>NW_027325365.1:22120388-22615388 GCF_036924035.1 Leuresthes tenuis | reverse complement strand
AGTGAGACGTTACAACATGTCATGGGTGCACCTCGGGCTGGCTGGTATCTGTGATGTATTGTTCTGTCTGTGAAGGTGTCTTGTGGGCATGCCTTTGGACAGGCTGTGACAGGAAACAGTTTGTGTGTTGGAGTGATGGAAGTGGTGATGTGGAACAATCTGATGAAATGATGTCTTTCTCACCTCCTCCAGCTAGGTCACAGCATCCCTTGTGGATCAAAACCAATCTCAATAACTCTCTGTCTTTCTCTTTTTGTGTCTCTTCCTCTCCTCCCTTCATTTTGTTTCTCTTCTCATCACCTCGAACTCTGTCTCCAGTGTAAGACCTTAGCAGGGATATGCGACCACATCATCTCTCTATCCTCAGACTCTCTGGTCTCTCAGTCAGCCCATCTGGAGGTGGTCCATCTTACCAGCATCATGCCCAACGAAGGGCTGGTAAGGACACACTTGAGATTTCACACACATAAACACAGAAAACAAAGCTGCCTAAAGGCGCTCAAATTGTTCATTTTGTAAAACAAAGGGCTTGCTTGCAGTGATGGTCCCACTAAGACGTCATTTTAGCACATTGCTTTGGAGCTTAGTCAAACCCTTCTTGAAAGCTATTGTTTCACCACTGAGTTCTTGCAAATTTCTCTGACCGTCTTTTTTGTTTATCTCATGATGTTTTCAGAACTTAGGAAAGGCTGTAAAAGCTAACCTTTTTGACTATTCAACCACCCCCTAAGCTTTTTGGTGGCTGCTCCTTTTATACCCAATCCTGACACCCTCACCTGTCATCTATTAAACTTACAGGACGGTGACGTGTGTATATTTTCAAAACTTTTCGGTTTTTCCTTTCCTCTTTCGCAACTTCTTTTGAGTGTGTTTCTGGTATTGGATTCTATATTTGTTTATATTTTTTAAAATATTATATATATCTATACTTTTTAAAATAGTTTGTTGTTTTCTATGAATATTTGTGTCTGTTAAAGAACGTTTAATTGAAATGAACAAATATTTGATTTAATTTTGGGTGCGTTTTCGAAAACTTCTTAACTTTTCTGGGAATAGGGTTTGCAAGTTAGCCACATTGGATAATTGATTAGTTACATAGCCTGGTCTGGATGATTGCACTATGTGACTATTAGGGTGAGTCAATAGGCAACTGTTTGCTGACGAGCTTGTTACATCTGCTCATGATAATCCAGTGTTGTGTTAGCAGCCTGCCAGATTGGCCCTATAATGAATGAACCTTTAAATAATCTGGGGCAAATAAAAAAAAAGTCACAATTATATCTTCAGAAATTGCATTTTAATGATTATTTTCTTAAGTTTTCAAAAAAATAATAAGAAATAAGAAATTTTCAAGAAAGTTTTGAGATGGGCAGCAAAATATGTTGTGTTATGCTAAAAAGCAAACAAAAAAAACCTGGTGGATCATATCACATCGAATTAAATTAGTGCTCGCAGTTTTTTAACATGGTCGAGAAAAGAATAGCTTCTCAGAGTTGTTGTTGTCTTTCAGCAGTAAAAATGGGGGGCCCAAAATCTAAATGGAATGGGGCCCTTGGGCAGAAATGCATTAAAAACAGACTTGAATCTCCTGTGGAGCTGCATTGACTAAGGAACACATCTGAAAACCATTACTAGTGAAGTTTGTCTCTGCACCATCAAATCCAAGTTAAAACTCTGCTAGTAAACAAGATTCAGCAACATGGCTCTGATGGAAAAAAAAAAGTCCAGGTCCTAAACTGGTTCAAACCTGTCACACACTGAAAACATTCGGCACATCGAACAACAGCTTTTCCCACTGCCAATAGAAAAACATGTTCTTATGACAAGGAGCGGGACAAGGTATTTCGGAGGATCTTTAAACAACACCCTCATGTTAGCTATTCCTCTAAACTGTCACCGATCTGAATATGAAGTCGATTTTGTTGTAAATATGAATCTCTAGCCCACAAACAAAGCCATACAGACACATGCAAAACACAGGAATGAGATATTTCTCCATGTACTCTGCTTTTTAATCCTCCCCCTCTGTCTGTATGTGTTTGCGTTTCAGGGGATGTATATCAAATCAACATACGATGGTCTTCATGTTATCACTGGAACCACAGAGAATGTGAGTTTTTGTTTCTCTCAGTTGGAAGCTTTACACTCCATCAACCGCAATTTATGGTCTCATGTTCTATCGTGACAGTGAATCCACTGCCTCAGCATCTACCAAATATGTTCCCATCATCCTTTTCTCTGCTCCAATTTCCCCCTCTGCAGTCTCCAGCAGACCAGTGTAAGAAGATCCACGCGGGGGATGAGGTGATCCAAGTCAACCACCAGACAGTGGTGAGTTTAAAAGCTGCCAACATGAGCCGGGACATGTACTTTCACACACATACTGCAAACTGTTCTCCACTCTGTGATATCTTGAGGAGGCATCAGCGCACATGATTATCTATCACCACCACCTCTGCTGCCACCATGGAACGCCCTGTTCCATCTCTTTATTGCTATGTAGGCTAATTGGGCATCGTGGAAAGACCACATTATAGGACGATAATTACAAGACTGTTCAGTCCAGTGGATTGTTAGCTTTCTGAAATTTGCTCCCATTGTTGTTATAAACCCTTGAAGGAGGAGTCTTATTTGAAATATGAACCCATGTTCATTGACTGCATTTCTGCGTTTAACATCAGAGGGAAGCACTAAAATGGGCAGCCATTTTAAATGGAGCAGTGCCTTTTGAGAGGCATGTGATTCACTATGCTTTCTATAGCTTGAAAGTGTTTGAGCTCTGGCACAAACACTTTGTTCCAGGGTTTATTTGAAATTCTTGAGGGGAGGAAAAAGGTTTGTGACTGCACGTAGATATACCTTTTGTGTGCTTTTTGTACAAGTATTTCCTTGTACATCTACGCAGGTGCCGCTCATGCAAAAGCATGCATGTATGTTCTGTGTAGCTGTGTTTGATTGATTCATGACGGAGGTGTGTGTTATCTCTCCTCTGTCCTCGGGGTGACAGTGCAGATCGCACCCTGCCAGGCTCTCAGCTTCAGTCCTCTATTACTCCCACAGCTAGACCCCTCACCACTCTGATCCCTCACTCTGGGGGAGCAGATAAGCAGGGGGAAACAGAGGTGTGTGCGTCTGTGTGTGGCGGGAAACAGAGCTGCAGTGGTCATGGGAGGCTAAGATGAGGCAGAGCTGGGAGAGTGGGGCAAAGAAGGAGGAGGAAGTAAAGAGCAGATAAAAAGAAAAGGAGGGAAGATGGGGGGAGAGCAGCAGCAGCAGAGGGAAGTCTCTAGTCAACATTGTTCCCTGTTCAATCCAAAATAGAGCTAGTGAGGAAGTGAGATGGATGCACAGAAAACTCAACATCACAGCTTATACGTTTATCTAGTCAGGCTCTCAATTTAGAAATGAGATTACTGTGAATATTGAATGAACAAATTCCATTAAATTATAGAATCATGGTGTAGGTCCTGTCCCACGTATTGAACAACAACACTGCCTTCCTGGATATGCACGAGCGTTGTTTGAGACCCACTTCAAAACAGGACTTGCAGTTTTTTAGCTCAGCGACTTCTCTGAAGTAAAATGTGGAATTTGCTCAAATAGCAAGCTGATTGTTTGAAGAGGCAACATAATTATGTGGCGGTAATAGCATCTGGGAAAATAATGAAGACCCCAGGGATTTTAGAAATCTCTACAGCAGCAGTTTATACTGTTAATACTTTGGTGGGTGTCTCCCTGTTTCTCTCTGTATTTGCATAACAGAGCAGCTCTAAACTAGGCTGGTCAAAGTTGGCTTTATGTTTGCTTTAAATGTTGGCTACATTGTCATTGGATCAAACAATGGAACATTGTATTTCTTTAAATCAGTCACAGACATAGCGCTGTCCAGCCTCTTCCAGTGATCGTGTTGCTGTGCATAATGCGTTGTTCTCAGCTAGTTCTGACACTAGTTGGTGACACACAGTTGAATGACTTGAATTCATAAATCACATCGCAAATGAAGAATTGCAGTCCCGGAGAATGTGTCCTTGCTTTCCCCCCTTTTTGGTTTGAGAGTGCAGGACAGAACATACTGTACAGCATCAACTTACTTCGATCCAGGCTCTCGTTGCCAACGAGCTCTTATTGAATTCAGAGCTCTGAACTGGGCCACAGAAAACAACAAACGGGCCGCTACAGGCTAACACAGGCTGGTCATCATTATGTCACAAGGTCAGAGCAAATCTGTGTGTGTGTGTATGTGTGTGTGTGTAGTGGCCTCTGCGGACACTTCCAGTAACTGAGACCAATGTTGCCAATCAATGGCCTGACGAGTGCTGTGAGCTCTGGAGACAGGATGGCCGGAACTACGAGGAAACGCTGCAGTCAGCACTCCTTCTGAGCTCTTTTTTCATCTCCCTCTGACATAGAGTGTAACAGTACTGACTGACCATTTATTTTGTTGTGACACAGTTTTAAGACCACTGCTCATTGCTCACTGTGGTGCATGGTCCTTGAAGAGTTGCCGCAACCAAACAGTTATCTTAAGCTTCCACCCACCTCTTCTTCAGAAGGTGTTTTTGTATTGCTATAATGTTATGGTGCTTATACAATAAAAGGCTCACTGAATAAACAAAAAAAGGTAATTACGTCATTAATCATGGTCAGGCCTATGAGTTTGAATTGTTTTTGTAACCTGGTATGTGTGTTCCTCAGGTTGGATGGCAGCTGAAGAACCTGGTGAATGCTCTCAGAGAAGACCCCTGTGGAGTCATCCTCACGCTGAAGAAAAGGCCTCAGAACACCCTGAGCTCCACACCTGCTCTGCTCAGGAATGTCCGCTGGAAACCACTGGGCCTGCAGGTAGACTCCAGCACAATACATGAACACGAGCTTAATTAATTGAAGTAGGTCTTGGATGGCTCAGTTTCGTTTGTAAGGCTTCCAACATGGAACTTAAAACACTTCTGTTATTTCTTTAGACAGTAACTTTAGCCATGGATGGTTAGGGGTAGTGATATATACGACTTGGTTTGGCTTAGAAAATGATTGTGGTTAGGGCTAAAAAATACGTGCTTTTTACAGTGCCACTGTCACCTTAAAATGGAACAGGCACGTCAATTTCCAGTCATTTGATTCTTAATCTTCCTCGAGATTAGCTTTCTACCATCATAATTCCAAACAGTTTGTAATTATTTCATGATGAGGGAGAGCTGTATCCTGGGTGAAGAATCCTCCGAAGAACATGAGAATTTGGCTCGTCTCTTCTGATTTGTCGATTTCCTGGAGGCTTGCCAAGGTAGTGGGGAGTGACAACAACTCATGAATAACAAAATAACTTTTGACCCATTTTTGAGCATGTCATTATCCCAGACTAAGTTACTAATTGTTTCTCCTTTGCACCAGATAAACAAAGTGCATGAGGTATGGTAAATGCAAACTATAATTGCTTGTGTGAGTAATTTCATGTTTCTGAGCAGTTGTAGAGGCAACGAATGGATACTTCTATTTTTCCACTGAACAAATGTATCAACACAAACTACTGTTTGCCCCCTAACTGCCTTTTCATTCAGTGTAACCATGATGTTTGCACTAAAATGCATTCTTATTCCAAATACCCGCTCAGCGCAGACATTTGAAACAGTTTTACTTACTGTTTGTAGTTCAGACTCGTGCCCTTTTAGAGTTTGAGTAGCCTCAACTTTCAGCTTCAGTCTCGCGTGTGAAAGCGTTTTTTATCATGGTCACCTTGGACGATGTCCATGCTCCAGTGCTGTAGTTCTCATGGTTGTGCACTTCTTGGAAAATGGGACCATGCAAGGAAATCTGGGAACTATGGCGTGATAGTGATCAGTTTGCTGAAAAAAAGTCTTTTTAGCAAGAGTTTTGAGATTATTGGATAGTGGGACCTCTTTGTGAGACATTTAGAGTAATAATGCATTGTTTTAACACTTCACATATCCCAGAAACCATGGAAAAAATACCATGGGCCTTTTAATAGATGCCATTTTGCATTGTGTTGGTGACACATCAATACAATGTGTCACAACAAAACAGTGTCATTTATTTGCTGACCCTTGTTCGGTTTAGACAATAGGATTACTAGTTTAGGGGTTCCAAATGTAAATATCATGATTAGGACTTAAATAATTACATTTACTATGCCACTTTCCTCTTAATAGATTGAACACACAAGTATTTACTCTCACGACCACTAGAGGTGAAAAATTCTTTGAATTTGATTATAGTTGATAATTCCCTGCAGGAACAAGCAGGGGCTGGTTTTGGGAGGGTGACAGAGTTTCAAAAGAAAATCATCTACTTAATAGCTGTTGCATTAAACCCCCTCGTTGACAGTTCAACCAAACAAAATTTTTTATTGCCAGTCATAGTGCCAAGTGCCAGTGTGTTGGTAGCTAAGGGAATTTATGCACACAAATAGCAGATTTTTAGATAGCAGTAACTCTAACTTGTGATAGTGGACTGGAGAAACTTCTTAATTAAATCTATACAACACTTTGATGAAGAGTGTAGATGCTGTAATATGGCCCGCACCTTCTGCTAAAGAGTCAGTGTATACTGCGGGGCTGTACCAGGTCACCTAAGGGTCCATCCGCACTCCCACTCACATTCATATTTACTGAGACTTTACTTTGCTGAGGCTGTGAGTCACTCAACCTTTGCCCCAGAGAACATCTCAATTTTTAATATACTGTAGATCTTAAAGATGGAATACTTGTTTGAAGGCTTGCAGCTCAGAAAGAGTGTACACGTTTCACTTAAAGGTTGATACTCAGTAAATCTGTCACTCATATCCCAGACTTTACAGTTTCGTTGCACAGAGGGAACAAGTTGTGCCGAGACGGACAGAGGGGTGAAGTGAGGGTTAGTCTGATGCTGCCTCAGTGCTTTGGGAAGCACTGACTGTCATGTCGGTCTCCTTTGTTCCGTGGCTGCTATTTTTAACTTTGCATCAAGCCAGTTCATTTACATGCGACATGCATGCTTTGATCCGTCTTTAGTGCACAGCTGCTCTTTGGCTTTTTTTTCTCGCTTTTTTTCATCTTATCTTTCATTCTCTCCACCAATACCATCTTGCTATGCACGGAAATTGGTCATACACATGCAAGGGTGCACTCATGTGAGAGATGAATCTTTCTGTAATGGGTGCTGTAATAGCATACACAATATTAAAACACATCGTCTTTGTCTCGAACAAGCTGGGGGACTCTTCTTGGTTCCACGTTGCTCCTTTCTTATCACCCGAGTTTTCCAGCTTATTGTTATATTTGTGATGTTCAACTGTAGGGGATAGTGGGAATGCTTCTCTGATGGATCGCTAAGACGCAAATGAGCGTCCAGATCACAGCGCAGAGATATTTGCAGGAGAATAGAAGGAACGAGTGTTTCAGTTTTGTTCGCTCTCATATAAACTGGTGCTCTTAATTATTCATAAGCAACTACAGGCAGCTGAAACAAGAGCCACTACTCAGCAAATACTGGAGATAATTCCCTGAATCCAAAATATCTTGCTAAACAGCTTGTTTGTCAGCGTATGTGTGCGTGTGTGTGATGTGTGGTAGGACGGGTGCACGCAAATTGCTAAGCATGGCTGTACCATGCTTGTCCATCTGTGAGTGGAAGCATGTTCCGATGCAAGTTTATGCGCGCATGTGGAGAGATGTTTTCTGTTATCAGTCCCATCGCTCCTTAGAGAGGCCAAAGAACTGGGTCAGTGCACTCTGTACACTTTCGATTCATCCCGTACTTGCACACTACACACAGAAAACACACGCACACTCATACCATTAAGCCCAGTTTTGGAATGCGAATTTTTACGTCTGTGCATTTTAGCACAAATGTGGCAAACATTCAGCTGGATTGTAACTGACTACACACAAAGGAAACAGTTTATCTCTAAGAATTATCATGGGATCTCGGCTCCAAAATCCCTCCATGGCAACCTTTTTTAATTCCACTAAATGATTACATATCTTCATCCCGCTCTGTGTGCGTGTGTTTACATGTGTGTCTGTTTTGTCTACTGGAGGATGAAGTAAAAGCAATGCGCTGATTTTAACAAAGAGGATGAGGATTACTGTGATGATGCACGACTGCCTGCTGTGCAGCCATAAAATGTACATGGGCAGTCATTTCTTGTGTTTCTTCTGTTACCAAAGGCCTCATCAGCATCCACATAACAGCTCACTTCACCAGTTACTCATGAGCCACACATTGCCCGTGATCCTGCCTTCACAAATCTCTCACACACTCATAATTCATCACTCTACGTAAACACCTGCTATTTTAGGCAACAAGAATTGGCACTGAATGCATAAGCGGATATTGTATTTTATAATCACAGTGCACTGTTTTGGCCTATTTTTGGAGAAAATGTGCAGACACTGTAGCAGCTGCACTTTGAAATCTATGATATCATTTCAAAGATGAATACACTTCAAGCTTTTGTACTTTTAAGTCAAACTGAACAATGGGAACTCATTTTTTCCTAATAAGGAATATCCTCACATCTGTAAGAGCTGTAAAAGAAGGAGCTGACATACTTGAGGGTTTATTCATTGTGGATGGAGTTTGAGGCTCAGCTTTTAAGACATTTGGCTTGATGGCAGAGGAAGTTGTCGGCTGGTGAACAGTAGTTTAACACAACTATAAACATTTTCTTAAGGAATGCACTTTGGTACAGATTTGAGGTAGCTTACATGTGGTGTTAAACTAAATTTCTAAATAACTTATACAGCGACAAGGGAAGATAGTAAATTAATCAGTCAGATGATACATAATTGTTTTGAGCACTTGTGATGACATTTTGCTGTACTTTAAGGATTTTCATAAACCAGTCAATGAATAGGAGAATGAATAATCAGCATTGATTCAAATCTGATTTTACACAAATGAGTGAAAGATAATAACTTAGCGGTATAACATATGATAGATATAATGATGGAAAAATTATACTTTATCAATCTTCAACGGGTAATTGTACTGTTGCAGTATTAATTATAGATTGATAATGACAATGTGTAGTTAAAGAGTCATTGCGGAAGGCTATTGTTAAAGGAAGGAATGACCTCCTGCACTGGTCCTTCTTGCAGTGAAGCTGAAGTAGCCTCTGACTGAATACACTCAACTAAACTCACGCAGCTTATGCTGCATCATTTTTCGTGTAATCAGTTCTGGGGGCTCCAGAACAGTCCACAGCACAGAGCCAGCCTTGTTCATCAGTCTGATGGCTGCAAAGCAAAATTAC
This sequence comes from Leuresthes tenuis, assembly GCF_036924035.1. Taxonomy (NCBI): domain Eukaryota; kingdom Metazoa; phylum Chordata; class Actinopteri; order Atheriniformes; family Atherinopsidae; genus Leuresthes; species Leuresthes tenuis. The sequence goes on along the minus strand of NW_027325365.1, from coordinate 22,606,141 downwards.
TGTCTCCACCACATATTTATATAAGATACATAATGTCTTGCTGGAAATGTTGAAGGATTCAAGAAGCTGAGTTTTGAGAAGTAGTGGAGTAAAGTCAAGAAGTGGTGCCTAGGTACATTTTTCTTATGGCTTTTACTTTTTATATCTTAAGTACAGATACTAACACCAGTGACATACACCGGATGAAAACGTCGTTATCAGGGCAGGTAAAATCGCTGTTCATGGTCGGAAATGCCTTTGATGAAGGCAGGCACATGTTCACCAGTATCTGGGTTTGAAAACTTTCAATCACTGTCACAGCGGCCTGATCTGAAGAGTACAGATCCATGCCATCACACTGAGGGGTCACTCCTGGTAGCAGAGTGACAAGAATCAGAAGTTGTCCATCCCACATGCAGATAAACATGCGCACCAGCCTACATCCAGAGCGCAGTTTGTTTCCAACTGTGAACAGCAATTTACTGACATTTTCACCCAGTGATACTTTTACTTATCATAAAGGCAAACTAAGTAGTCACTTAGTATGTAGCATTCAAATTTGGCTCATCCTCCTCTTCAGAAAGAAGAACAGAAATTGCAGCCAGTTAATGAACAAAGCCATTAATCTGAGAAATAAAACATAATTCATCATTTGTTTTGCAGCTATTAGGTGCTACAGCAGTGGTTCCTAATCCCAGATCCACACTTCTCCCAGTAAATATCACAAAGGATGCATCTGGTTGTCACTCCAGAGGTTGTAGTAATTAGCTTTGACCTCTACAGTAACGAACCATTTGCTGGATTTTCTTGTCTGGATGAGAAGGAACTACATCAAACACTGCTGTTCTACCCAGAGGTGTGTTAGTCCGAAAGTGGACAAGTGCTTGTGTGTTTTACGGAATTGGACAAAACAAAAGAATTCTTGCAGGAGGGCATCTTTTACTCAGCAAATAGCTTGAATGGTGTGTTTTCAACAGTCGCAAACATGATGAAGGACACATTCACACTCTACAATCTTGAGTCATGCCATGCAAAGACCTTTTTCATGTAAAAACTGGTAAAAAGTTGGTAATATTCCAAAAGGGAACATACAGCAATTTCCACTGCAGATACGACTGTCCAGTGGCACTTTACATGACTTAACGCACGTATTGGCACCAACTTAGGCACAGTTTTGGATAAGCAGGACACAGTTTCAGGGTATTCTCACAGTAAGCAACCTTCAGTACACTTGTAACATTACACATAAATTTCGTATTGTTAGGCCAGGGGAAATAAACATGTCAACACTTTTGTACTCCTTCACACGACCCCATTGGAGGGGGCTGCATGGTCTCATTTCATGTGAAAGCCCCCATTCAGTCAATGGAGTGTGAACTGTGTGTGTGTGTGCAGCACAGAGAACAGTAGCCAGGGAGAAGATTAGCTTTAAAGTCCTCATACCGTCATCATCTACAGACGCTGTGCAACAATGCAGCCTAAAACATTCTGAACATTCGGCTTAGTCTGGCTGCAAGTTACATTTTCAATGCAGACTTTTACTTGAACACTTTTAAAGAGAAACTGTTTGGTGCCTGACCAAATAATTTGCTGTGATGATCAGTATTCCTTTCAAGTATATGTCTAAAAGCACAGTTTACCATTATGGGTAATGTGCTTGTTTTCTTTTTATTTGTTGAACAGAAGCCAATTAGCTAACTTTAGCCTAAAGACTTAAAACAGAGGGGAACAGCTGAAGCTAAACTCGTGGTTTCGGGCTGTAGCCTCATATTCAGTGCATAGATTTGAGAGAAGAATCAGTCTTCTTAAGTAGCTCGTAGCAGTAAGTCATTTTTCACAAAATGTAAAGCTATCATTGAAAGACGTAATGTTTGTTTTCAAATTGATTTCACTGAATGTTTATCCTTATTAACTACATCATGACTTGAGACTGACCATCCTCAGTACATGTTTGTGCTGTAAGCTGAATGAACATTTAAGTGGATTTTGCTGGCCATTGTGGCTATTTTCTGTATTATCTATAGCAGCTGCACCTATGCTAAAAGTTAAAGTTTGTGTTTAGAATCTTAGCTCACAAATATGCCTATATAACAAATTGGTCATGTATAGATCTCTGCTTAATACTGAGATGCAAGTGTTTATCTGTTTGTAGCTTGTGGGAACTGATGTTTGAGTGACTTTTACTGTGGTGTCACAGGTTTTTCACAGAGAATTTGGTCGAGCTCATTTAATTCAGTTTCACATTGAGCTTGACTGTAAACTGTCTCTCCATTGTGACGATATGATGTTATTAGAGTGTATGCACATGAGTAAATAAGTTTTCATATGCAGCTGTAAAATTTGTTCAATGGGGGTTTGAGTGGTAGATTTTTTAAGGTAGTTTGGAGTGGGCACTGCAGGGGTCAAATAGTTTAAGTGCTGTTTGAACAGACTGGAATTTTGCCTGCTGTGGCAGTCCCATCACTCTCTGCTTCTATCCCCGAACCCCCTCACCTTCCTTTCCATGCAGGGAGCAGTGGGCTGTAATCACTAAATTACTGTTTTCTCCAGTCACCACATTGCACAGCTCCATCCCTTTCTGTCCTTCGCTCTGTTTCTCTTTTTTGCCCTATTTTACCCCCCCCCTTTTCGCTCTCACATTGGTCTCCTTCCACCCGGTCTTCATTATTTATGCCAAAGCCATCTTACTGTAAGCTGCCTTCATGAGAGGAGGACTGTGGAAGGCAAAAGAGCGGATGAAAGAGACGAGGCCTGGGGATAGAGGTGGTGAGGGGCAGGACAGAGAGAGAGAGGATGGAAAGTTTGGAATATGAAATGAATTTGATTAATGCACTGCTGATGAAATGATGAAACAGTGGGCTTCCTTAATGAGAACACTGCCTGCCTTGCCTTCATTCTGGCTCTGTGTCTATTTATCCATTCTGTCCACATGCTGTCTCTAAAATGTTTTAAAATCCTCAGGCATACCATAAGGACTCCTTTTACTCTGGGGGAATTTAACGGCATAAGCTTAGCATTTATCATATCAACTGTTTCGAAAGGGAAAAAAATGAGAAATTGTTTGAAATTTGACTCTGTGGCAGCAGAAGGGCAGTATCCTGTCTTTACAAAGAATCTTGTGACAAATAAATGTGTGTCCTTGTGTCAAGCAGACGTAGGAGACAATGCTAGCTTTCCTCCATCCTTCTCCTGTAGCCCCAGATGGAGGGAGGGCTGAAAGTGGGAGAAAAAAGCAAGGAAAGTATTGGAGAGGAGGGGTTGTCATGGGAACAGACATGGCGAAGCTGGCGTTGAGGGGAGGCAGATTGAGACAAAATGACAGAATAGTGAAGCGATTGAACATGGCCTGGAGAGTCTGACATAACATATAAAATCAGACAAAATATTCATAACAGTGTTATGTTCAAGCTACGGTACAGAGAAGTTATCGTAAAAGGTTCCATTATGTTGGAAAATACTGTAAAATGTGTGCTTGTTTATTTTTCTGTGAATCAGAGGAAGGTGAAAAGCTCAGATTCTGTAGGTTGTATACTCAGGTCGCTCATCATCCTCCAACTGTAAGTCACAGTGAAAAGACTTGAATAAAAAGAGTAATTCTCTCTCTCGCTCTTTCTTTCCATTTTCTCACTTCAGCCGATCCCGACCAGCCCCACCAGCACTTCCCCCACACCCGGCGGAACTTTGGGCATGTCCAAAATGGATGCCCCGAGCATGCAGGATGTCTACATCCTCTCCCCTGTCTCTGGACTCTATAGCACCAGGTCAGACTCACACTAAGAGATTCTGCTGATGACCATTATGTTGATTATTATGATGCTGCTGATGACATTGATGATGACAGCTCTGCTCTCTGCAGGGAGGAGATGGGTCTAATGTCATGTGACGACATCAGTCGCTACAGCGTGAGCTCCCAGTCTGGCTCCAAAGGTTCAGAGGCAGTCAGCTACTACCTGGACCAGGACAGTGGTCAGTACTTCTCGCTGCTGGAGGGAGATGGACCGCCGGGACCTGACTACGACAGGGGCCGCAATACGGGAGTGCGGCGGCGGGACAAGACTCCAACCCATGGTAATGAGTGGAGCAGTAATGGCTCTGACCCTGCCTTTAATAGAGCTGCATGTTCACTCCCACCAGCTCCGTCTTTTCTTTTCACCGTTTTCTCAGAACTCCTCTTCACCTGTTTGCTCATCACTTGCTTCATGGCTCTGCTTCCCTATGTCTATATCCAGCTTACACACATCCCAAACACAAACAAATTCACATGCTGAACATTCAGTCCAAACACACTCCAGCTCCCTGTTTGCCCCCACCACCTGTTTTCACTCTCTTTCCAAGACAGCTTCCAGAGCTTCCTGTAATGCACCTTTCTGTCAGTCTATCAAGGGACTACAGTACCATCTGATGTACAGGACAAGGGTTACGGTACTGAACATCCAACCTCCTTATTCCCCCTCATGAATATACATGCAAACATAATTATACCCAGATCCCTGATGTTTACTTCTGATGCCTAAAAAAAGAGTTCTGCCAACTAAGACCAGAACGCTGTCTGCTAAAAATCTGCTGAAGACAAATAAAGGAGCAGTTCAAACACAATGATGTTTCAGGGGGAAAAAAAGTCCTCTACAAAAATCTTTTGATGCACAAAACAAAGCCAGTTTTTAAAAAAAAGTAACTGTCAAACGACCAGTGAACATCCAGCAAAGTAAAGAACCTTATTCCAGATGTATGCTGGAAGAATCAGGGAAAAATCAAATAGGATTCATTCTTCAGGTAAAGTTTCTGCTTGGTGACACTGTATTGGATTTTGGACAAATATTGTCCAATTCCAATTGTAGTTCACCAAAGAGAGAGCAATACTCTCAGATCTGGGTGTGGAGTTAAAAAATGAATATAGGCACCATTCTGACAGATGAAACCTGGAGAGTCTCGCTTGGTCGTCGCCACGTTTGGGAAAAAACTGACTCACACACCTCTACAATTTTATCGGGTGTACTGCTGTCGTTATGAATGGAAAATGAGCTGCACCAGGCAGTAAACATGTCTATTTCTGCAGTGAATTCAGGCACTTCAACACGGTGCTCTGTTCATTTTTGGAGACACCTCTAGTGACCATTTGAGGCGCTGCAATGTTGGCACCTTTACTTGGACTCGCATCCTTTTTTCCCCAGAGACTCCTTTTATTTTGGACAATTCATCAACGCAATTTTGTGTCAACAGTTGCAGCTTTTGATTTCTATTGATAAACACGGAATACAGACATTCCAATAAAATGACAGACCGACAGACCATTTGTTCAGTGATTTCAGGCACAGTCACAAACAAGATGTAAGACTGCATAATAACAAGAAAAAAAAACCCAAACTGTCGAATTGGGCAGCCCTTGATGCGCCTCTTGCAAGTTGTCATAGTCCCTCAGGAGTGCTCCCCTACCTGCACACGCTTCCTCCTTGTATCACCTGTCAACCCCTCCAGCTGTGTCGCTCGCTGTGTCTCAGTCACCGCCCCCCCCCCCCTTATAGCCAACTCTCTGACTGGTGATTGGTGCTTCCAGGTGACCTCAGACCTGTTTCCATGCCTCCCGAATATAACTGGATGGCCGAGGCCAAGGAACCCAGCACGGGCAAGAGAGGGAGCCGAGGTACACACACAGAAACACACACTCGCACAAACATTCGTACCCTGGAAAACGCAGCCTTTTCCACACTTAATGCAGTCGGGTCGAACCGGTGCCGTGCTTTGCTCCATACTCAGCTCAATGCATCTCAGCTCATCCTCTGGTTATCCATGGTGGTGTGGTTGTGTGAGGATACATATCTTGCTGGGTATGTATCTGACAGAACAATAAATAGACACAAAAAGCATTTGTACAGCTGTTCTGGAGATGAAAATATGACTCATTCTAACCAAACTTACCATTTTGCAGTGAGCCATGATCTGTATTCAACTGATGATCTTCCACTCTACCATCAGAAAGTCTATGAATTATATTAAAGCCCAGTCCTAATTTATGAGGTCTGCCATTCTTCCTCTCTCTCCCTTTCTCCCTGTCTCTTTTTCACCTTAGAGTTTTCCATTTTTTAATGTATAGATAATAAACAAGTTAGTTTGGAAGCTTTATCTGTGTGGAGCAAGGGTGGAATAAAAGTTTGCGTGACAAACTAGATTGAGCAGTTGTGCCTTCCAAATCAACATAATCACTGCAAACAGATTATAGCTGTGTGTCCCCAGCTGCGATCCATATCGGATCCTGCAGCTCTGAGACACTTTTATCCTTTTTCTGTTGGGTTTTTATCTGCGAGTGTCTATTCAACCTCAGCGTTTCTACTCTGGGGTTCTCCCTTGACTCCACAACGCTATCTTCTTCCCTCTGAGGTTTTCCCTCGCTGTTATCCGTTTTACTCAGCCTGTCCACCCTCTGATGTCCGTGCTACCCCCTCTCTGTTCTTCCTTCTCACAGATTCAGACAACTCCCTGCTGCGATACCTTAGTGATGACAAGATCCTGGTGATTGAGGAGGAGCCCGAGGGCAGAGAGAGCCGACGCGATTCCACCAGACGCTCTCGGCGCAAGAGCCGCAATCCCAGCAGCCCCAGCTTTCCCATCAGCCCTTCCATGCTGTCCTCCACCCTGCGTCTTGACCAGCCACCTGAACCTTTGCCTGTATGTATAGAGACTTTGAAATTAGTTAATCGTTTCACACAATGTGGCTTTGTATCTGGTTCTAGCCATTTTACTGGTAACATGCACCTACGTTACAGTGGTAATGGGTACAGTAACTTCTTTTACCAATACCTGCTTTGTCCTGAGGGTCACTGAAGTCTATCCCAGCTAACACTAAGCAAGATGAGGGGTATGCCCTGGACAGGTTGCAAATCCATCATTTGGTTTACATGAAGATGCAGACAATCAAGGATGCTTACATTCAGACCTGCAGCCACTTGAAAATGACCAGTATACCTAGCATTCGTGTTTTTGGACAATGGGAGAAAATCAGAGATGATGAGTTGATGATGAGTTGATGAAAAACTTTGTGTATCTAATATACCACCCAACCACCCATTTTCTGCCACTTATCTGGAGCAAGGGAAACCGCTGTGAGCCAAGGTCCCTAGACTGCCCTGGAAGTGTGAATGCTTTTATGATCTAATGTGCATGTACAGTATGTTATATGAGTTCATGGCACACCATTGAGTGTCTGGACGTCGGAGATCTGTTACCTGTGACAATCTCAGAGACAAGGGAAGGCAGAGTAGGATATTAATATGGTGTCCTTGCCTATAAACAAAGTGTGCTCAGAGCAGACATTTTGTCCTGTTTGAAGGGAACTGTTTGTGGCTGGAGGACAGGTCATGATGTTGGCAGATTCACACACACTGTTGATTTAATGTGTGCGTGTGCGCCAAGTAGAGGAAACAAAGGAGAGTCTGGATGGTAAGTGTTATCGTATAGCTGCCAGCATCTCAGATGATGAGAAGGACAGTGACACTGAGGCACATCTCTTTGTTGCTTTTACATATTCTCCCTCTCCCTCTCCCACAGACAAACACACACACACACGCTTCCACACAAGAGAACATCTATATGCAGAGTAGCCATCCTAACTCATCCTAACACGCCTGAGTCTAAATAGGAGTTTATCCTGAACAAACGCAGACATTTGCACACACACACACATATACACACACACACACACACACACACACACACACACACACACACACACACACACACACACACACATCCAGATGCACGTATCCCTGTGAGTAGGTGTATGACTCAGCATCAGCTAGACCAATTACAAGCGCGACTGACAGACTGTGCTTAAAATCACGCAGCAAGCAAACACACACACACACACACACACTCATGTATGGAGCGCTAACAGCTTAGCTCACACCAGCCCTCTCTAACCTTCTCAGCTGCGTGTTTCTCGTGGCGGTGACTCATATCTGTTTGGCAGTATATGAATTGGATTATTCTTCACTAACTAGCATATGCTGACCTTGACAACACACTTGTTTCCTGTTTGTTGTTTTGTCTGGATTTTCCTTTTCCTTTCTTCTTACTGGTGGATGTCAAAAGGATTTGTGAGGTTTTGTGTCTCTTTCTTACATATTTTACCACATTGTAAAATAATACTATACACAGCCGACACATTGTAAGTGGACTAAAACCGTATGACAAACAAGGCTTAAAGCGGTGGCAAAGCAAACGTGCAGCAACGCTTGTGTTGCAAAATTTGCGAAAGTGTGGTTGGATTATGAGATAATGGTCCCCTGGACAAATTAACGGAGCCTCACTTTCTAATAAGGAATGATCCCAATCATCCCTTCACACTGTGGCTTAGGATGCCCCAGTCCCTTGTGGACTCAGACCTGTGCTCCTGTTCTCCCATTTGTTTATCTAAAAGTACTATTTTACATTCATTTAAGGAAAAAATGGGGAATAAAAAAAAGAATCCAAAGTGCAAACGACTGCAAATGAAGACGCAGCTCAAACAAATTTAGTTGAATGTGCTGAGAGGATTATTTTAGGGCTTCACAAATGATTCAATTTGTGGTGGTAGTCAACAATTCTTGTACCACCAGGCATAAGTAAATTATAGTCATCAGGAAATCAAGCCTGTAATCAGCCCCGAACAGTCTGCCAGTAATGGAGCTGTTTCTTTTTTGGGGGCTTGTGAGACAACTGAATGCAGTTAGCAATGTAAATAAGAACAGAATACCATGAAAATACTATAAAGAAATCATTTAAATCTTATATTTCATTGAATGTGGTATAGATCAAATGTAGCAAATATAAAAATTGGCAGTTTTAAAAATGTTTTTTTTTTTTTTTAAATGATATTTTAAATTAGATTCAGCGTGTCTTAAAAAAATCAGAGCAGCGTGTTTACTGCTGTGTTGCATAACCTCTTTTTCAGCAACAATCTGCGTTTGAGAGCTGAAGGGATCAATCGCTGGAGAAGTGAAAGTAAAGTTTTCCTGTCCTTGCTTGATGAAGGATTTTAGCTGCTAAACATTTCAGCGTCTCCTTTGCTGTATTTTCTTTTCTCAGAATGTGCCAGCTGTTTTCAGTGGCTACACATCTGGACTGCGGGCCAGCCAGATGAGCACCCAGACGCTTTTACGACTGAGCTGCTTTAGTGAGATATGCTTCACGTGGTTTAGCCCTGCCTTGCTTAAATAAGCAACAAGACTATTTTTAATGGCAGCACACGTTGCTGTGAAACTCATATATATTTTGTAGGATTAAGGGTGTCTTCACAGGCTGCTGCCATGTGCCATTACTGATGCTGGCTTCCGAACTACACCCTGAAACATGCCTTACAGTCATCTCCTTTGGGGTTTAAATGATGAGCAAACCTTTGCATCATTTAAACTCGATTTTGGAAATAGGAGTGGCTACACATCTCATACAGCCCTGCTAAGTTGTAAATGGACTCACGTAATGCAGTCTAGTAATTTTGCTGTATTGTCAGTGTTACCTGCTCGTGAGGTGTTGTGGATTTTCAACAACAATTTGTCATGTAAAGCGATTTTAAGGATTGCAGTTTAAATATCTTTGTTAGAGGTAGTAATAGTAAGTTAGCAGTGTACGATGCGGTAAAAAGAGACAGACATTTCTTTTAAGTCATATTTTGCTTTGACTACTTTTCAATGTTTGGCTACTTCATATAAATACACCTACCACCTATATATGTTCTGCCAGATAAATAAATCCATCAGTTCTCATTAACGTGAGACAGCTGGAGCTCAGGTGTAAGAGTGACTATCTGCCAATCTGAAGGTCAGTGGTTCAGTCCACAGGCCACATGTCAGGGTGGACCTGAACCTCACTGAACCTCATGATGCCTTCAAAGCGCTCAACAAAAAAAAAACCACTGCGTAGCCGTAAGAAGTGCTGTATGACTGTGTGTGTGAATGCGGGTGTAAAAGTGCTTTGAGTGGTCAACTAAACTAAAAAAGCACAATATGATTGCAGTCCATTTGCAGTTTGGTGAACTTGGTGAAGATTACAGTGCTCTGTTTTTATGTGTGTCAGCTGAGACTGTGATCATTGCTGTTAGCCAAAGAAATCATAGCAGTTTACGAGTATCTGCTTGTTTCTTCTTGACATTGTCGGTTGATGTTTTTAGAATGAGAGCAATGAGTTTGGGTGCAAAACAAAGTAATCAATCAATGTTTTTTTATTTTTTTTTATTGATCGGATTCAGAATTAAGTTGTATATCGTGATATCTCTTTATGATGAACTTGAGCAACTGGATTATATTAATCCCAGTCAAATAATGCATGACACAGTATTATGACAGGCAAAATCTCTTTTTGGTTCGTAGGTTTTCTCTGTTCATTTTAGACGCTACATTCTTTGCTCCTTGGATCAACTTCAGCATGTGTGTGGAATGAGTCAAACAACAAAACTTTACCTACGTCAAAATAATGTTTTGTGCTCCATCTTCAAAACCATTCCACCCCCCTTTATGTCATTTTTATCAAATTTTAGGTCATATGTGGAAAAAAAAGAATAAAAAATACACCCACACAAGGAGAACATATAATGTGCAAGAAGTTAAATGACCAATACCATTAGAAATGATTCAATGAAGTCTTTTTCTGTTTTTTTTTCTATCAGCGAGGCGCGGACACACTGAGAGCAGACACAACAGACAGGTGAGTTTGTGGTTGCTGACAGATTGACCACATGCTTGTTATCAGTAGAATGAGATGTCAACAGATGTTTCTGCTTGCATTATATCCGGTCCATCCTCTTGCAGGTACTCAGGCTCAGGGAGCTCAGGAGCTGCTTCCATGAGAAAGGTAGGAGAAGACCCTGCCACATAGGTTGTGTGAGAGCTTTAAACATAAATCAGTACATCGTAGTTGTTGTAGCATTAAATAATGCTGCGTCTCGAAAACCTTTCGATTCTATTTCCAACTCCAGTTAATGAAGCAGCACAGACTTCACTTCCTTCGACAATCTCCTAGCAACCACGTCCACTGCATTATCGATTGTGTATAAATAATAGTTGAACATACAGACTGGGAGGAACGGTGGAGATTTTCTGCGACTGAATCTATTCAGGGCTGTGACAATTAATTGAAAGATAACAGTCAAATGTGGCAGACTGGTTTCCATGTTTAAGCTATTGTGACACAGAGGCAGTCTTAGTCATTGGCCCTAACCTTTTCTGAAAAGCACTGTGAGTTGTAGCACACAGTGATTCAGTTTGGCTGACAGCAAACAGACACCTAAATAGATAAGTGGCAGGCATATTTAACTAACTGTGGTGCTTCAAAAGCCATTAAAGGCACTTTACAGAAAAATGAGACGATATGCTCCTGCAGACTTATTTGATGTGATGCCTGTAAAATATGCCAGCAAACGTTAGCAAACTTTAGATACTGCTGTGTGGCAGACGATAGGTAAAATAAGACTTTATTAATCCAGATAAAAAAATTAGACGCTTTGCTGAAATAACGTACATTTCACTAACTTTGCACTTTTGATTAGCTACATTACACAACACGTTGCCCATGAACCATCCCGTGTGAATGTCATTGGCGGGGTTGGCTGTTAGCAAAAATCTTTCCTTTAGCTTGGAAAAAAAGAGTAAAGAGGGTACAGTCAAAAAATAGTACAAACCTCTATAAACAGATATCTTTGGTGTCAAAAGCGTTCTGCTTTCTGATTGCATTCAGTGTACTACTGATAACTTGTGTTTGAGTGGAGAAAGGCTGGACGCTGTGGCAGAAACAAAACCTTGGAACCATTAGCTCTTATCAGATAGAGGTTTAGCTTTTTCTTAGCTTTTTTAATTCATCTGCATTCAAGCAATGATGGCCGGACGTCAGAATAACCGCAGGCTACACTGGAGGACTCAAAACATTGGCAGTTCCCCCTTGAGGCATAGTCATCACATTATAGCTGATGGGTTCCCAGACGGACGCAGAATTGGACTACAGTGGACTGATTCAATCAGAAATGCCCTTTAAAACAGTATGATCAAAATTTGGCTCCTGAGAAGGATTGAAAACTTACATTATTTTCAAGTTATTAAATGAGTAGGTTTCAGTTTCGTGTGACTTAGTGGGGACATTTTCACTTATCTATCATAGGTTATAGGTCATTTTCTGCCTCTAATGGTTTCAGCATAACTGTGCCTGAAATCCTCTCTGCTGCATGCTTGACTCAATTAAAAAAGTTAGTTACACATGGGGAATGAACCGGCTACTTCACAGTGCAGGAATTACTCAGACAGTTTTCTGTCTCATTATAGATTTAGCTAACATCTTTTTTTCTCCCCCTTCTAGTCTTTCCATTACACCTCTCTAAGAACAAAAACCAAAAAGAGAAGTAAAGGTAAGTCTCTTGGGTTTTCTCCTTCTCTCATGCAGGACCATACACCCCAGCATATATGATGCAGCACCGTTTTTGTTAGAAAATATCAATCTTTGTACTAGTAATAAACTTGTTTTTATATTCTACCCATGTCTTTTATACCGTTTTTTCTATTCCATTCTTATAGTGTTTTTTATCTTTTTTTTTATATCTCATCCATTTTTACTCTTTTTTTATTCAAACCTCTGGTGTTCTGGTTCCCCCAGTAAAGTGGCGTCTTTTATTAATATTATTTGCTATGTAAAGCACACTGTGTTGCTTTTTTTTGTCTGAATAGCTCTTTAGAAATAAAGATTGATTGATTGACGTGTCGCCCTGCATCAGAGTTCCTCACAGGTGACATCTTGGTACATGGGGACATACGGGTCATACAGAAGCGGATGGCATTAGTCCACTGTCTCTAATACAAGAGGAAGCTGTATCAAGACCGATTAGACACATTTTCAACAGTCGTGTTACTTTTCTTCTTTGTTCTCTCTCACAAATAGTTAGTAGTTAAAAGTTCATGGCAAAGGTTAGAAAGATATGCATGGCTAGTGCTTACACTTGTTAATAGTCATGTATGGCTGTTTTTGTCATGTCGCGCTCCCCTAAACAAAACAACACCCCACACTTATGTCTCCATGTCACATTTTTACCCCTGAATTGGGATCTCACCACACTTTGGACATGTGAATAAACAGACATGTGAGACTGGCTTTACGTGGTATTACATCTCACACTGAAAGCGTGTCTCACAGTGTTCACTGTGGTGTGTCGCTACAAAAGGATGACAAGGCTTTAAATAAAATCCAAAGTGCATCAGCTCAGACATCAGGTGTTTTTTTTTGTGTATTTGGAAATTCCAGATGTAGTCTATTAGATGAAAGTAGATAAAAAAAGAAGAAAAAAAACATTTTTACTCCCGTTTTCTTCTTTATTTAACTCGTTGTAATTGATCGTTTGCTTTACCTCGTCAGTGTCCCTGATGTAATATGCTCTCAATATTATGAAAACATCCACTTTGAGGACTGACATGGCTGTTTCATGTTTGGCCCTGTCATCCTCTCCAGGTTCTCTCACCAGTGCCAGTCGAAGAAGAATCTCCTGTAAGGACCTTGGCCACGGTGACTGTGAGGGCTGGCTGTGGAAGAAGAAAGATGCTAAAGGTTATTTCACCCAAAAATGGAGGAAATACTGGTTTATCCTCAAAGAGTCTTGCCTCTACTGGTACACCAACCAAAACGTAAGGCATCACACTCATCTTTAATTTTGTTCTGATTCCTATTGATAGTCACATGCTCCCTCGCCAGAACTAATGTACAACAGTAAGATATCATGAATTTCCATCCTTGTAAAATAAGCTCTATAATATCGTCTGGAGATGTAATTTTCAACAAAATGTCTCTTTTGTTCTTCCATTATTTATAAAAGTAGGTTACAAATTAATACTGCCTTATATTTAAGCATCATTACCTAAAAATGTCCATTTTACTGCAATGTTTAGAATTCATTACCACGTGAGAATTTTATAGGAAAGACCCAAATCAGTTCCTGAGGTTTGATGAGTAAGTTAAAAAGGTTAAATGTAGCTTTTTATTTTTTTTTTACATCCATCAAATGCATATTACATTTCTAATTTCTGCTGTTAAGAAGTCTGTAATTGAATGTTTCTATGGAAAATATGGAAGCTTTAGAGAGAATTTAAAAACGTCCTTGTTTCATTATCCAGAATCTGTTTTTGTGTGCCATCGTCATTCCTGGATTGTTGTACTTGCAACACTTCAGTTCCGTTCAGTTTTATTCAATTAGCACAAATTCGCCATGAAAGTAAACGGTAAATGGACTGTACTTGTGTGATGCCTTTATTGCTCAAAGTGCTTTAACACCACATGCTACATTCACCCATTCACTCACACTCATACAGAGCGTCTCAGGCCATAACTACTGCTTTCTGCTCATTCATACACCGATGGATGCATCGGTAAGCAACATGGAATTCAGTGTCTTGCTCAAGGACGCTTCGACATGTGGCCCGGGGAAGCCGGAGTCGAACCACCGACCTTCCAACATTTAATTTGACACTCAAAACCCAGAAATGAGCAGAAAGTGTCCAAAAGTATTCCATTAAGCATAAAAAATGAGCGAGCATTGAATTTCTTTCCTCTGATGTTTAACTAAATAATGAGAATGAATGCTTTTCGTTAACTGATTTACTGAGTGCCGCAGCTTTAATTGATCATACTTGATATCTTTATTCCGTTCTAATGGCTTTAACTGCACACAAAGAGAAAACTCACCGTAAGAAGTTTGTATTAGTGGATTATGAGAATAACTCAAGAACTTTTCCAGACCCACAAATGACCTGTCCATCTTTTTCTTTTTAGATAGTATCAGGTCTTCTGTCTTTTTCATGTTGTTTGGGGGCGTGGACTCTATTCCAGCCCATGTAAACATCATATGTTGTGATCATATGCTTAGCTCGAGTATTACTGTCGCAAATAAAATTGCTATATCAGTATGGATGACATTTTGTTCCCTGTTTTGATGATGTGCCGCCGCTCTCCATCTGTCTCCGCCTGCAGGACGAGAAGGCAGAGGGCTTCATCAGCCTCCCTGAGTTCAGAATAGACAGAGCCATAGAGTGCAGACGGAAATTGTGAGTGTCCCTCACATGTCGCCAGAATTACTAATCAAGCACATTTGCTTTCACTCACACAACGGGAAAGCACACAAACCCATTGTGCATACACGAAAACGCTAATCAGTCTTCTTCTCCCTGACTGACTGCAGTGCCTTCAAAGCCTGTCATCCCAAAATCAAGAGCTTCTTCTTTGCCACTGACTGTCTTGAGGAAATGAACAGGTGAGTGCAACTGTGTCTGGGTGAGTCTCTACGTACGTGTTGGTTCGTTAACGTGAACAATAGGCAGAGACCGGGGACGTCACGTGTCCTTTCATGAATATTTTAGAGTAAAACAAGTTTACACAAAGCAACATCCCACCGACACAACACTGCATGAATAAGGCATGAATCTGGCCCTCTGCTGTTAAATGCGGAGCTGGTAATGTGTTTGAGTTTGTGTGTGTCACGTGTGTTCCTGTGTGAGAGGGAGATTGTCGTGATATTTGCAGGAGTGCTATCTGATGAGCTCTAATTATCCACACCTCTCCTCAATGACATGGGGAGATAATTGGGGGAGAGTAATTAACCAGCTATATTTGACTTCCGCACGGCATTCACTGGTTCATCTGTGTGAGTGCTGTGTGCATTTTCATGCTTATTATGTGCCATAAGATGGATGTTGGTGTTAGTGTTATCATGGCTTTTTGGAGCACTTAGAATCGACCTAAAATTAGATCCAGTCTCCTGCGGTCAAAATGCAAGAAAAGTGCCTTAATTTCTTAAAAGGGTCTTTGTTTGCTCTGAAGTTCTTGTGGAAATGGGCTGGCGCAGTGGTAGAAGATGCCAACAGGCCCCATAAACTGATCCATAAAGCTGGCAGCCTCCCTTTCAATTCACGCTGTATCCTCTTCAACTCACCCTTGTCACCAGACCAGAGCACGTTCTGACCGATTCAGTTCCGCTGTCACAATGAACGCTTCAGGAAAACATTCTGCAGCCCTTTATTCTTAGCGTTGTCACGAGGTGCTTCGTGCTAAGAGACAGAGTGCATTTGTTTGTCAGGTGCCATGTTGGATTATTACATTTGCATATGCTCTCAAAAAGCATTGGATTGAAAGATACTGACTTGGTGTGCAAAGAGTCATTTTCACACATGCTACTGGAGCCCTGAAATGTCCCAGATGTTTGCGTGTGAGCATGCAAACACTCACACTGAACTTCTTGCAGAGATTTTTAAACCAGAATTCCAGTCAGATTTCTGGCCAATACAATACTTAACATCCCCTAAACACCATTCATAGATCCTTACACTTCTCCTCTGTCTGATCCGATATAACCTCTAACCTTTCAGTCGTTCTGTTTTCTGTCAGGTCACCCGATTTGTTGTGCTGATGTGATGATTGTGTGTCCCTCGGTGTTGATGCAGCAAAACAGTATGACTTCTGAATGAAGCTGTAGATCTGTGAGACACAAACTGCAACAACTACCGAGGGGCCTAGATAGTTGCTGCACTGTGTTGTTTTTGTCAGCCTATAAAGCAAATTTCATTAAGTGGGTGGTGACGTTTAACAGTTCTACAATCACAGGTTCGTCGCCTTGCTGCCGATGTTTGCTGTTTTTCAAAAAAGCAGCTTCTCCGATCTGAGCTGATCAATGCTGAGCAGAAAAGGTCTGGTCCCTGTCTCCCTTCACACAGCCAGGAAAAAATACTAAAAACGCTTATGTCAGTCATAGACACAGTCGCTTACTGTCAAAGGTTTGGCCCACTGCCATCCCTCAAACTTCACAGACAGTTCTTGGTCTAAGTGTCTCTCTAACAGTGTGTCAGAGCTGGCTGAGCTCCAGTAAATAGCCACCTTATGGAGGTAAAGGCTGCTGGTCGGATCAATAAATGGTTTGTTTTGGTGTTTGGGATCCGTATAGAAGGCACTTCCTTCAGTGGTTCGATTATTTTCCTCTTCCCCATATAAAGACGGGGCCTCTATTCTTAGATGTGACCTTATTATCAGGTTTCTGTTGTGGGATACAGGACAAGCTGGGATCTGCAGAGGAGACAGACAGAAGGACGTGTGACTGCAGAGCGGAAAAAGAACACCAGCTGAGGCTCTCTGCTCAGGGAGAACGGGAACATGGACTGCCATTCCTCTTTTCCTGCTTACTTTTCTCTATTTATCACAAATCTTTTCCCTTTTCATCAGCCCAGCGGAGTCAGCTAGACAGGAGCTGTTAAGAGCCAAAACCTGAATTATTTAGAGAGAAAGTTTTTTTCATCGCCTACCATTTAACCGTGATAACCCATTCTTCTTTCTGCTCTTTTTCTAATCTATCCGCCAATGCGTTCCTTTTCATTACCTTTTATCATTTGTACTACAGGTGGATGAACCGGCTGGGCCTCGCCGCTATTGGCTATACGCCGGATGATAAGGTGCCCCGCCCTGATGAAGGTGAGATGGAGCGCCTCAACCAGAAATGATTCCCTTAGAACTTTGTGTTCATGAATTTTCATATGTTTGTGTGCTTGTGTTCGTCTTCATATCAGACTACTGGAGCGAGAGTGATCAAGACGAAGTTGATGGATCGATGACCCTAAAACAGGAGGGACTCTCGTCCCTCTGTGACACTTACCATCGCACGCCATCAGTGAGTAACGCACACACTCATTCAAGCTCATTCGAGATTTTCTCTGCAGTGTTTTATTCTGATGGAATATTTTATTCTTAAAAGCCCCACAGTTCTCAGAACTGCATAGACCAGAGCTCTCAGCATTAATAAAACATCAGAGTGTGGGAATATCTGGTTCTGTAAGCAGCCAAGACCATAGTTTCTCTCTGCTTTGCTGCAAGAACTTCAACTCAGTCTGACCACTAGGTGGCGACAAAGAACAATGTTCGCCTCATCTCTGCTCTTGCACAGTGGACGTTCAGGACTGCGCAAAAGTCTTGAGCCACCTCGCATTTCTTTATATTTGGCTTCCAAGCATTCAGACTTTCTTGTAATCTTTTAAAGCGGTCTTAAGCAATAGTTCACCAAAGTTTTTCTCTGGATATTGGCTGCTTTTTTTCAGTCATTTTCAGTCCAGCCTTGGTTAGTATAAATTAACCTTTTGTTTTTTGGACAAACCAATGAGTGCCTGTCTAAAAGACAACTTAAATAACCTATTTTAGATTGCATCATTACATTCTTTGTTACAAGTAGCCTGCCACAAAGACAGATCATTTTCATTTCTTTAGCTGCATATACAAAAATTGCGAAATATAACACAGTTTGACAGTCATGACAATGTATTTTTGTGCCAAAAATGTATTTTTGTGCCAAAAAAGCTAAAAACATGGAATATCCTGGCGTATCCCTGCTGTGTGTTCTTTAAAATCTGAGTAAATTGGACTGAAGCCTCTTCAGAAATGGTCTCCATGGAAGGGTGGCTGTCACAAAGCCATCCTTAAGGAAGGCAAACAGGGAGAAAAGGCTGAGCTATGCCAAATGACACAAGAAGTGGACTGAAAATCAGTGGCAGGTCTTACGGACCTCAACATTATTGAAGCAGTGTGGGATCATCTTGTTAGAGAGCGGAACAAAAGGCAGCCAACATCCAAAGAAGAGCTTTGGGATGTCCTTCAAGAAGTCTGGAGAACTATTACTGAAGACTCCTTAAAGAAGTGAGAGAAAGCTTGTATAGAAAGTTCTGGCTGTGTAGAAGCATAAAGGCGCAGATACCAAATATTGTCTTTCGAGCTCGTTAGAAATGTATAAATTCTGTTTATGCCTTATATCCCATATTTCCATTTATGTTTGCACGTGTTTAAATGAATCGCTGCTACCCTGTTTTCCTGGGAATATACATAAAGAGATTTTGGATGGCTCAAGGCTCTTGCGTAGTACTGAGCTTTTGGTCTGGCTGCACTTTTACCATGTTGATCCATGCTGATCCATGCTGATCCATGCTGATCCATACAACAGCCATGTCAGTCATTCTTGGAGTTACACATGCCATTTCATTGCTTTTTCGCTTTCATCCTTTGACATTTTTTCTGCCCTTTACTCCTCCCTGTCTTCTCTTCTCCTGTCCTCTCTCCATCCTTGCACACCTCTTCCTTCTCCTTGCTTTGCCTGCCACTTTTTCTTCTCTTTGTTTGTCACCTTTCCTGCCCACTCCTTTCTTCGCTGCCCATCACTGCCCATCACTGCCTATCACAACCCTCCTGTGGCCCAATCAGACAAACCTCCTTCAAAGTTATGACCAGTTGCCCCGCTCTGTGAGCTCTGTGAGCCTAATGCGCTCCACTCCGTCCCCTCTCCCTCCACCAATGAGTGCCTCCACCTCCCCCATTCCTCCACAGATGGTCTCTTCCACCTCCCCTCTCCCTCCCCAGGTTAACTCTTCAAGCCCTTTCCCGGAGCCCAAGCACGGGCGACATTTCTCCAGCGAGTCCACGCACTCCCACTCCTCAGCTGAGGAACAGCGTGGAGACAGCATGGGCATGGGCACGGGCACAGGCAGCACCAGTACCCACTCGTCCGGCTGCCGCTCCTCCCACCGTGAGCGCCGCTCCTGGCAGGACCTCATTGAGACACCACTGACCAGCGCAGGGCTGCACTTCCTCCAGACAGCGCCGGGCGAGAGCGATTACGGTGGCATCATGGGGAGCATGGTTGGAGAGATGGGGTTTTACGGAGGGCTGGGCAGACAGGGTATGTCCCCAGAGAGACGCCGACAGGCCACGTTGCCGGTCCGGAGACACCACGCAGCGGAGAGAGACAGGGAGCGGGACGGGCCCTTCCCATTGGAGCGGGGGCCATACACACATAGCCACACACACCGGCGCTCCCACAAGCAGCGGAGCCAGAGTCTGCCCAGGAACAGGGACCCGATGCCAGGAAAACTGTTGCACACTTCAGCTCATATGGAGGAGAGGAGTGAAGACGAGGAGGCAGAGGGGCTGGCGGCAGATATGCTCGAGGGCGACGAAGGTAAGAAAATGATGATTCAGGCACAAAGGCCTGAAAACCTATCCTGATAGGCCGCTAAAACAATAAACCTATGAACACATATGTGTAGATTTAAGGTATTTTCATGAAAGAAACCTTCTGCTTCATTTCAAATTAGCTCAGAGGGAAATAAAAGGAAGTATATCGATGGGTTCAGTTCTGTGAAATATTTGGAAAGGAGTGAAAACAGTGACAAAGTTACATGAGGGTTGATCTTTAAAGTAACTAGTAACTGTAGCCGTTATTTTCCTCATTGTAGGAATCAGAAAGTAAAATTAGAATCGGTTTGAACTATATCCACCATTGCTTTCAGGGCTGTGGTTCCTAGCCCCCAAAAACAGTAGGCATTTGGAAATTACTACCAGAAAATGTGTGAAGGCAGCAGGTGCCAATTAAAAACTAAAAGATAACATTTCTTTCTAGTCTTGTTAGTTTCCACAGGCTGCTTCTGCTTTGCCATTACTGAGTACAGCATCGTGCTACATAGTCTGTCGCTGCATGTTTCAGACCTGCGGGAGCTGAGAGTCGAGAGCCGAGAGAGGAGGGTGTCAGAGGGGAGAGAGCGGCGGGTGTCAGAGGGCCGTGACCCATTGGACCGCGAACCATTGGACGGGCTGGAGCAGCTTTATCGAGCCCTGGAGCAAGCCAACGTGACAGCTCTAGGAGACCCCAGACCCTGTAGCAGGCAGGAGCTTCGACGCTGCTTCACCCAGAGAGCCAGGGACCCCCTGCTCAACGACCGGCTGCACCGCGTCCGAGCCCTCCGCAGCACTTTGAAGGTGCCGCGTCGCAATCAGTCACAAGGGATTTCCACCAAAGGCTGCTGTGAGGGAATTTAACGCTGTATCTTCCTGGTGTCTCTTTTTCCTGCAGGCCAAAGAGTCGGAGCTGGCGGTAATCTGCGCCCTCCTGGAGGACCCCAGCTTGTGCTCCCAGACCTTCAGAGAGTGGAAGCAGTGGCACAGCGAGCTCTACTCAGACATCTGCCAGCTCAGCCCGGGTACCAACGGCCAGGACGACCTCTCCCCGCTGGCCGCGCCTCTCATGACCCACACACACTCCTTCATTGAGACACATGTGTGAGAAAGGGACGTCACTCAAAGACTGAACCAGCACACACTCACTTACACACACACACACACACACACATAAACACAGAGCTTTACATTAGCTAAACCTTCGCTCCTGATCACAACTCTGATCATGCGCTGACACACACACACACACACACACACACACAGAAACACACATTGTAAGATGTGTAAATATCATAGAGGGAACAGTCTGAGACCTGCGTGTATGAACTTTTGAGGACCCCACAGGGTGCCTATTGCATGCTTGAAGAGAAAGCATTAATCTTCCTTTGTCTATGGAACTCAGCATAAAGTCCACACGCTTGTCGAGCAAAACAGAAAAAAAGGAGACTTTTTAACACGTTTGTTCCTTTTTATTCTCTTAGTTTTGCTCTTTTCTTTTCTTTTTTTTTATTTTGGGGGCAGGGGGAGCTATGTAGCAGCAATACAGAGGAGAATTCTTTTCGCCACAGCACTGTACTTTTGTACCGATGAACTTTGCACCCAGAGCCACCAGTTCTCCCCCTTTCTCTCAGTCTTTTATTTTCTCTCATTGCATATCTTGATTTACAGGGACCTCACTGTTAATCCAGGCTGATCTCACGGGACAGTGGGTGGGTGGGGGGGCGGAAACGTAAGGGCAGCGACTTCGGTGTAAGGCTCCGAGAGGTAGCCGTCAATGCTGGTTCGCGTGTTTTAGCCGTTTCTCTGGGATACCCACGGAATCACAAGCATTGAGAAACAACTGTGCTGGTCACTAGCACACTCTTTCAAACTGTGAAGCGTTCAGAACTCCCCCGTTTCACCTGAAGATGGAGGCTCCTCTGTTGGAGTGCAGTTCTACAGTTTCTGTTCGCACCCTCTCTCCCTCTTTTTCTCCCTCCCTTTCCTTATTCCTTTTTCTGTTTCCTCTCCCTCTCTAGTCCTCAAAGACTTGTGTATATGTTTATACTGCCGTGTATACTGATGTAAATGTTTGCGTTCCACTACCACTGTGATATGCTTCTAGAGGTAGCGGAGGGAAGACAGAGAGTTTGTATCTGTGTGGGTGCAAAACAGTTTTTCTCTTTTGTTTCTTTTTCCTTTTTTTCTTGTTGTTGGTTTTGTTTTCCTTTAACAGCGAATGCAAGAGCTAGAGAGTTCTTTTCAAAGGAGCCACTCCACTACAAAGAATGCACTTTCTATATCTCTATATCTCATTGGCTGCATCACAGGGTCTATGTCTCATCAGCCTCTTTGCCATTGCTTTTCAAATATCAGGTAAATGCATTTGCCGTCTCATTTTCTAAAGATTTGTGTACAGTCTACAAGTATATTTAAACATAGGAGAATATATAAATCTATTTACGTTTTGTGTCATAGATATAATGTAAAGTAAGATGTATTCTATGCCAAGGTTTTGCAGTGTCCCCCCCTCTTCACTCTGTAGATGCAGGGTGCTCAGCAGTCAAACAACTAGGAGGCAAACGACAACAACAACCACCACCACCTGACAGCTGATTGACAGTTTGTACTGGTTTACGTCACGGCTGATCCTTCTCCTGGTGATGTGTTGCATGAGGAAAAAGGCCTGGGGCTGGTTTGAATGGACAGGGTAAAATACTGTGGATCATTTGTGTTCTTTGTTTTTCCTTTTCTATCCTCTTATGTTTGCAAGACAATTAGACTTGTAGCGCATGATACATGCAAAAGTGCTGTTGAAGAATTCTTTTATATGTTCAAGGGGTTTAAGGCCTTCTCCTTTTCGTTCGATGGTGTTTGAAGACACGCACTGTACAACGAGCGGCGAGGCGGGTGCTTTTGCTGTTCCTTGAACTAATGCAGATCTTTCTTTCGCGTCCAAGCAGGGGGTTTCGATTTGTTGTTTCGGTTTAACGTAGAACGACTGACGCATGCCAAAAGGCGCCAGAAATCTTACCGTAGAGACGTCAGTGCAGTGTACCTCTAAAAAAGAAAGCTATTGTGACATTCCAGACAAACATGCGGCTGTAAACCTCTATACTAAGTAATCTGTAATGTCTGTGAAACTCGGATGAACCGTGTCATCTGCAGTATCAGGCCAAGGACTCAAAGCTGCCCCCCAGTGTCCGAGACTCTGAGAGACATGTAGCACCTGCTGCATCCAGCACTATCTGTACCGATTCTCCATATTTTAGTGTAGTTCTCGTGTAAGTTTTTTCATCATGTCACACTGAACTGAAGTATCAAACACACCACAGAGATATATATGTTTTTTTCAAATGGTTAATTTAAGACTACCACGAAGAAAACTAAATGATGCAAGCACTTTCCCTGTGCCTCCCAATCCTCTCTTTGGCAACAAATGACTGACTATACTGGCGTTCCTACACACACACGCACACACACTCACGGCTGTAGAAGAGTTTCGATACAGTTACAGTCTGCGGACCTCTCTCCGTTTCTCATCTTTAGTGCTGGTCTTCTTTTTCCAACCGCTGCTCCGCAGAGCAGGCGGCATACTGTAGATTCAGGAGTTTTAATTTGTAGGCACTGACTGTGTTATCCCTCCCAGATCCTTGTGTGTGTGTAGACCTGCGGAAACAGGCCGAAAAGGGAGATTCCACTGTGTGTTCTTTCAGGGGTGTACACCTCATGGTACATTGCACAGGTGTGTAAGATGTAAGTTGCACTGCGACATTAAAAAAGGAACATATTGCTCTTTTTCAAGGATAATATTAGCTTACTGTTATTCTGTACATTAAACTGACTCAAGATGATATTAAAAAAGAAAGAAAATGACATTTATTCTTCCTAAAGTAGCCTTTTTTGGTTTCATATATATGAATATATATATATTACAAAAAAATACAGATTGTAAACCTAAGTTGTTAAACTTTGACTTCAATAAACTGAATCCTCTGCACTATGAGCTGTGTTCCATTTATGTGCACTTTTTCTCTGACTTATTATTGTAGTATGACCATGTGTTTGAATAAGTAACAGCTTCAAATTAACACCTGTAGTCACCCCATGAACCACAATGCATTATCTGGGAGGCTATAGACATCAGATGAGAGCTACTGTATCAGTCTAATACTGTCACATAGCCAACATCTAAAAACTTTGCTCACATTTTCATGTGTGCAAAATCAGAAAGCAGTTGCCATATTTTGACCGAGATCCTTCACAGGATATTACAATAAAGTTGTCTTATAATACAAGGCCTTTACAAGTATTTATTTTTATATTTAATTTGATGTTTTTACAATTTTTTTTCTACTTTTCAACAAACAAACAAACAAAAAAAAAAAACAGGCAGTGAACATATGGCTTTGGTTCTCCAGAGAGTACAGGAAGCCCCAAGGCAGATGGCCTTGCTTAAAACTTTTTAACTACTGGATAAAATGTGTAGAATGCTACACATGTGGGGTTTCTACATAGGGATTTAATTTGTGATTGAAAAACTTTGTAAAAACATTGATATTTCGTTACATGCATGCTAATTTCAAAGATAAAAATTACCCGCAAGAACAAGTAGGTGCGTGAGCGCGTGCTACCTCGATGAGGTCATAAAACCAAGCTCCAGGTGCGCCGTCAGTCCGTTAGGTGGCGGTAGTTGACCGTGATTGGATCAGGCGAAGCTGCGAACGAGCGCTCCAGAAAGAAGAAGAAGAAAGAGGACCGCTGTCATGGCGGCCAAGGTGAATTTTTGAAATTTTCTTCTCGGAAAGGTTTCTGGTGGTTTAACCGTGTATTTTCATTGAATGCTGTGGTTGGGGTTTAACGTGAACTGTCCCGAGGCCGCCAGTGGAGACTTTAAGTGACTGTCACCCTTCACCCTCTATGCTGCGCTAAAATAGCTTAGCTGACTAAGCCTCGCTGAATGAGTATAACTAGCAGCGCTCAGTTTAAGCAGATGTTTCACCGTTGAATCTCTCTCGCACATCTTTAACATCTGTGTAATCTTGATCAGCTCTGACTTTGTAATTTAGCATATTCACAATAGTAGCGATATGAGCACGTTTACACTGGAGGAGTCGCTAGTGTTAACCGGTTGGAGGCAGTTGTCCAATGCCACAACATCCAATACAGTTTGTACAGGAGGGACGTTTTTACGCCACTAGATCATTTTATGTCAGCTTTACGTATAACAAGTGCGTTCAAGTCAAATGGTGAGTGTGTCACTCCCAATAAAATAAGTACAAGCACCAGATGGGACAGATGTTACAGACAGAGCAATGCTCGATAATAACATATTGGCAATAATAGATGATGAGATTGCAATTGTTATGATGACCTTACGTTTGAAATGTATCCTTGGTGGGAACAAATGTAACACCGAAACAGTAAAGCGTAGTGTTACCAAATGTTTTCTTTGTTTACAGTGTAAATTGTAAACTTGCAAACCTCCGACTTTGTAAGAGGAGGTGATCCTTCTCGAGAGATGGCGATCGATCTGTGACGAGGTCGCGGTTTGCTCTGGTGTTTTGTGAAAATACGTGTCAGACGAGGTTATGTACGACCGAGCACAAGACAGATCATCTCAAATCATAGTGACATCATTCACCCCCCCTCACATATTTACACATTTATACACTTTAAATACTGATTTCTTTCAGCTGGATAAAGAAAAGTTGCTGTAACCTGGTGCTTTGTTAGTAATCTAATTCTCTTTAGTTTTCATGAATATACAGTTGAATTATTCATTAAAGGAAAATTCCTAAGTATGCTGTCAGCGTATTGGTCCCAGAAAGAAAGGTATTCGATATAGGATCGTCACACTTAAGAATGAAATAAACTGGAGTCAGTGAAATAGGTTGGGATAGATGCATCTCTGGATCCTGACATGTTTCCACCAGCAGAGAGAAGCCCTCTTAGCACGTCTAAAGTAGGTGTCATCCTCTAGCTTGTTTGTGATTGGAGGAATTGAGTGTGCCCACTGTCACAGTTGCCTCTGATCTCCCCCCACTTGCTTGACTGAAGTGTGTCTGTCTTTCAGTGATTAGTGTCTGTTCTCACTTTGTGCTGTTTCTGTAAACTGACTGATACCACATGTAGAAGTGCTTTTTTATTCTGTGCCAGGTGGTGATGGTGGCCGTCCCGGCGGTGCTGGGAATAGCCTCCGTCCGTGTGTACACTGTGAACGAGGCCCCCACTGAAGGACTGGTTTCTCGAGAAAAGGTATGATGGTCTACACCGGCGGCAGATCTGATATCTGGCAGACACCACGTCTCACGCTGACTGTTCCTCTGTCTCCAGCTGAACATCTACACACCGCTGCCAGGGTCTGCTCAGGCTAAGTTTGTTCCACTGAGTCCCGGAGTCATTGAGAGAAGTTTAACTACAACCAGAGAGAGCGCGCTGCCGTTTGTACAAGCTGTGAAGGTATTTAATTTTCTGCAGCTGCACATCAGAAGAACTGAAAGTTCTCAGACACAACTCACACTGTCATCCTCATTAGCACATTGACTACAAACAGAAAACCCCTTTACCAAGTGTTAACAAGTTGTATGTAAAAGGAACAGCGGCTAAGAGACACCGAAAGGCTCTTAATGGAGCGTCTGCAGCCCTGATTTATTTTTGTTTTGCTGCTCTTGCCTGCGGTTGCAGAGCAAAATCCCACGAGCTGCAAGTGCTGAGCGCTCGTACGATGTTGCAGAGCACGTCGGGAGCATGACAGGAAACGGTGTTGATGCAGTTAACTTCTCAGCTGTAAGCTTCGCAGAAAGCAGATTTGACAGTTTGATACTGTGGAAGACAGGGAAAAAAACCCTCAGCACTGAGTCAGATGCATCCGTTTCACTGCTGCATAGAACGTTTTGTTCTTGATAGCTCTTTGTAGTGGTTTCACTGTTGTCCTTTGTTCCCTGCAGGGTGCCTGTATCTCTGTGAAAAGAGGAACCGTAAATCTTTACCATGCAGGAGAGGGTGAGTCTACAGTAGGCACACGGGGGTGGTGGGGGGTGGATGGTGTTTACATATTTAAATGGGAATATAAGATATATACTTGGCCTCTACTTACAAAGCACCTAGACTTCACGTTGTGGCCTGGATGGTGTATTAGTGTGCTGAAGTAGCTGTAGATCTATGAATGCTGTATTAAAATCAAAGAGGACATTACTGACTGTCCACCTTCTCTTTGCATATGTATCCAGTGTCCGTATTACTGCCACTACTGTAGTAAATGAAGTCACAGTGAGGGCCACTCATTTGTACAGAATTGGCAAATCGAAAAGGATATTTTTCTCTGCATGATAACAATGTTCCTCTGCGGCCTGTTTTCTAGATGCATACTATTTCCTGATAGACCCCCCGCCGGATTTTCTGCCCAGATTTGGTACCATCACCATGGCGGGCCTGCTTGGCATGTTCTTGGCAAGGAAAGGTAACTTGGTGCCCGGTTTCTGTACCACAAGCACTAAAAGCCTACTGTGAGAGTTATGTCGTTATTGATTAGTTTGTCTCTGTCGCTCTGTGCCCTTAAATGTGTACGAATGACGGTGTAGACTTTTGCACATAACTTGCATCACCTAACTCAGTGTGCTGGATTGATGGAGCGTTGAGGTCTGAAACAACAGCTTTATCTAATGATCAAAGAGCTTTGCGTCCTTATCTAAGCCCCTTTCAAATATGCACTGCTTCCCATTGCTCTGGTGGAAACTGAATGTACCAGTGTCACCTGTGAATTACCCCCCCTCCCCTCCCCTGGTGCTCTTCTGTCACATTTTGTAGTGGCAGTCCGACCTGCGGCTGCAGTCACTGCACAGAACAGCAGAGGTGGATTAATGTGTTGTTTTTTTTTAATCAGCCACAGACGGCTCTATTAAATAAATAACAGTGCTGTTCAAACCTTCCTCCTCCTGCTTTTATCCACAGTAATTGGCTGCAGCGCAGAGTCGTTTGTTTGTCAGCATCTGAACCAAATGAACAAGAGCGAAGTGTCTGAGCTGAAGCTTCTGCTGTCTGTCGACATCGATTTCTCTCAACCGCTGCCATCCACGGTTGTTATTTAACACGATGCAAAATAAAACCCATTCATTCAAACACATTCATAAACGACGTATCGGTCGAGGTTCGTGTCGTGCACAAGGACACATTGACATGTGGCCCGGAGAAGCCGGGAGTTGTTGGATTGTCACAGATTCCAGGTCTGTATTTTTGATACAGAGGACAAGGTTAACTTAAAATTGAGTGATTTTTCTACCAAAACACTTTGTCCTTGGATGCATTTACCCACATTTCTCCTCCTACTCCGATGGCTGACGTTGATTTGCGGCTCATTTGAGCTTATTTCGACTCATTCGTGTCACGCAGGAGTCATATTCTTATCTCTGATCTGAACTGAGAGACCACAGTCACCGAGGTTACAGGCATCTTGTTTTTTTAGCAACAAAGAAATGCACCACAATGCATTCACGTGACCTTTCTTTGATTACGGCAGGTCAGTAGTTGTCCCTCCAGGATTTAGTTTCTGCCAAGTTCTATCGATTGCTGTCCTGATATGTAAATTTGTTTCAGGCTCTGGTTTCAAGCGGTTAGCCGTTCCTCTGGGCCTGATGAGTGCCGGAGCGTCGGTGTGCTACCCGGCCCAGGCAGTGGCCGTGCTTAAGGTAGCGCTGCTCATTGGAATGCAGATATATATATATATATATATTTAATGTGTACAGATCTTAGTGTTTTCTCTTGTGCTCTCCAGGTGACAGGAAAGAAGGTGCATGCCGCAGGGCAGTGGAGCGGCGCTGCAGTGTCTTCGCTGCTCACCTCCAAGGAGCCTGTTGCTGAAGAGATCGTAGCTTCACAGTCAAAGGTAAGTTTCCTTTTCTCTCTTTTTTTTTTTTTTGAAGTAAACATGTGTACGATGAACATTATCTTTGGATTCACCCAGTTAGTTTCAGAGCTGAAAGAAAGCGAAAGCTGTTTTTTCTTTGTGTGACTGAAACACTCCCCCCCTTCCCACTGAATGAGTTCCCCTCTGCATATTTTACTCACTCAAAAACTCCCCTCCTTCTCTTCTTAGCTTATAATCCGTTTCCTATCAGTGTATGTCATTGGAATCTGCTTTATTTAAAAAAAAAAAAAAACGAAAAGGCAGGAAAAGTCCCTTCAGAATGTCAGCTAAACACCTTAAATGCTTCCTCTTTCAGTTGTGACTTGAATTGTTCAAGAACAGTCAATAATTTGTTCTGGTAATAGATTAGAGGTGTTAGTTCTGCCACTGGTGAGGTTTGTTTCACAGCGAATGTTTATAGTAATTCATCTTTGTTTCTCTCTGTCTAAATGCCGTTAGTCAGCTACTGAACCAAATCCAGACTCTGCTCTGGCTGAGGACGCCTCACCCCCCAGTTCCACTACAGAAACCCCAGCTCAGAGCTCCACTATCCCAGAGGCAGAAGTGGAGTCAGCTGAGTCCACCCGTATCACCGATGAGCCCGTTGTCACAGTCACCCCAGAGAATGGCTCATCAGTAACACTCACAGAAATATCTCCCGACCAAGCCCCGACTGAGACCGGTGCAGGTATTATTGATATTGATCCCCGTCATCCTGCATCTCCCTCGCTTTGTCGCACAAAGACTTGATGTGTTTCCTTACTGTCTCTGATGCACAAACGAGCAGCAGGCGACATCCCCGCTGACACCAGGCCAGCCGAGGCCACACCGAGCTCAGAACCGGAGACAACAGAGGCTGCTCCGGTGGAGTCCGCTTCTTCTTCTGAAGCAACATCTGCTCCGGAGGCCTCAGACGTGCCAGCAGGTTGGAAACATGTACCTCCAGCATTCAAAAAAGATGTGCTGATCGTGCATTTCAGTGACTGGATTCTATCCACACATGTGGAACACTTGTTCCTCAGCACAGATCGGATTACATGGCTCACACATAATAACTAACTGTCCATCTCTTTTGTTCTGAAGCTCCAGATGCAACACAGGCTGCAGGCGACGTCTCCGCCGACACCAGGCCAGCCGAGGCCACACCGAGCTCAGAACCGGAGACAACAGAGGCTGCTCCGGTCGAGTCCGCTTCTTCTTCTGAAGCAACATCTGCACCGGAGGCCTCAGACGTACCAGCAGGTTGGAAACATGTACCTCCAGCATTCAAAAAAGATGTGCCGATCGTGCATTTCAGTGACGGGATTCTATTCCACACATGTGGAACACTTGTTCCTCAGCACAGATCGGATTACATGGCTCACACATAATAACTAACTGTCCATCTCTTTTCTGAAGCTTCAGATGCAACACAGGCTGCAGACGACATCCCCGCCGACACCAGGCCAGCCGAGGCCACACTGAGCTCAGAACCGGAGACAACAGAGGCTGCTCCGGTCGAGTCCGCTTCTTCTTCTGAAGCAACATCTGCACCGGAGGCCTCAGACGTGCCAGCAGGTTGGAGAAATATTCCTCCAGCATTCTAAACTAAAAATAATGTCCTCCAGGGATCCTGTGTCAATGTTCCAATGGGTCAGAGCTGTTTTGACGGCATCAGAGGAATCTGCACAATGTTTGGCCGACGGTTTTTATGTTAGCATCCAAAGAAACTCTTAAATACATACAGACGGTGGTAGTAAAGATGTGTAGATGGTGCATTTTAGTGACCGGATTCTATTCCTTTGAACACATGTGGAAATACTTCTTTACGTGGGTCACACGTAATAACAAGCTGTGTTACCACCACACTAACTGTCCATCTCTCTTGTTCAGAAGCCTCAGATGCAACCCAGGCTCCAGACGACATCCCCGCCGACACCAGGCCAGCCGAGCCCACATCGAGCTCGGAGCCGGAGACATCGGAGGCTGTTCCAGTGGAGTCCAACTCTGCCCCGGAGGCCTCAGACGTGCCAGCAGGTACCAAAAATATTCTCCTCTACAACCCCAGAGAGTTTTTTAAAAATCTTTCCCACACGCTGTATGTGTTGGTTGTAAATATCTGTCACTGAAGTTGAAGCGAGCATCATTTTTGCTGCCCTGATGTGGCATTTTGCATTCTGCACAGAGCCCGCTGTTGAATCAGCTGAGCCCGCTCCTGCCGCTGATTCTGAGACGCCAAACCCGCCCGCCACACCACCAGCGCCCGAGCAGCCGGCCGCAGAAAAGAGCAAAGGTACCGCGTTACACCTCCGCTTTGCTCTGGTGGCACAAACAAACGTGCCCCTAAACACACTCTCACACTGAAAGCTGTAAAAGTGCTTTCAGGCATCGACTTCCTGAAGCAGAAAGACTCGGAGCTACATTCGTGCACGTCAGCGCCGGAGAATTTCTGGAGAAGTGCGCAGAACCGTGTCCAGATCTTGTCCGTAGCTGATGGTCACGCATGTGCTTCACAGCAGGAAATACTATTTAAACATATCTGCTCTATGGAGCAGCGGGACGCAACATTCAGGTTTGCTCCATGATCAGGAATTTCTAACGTGTACAGAAGCAAAGTATAACAGATGAGAAGGTTTTACTTGAAAGCCAGAGGTCATCAGGTGTTTGATTAAGTTTCATTTAGTTGATGTGTACAAATGAATTAACTTTACTAGATTTCCACATCTTTATTTCGACAGTTTTTCACCTGTAGGACAGCAACGTTTAACATTATCTGATGGATTGTGAGGAAAACATTGTCACCTCACATGTGGATTAGAACTAATCACAGACGCAGAACATTCAGACTGCTTTGAATTCGGGGAATTGTAGGAAGACGTGTTGTGACTGAACTTTTTGTGTCATTGCTCATGTTTACCTGCAGAGGGCTCTGCTTTCAAGACAGACCCCGCTCTCATGGACTTTGGCCAGTCCAGCCCAGAGGATGAAGACCTGTACAGCACACGCAGCTGAGAAAGTCCACAGCCAGCCGCAGCAGGAACCTCATTCCCACACTACCGTCTCACATGTCGTCCCTCCTGACAGGCACTGCATCGTTATGCGTTTAAAAAAAGGCCATTTTGCAGCCAAGCACACCTACAAAGAATTGAATCAACGTTTCCATTCTCTGTTCATCTGCCCACACTGGTTGCATTTCCACAGAAAACATCCATGTGCAGTTGCATTGCAGCAGCAGTGATATTAATTTCAGTTTACATAACCTGATGAGTTTGCATCGGACAGAAGCATGAGGAAAAAAAAAAAACCCAGCCCTCAATCATCTTTTGATCAGAAACAGCAGATTGTGAAACAGTTTCCGTTTGCGTCACTTAACGATTTTTCTTGTTCTGTTTTGCCGTCTCTTATCACAGTGGAAAATGCACGGTGCTGTTATTTATTGTAATTTAGCCCATTACGTTGGCAAACAGAAAATTCTGCAGATGTGCTGATAATGACTTCAAGACGGACTAGTGCTGCTCCGTTTTGTTCCAGCAGTAGTTGTCTTCACTTGTTGAATAATGAACTCTATTAAATTTCTATTTTTCTTGGACTGATGTTGTGTCTTGTGAAATGATTATGAACAAACTGAAATTGATTTGAAAAGGGTTCCGCGTCCTGATATCACGTTCCATTCTCAGACTGACATCATGTCCACTTGAGCTGATTTCTCATGGGAAAGGGACGGGTTCAAAGGTCTGGATCTTGGTAACTTTAGTCTAAATGAAAACATCTTGTACACTCCTACGAATTCATTTTAGTAATGAGTTTTGTTTAATTATACATGGTTCGGTTCATTATGACCACACATCTCCTCTTTGGTCTCATCTGTCCAACGGACATCGTTCCAGAAGTCTTGTGGTTTGTTCAAATGAAACATTACAAACCTAAGCTGTGCTGCCATGTTCCTTTTTAGAGGAAGAGGCTTTCTCCTGCAACCCTTCCAAACAAGCCATCCTTGTTCAGTCTTTTTCTAATTGTGTTGTCATGAACTTTAACATTTAACACGCTTAACTGAGGCCTGTGGATTCTTCACTTGTGAATAATCTTCCTCGCTGTAGAATGATGGACTCCAAATCGTTTGAAAATGGCCTTCTAACCCTTCCCAGATTGTTGGGCAGCAACAATTGCTTCTCTGAGATCATTGCTGATATATTTCCTCCTTGTTATTGAGCTAACACACACTTGAATCCTCCAGACCAGCAAACTGCCAAAACGTCTGCTTTTAAGAGGTGCTCACACTGGATTAGTATCAGTTAATCAAGTGCACCTGACTGATACTTGTCCTCTTAATTTCTATATAAACAGCAAGAATGTGCCTCGTTTCACAGGCTGTTTTTGCATTTTGCCTTAGTTTTTGTCAAACAGATGATGACAAAGAGAAAAAAAAAGCCATGTGTTTTACATGAAGCATGTTTTTGGGACCACGTGTTTTTGCTTATTTCCACATGCACACAGTCAGTACAGAGGGACCACGGTATCTGCTAACATCTTTACGGCCCCTTTTACTGCTCCTCAGAGGAACCAAAGCAGGACTCCTGGAGCTCATAAACTCTACTGAGCCTGTCCAGTGTCGTGACCCTCGAGACCTTGTGTTTATTTGTGCGTGCTCGCTCACATATGTGGGTAAATGAAAAAAGATCAATAAGAAGCCAATACTCTCTCATCCTTGTTCCTGCAATACATTAAGAGAAGCATACATGTGGGAGCCAAGCTTCGGAGCTGGGGGGGTAAGGGACTTTCTAGTGAGCTAGTGTGATTGTGTTTTTCTTTTTAGACAAACGCTGTTAAATGCTCAGATTAAACAAAGTTCCCACAGCAATACTCATGCCAGAACTTTAATAAACCCACAGTGAACATACTATTTTAGTTCAAAATAGACTTCAGCCAGGGTGGGAATGCTGAAGGACGGCCATTGTGTTGCAGAGAGCCAGTGTGAGAGGTTTGAGAGCCCCCACCTCCCCTCCCCTCCCCTCCCCTGGCAAGATATGAGGCTAACTATAGCTTCATCTCACCTCTCTCAAGGGTCCCCTCCATATATTGGGCCCCTTCCTTACAGCATCCCACACAGACAGCACTTGCGGTAATGTTCTCAGAACTAATATTAAGACTGGGCTCTGTCATGTAGGCCACGCTGCTCCCAGATATTCTTTTTTTTTTTCTTATTTGACCAGCAGAGAGGAAGCGGGGGGGACAATCCTGACCTCCCACCTTTCAGCCCCTGTGAACCAGATTTTCCACAGAGGACTTTGGGAAGGTTATGGCTATCTTCTCAGGGTCCCCCACCATCAAATAAACACATAGCACATTCATCAGCAACAAACATAAACACAACAGTTATGCTGGCCATTTAAGAGTGTTTGTTAATATTGTATATGCTTTCTTATGTATATATTTCTCCTTTATTGCTGCTCGGTTTGTGTCCACGCCTGTTGCACATACAGTTTCCTCTTTTTTTCCCCCGTGCATGAGCCTCATGTTGGCTGTTCTATCTGTTTGAAAAAACGTACCGAACCTAAAGCGGACTTGGTGCTATTCAGTAAATTCAAATAATCAGTTATTGCAGACTTCTGATAGATTGGCTGTAACACTTTTCAGGTTACTGCAACATCCTCAGTTTTATAATAGTCATATTTTGTTTAATGAGCAGAGAAGAGGGAAGGAAAAAAAAAAACACCCTTTGACAAACTGTGGAAGCAAAAATAAAGAAATAAATGTCACGCTTTTAATCCAGAAACTGTGAAAAAATAATTAGCTGGGAGATTGATGTCCACTGAGGGTTGTGTTGTAAGTTGGGGTTTGATGCTCTCTGCTCCATTGCTCTCCTTATCTTCTGCCTGTACAGACACTGCCTGTCACTAAATTCCTGTGTGTGGAGCATCAGACAAACACATAAACACACTCCTCTCCCCACATGCTCGAACCGTAAATCACTCAGCGTCTCCATTTTGGAATTTTGCAGCAGAATTAATGCTGATATGTGTCACATGCTTTCCAAATGAATCAAAAGGGGTGTTGTCTGGAGCGGAAGCCAGTTTAATTGATTGTCTGCAGGTAGAATGAAGTGAGACTCCGTTCCAAACGTTGCCACGGGTCACAGCGGCCGAGCTCAGATAAAGCAAGTGAAAGCGAGATTGAATGTGTCGGTGCTTGACAGAGCAAGGCACCATCACTTTGGCTGCCTGTGATGTTTTCACTCGGTCATGGTGGAAGTGCTACAACACACCGTTAAAGTGTTGTTACAAAACACATGAGTGCTCTGAGATTGTCTATTGAGCAGCAACACTACAACGGAGGCTATTTCGGTCGTTTGTTTTCCAGCTTTACATATACAGGATGCCATTATCCTCCAAAGACCCATGCTGTCATTTTCTATTCATTTGTCATTTTCCCTGGATTCTTGATATGAGTCAGACCTGATAAGTACAAAACCTCTGCGTTTTATTGGAACAGGAGGTAGCTTTTGAGAACAATATGTCCTCATATGTGGCCGCGGGTCCCTGAGGAGGCTGAGATGCTGGAAAGATAGACAAACAGATAGACACTGCTCCCAGGATGGTGCACTATCATGTTAAATGCTCTGTTTCTATATGTTAAACCATGTTCTGTTCTCAATGCCTGTGAGATTTTTAAAGCTTTATCAGTTAGTGTTTATCATGTTTTAAAAGCCGATTGTGTGTTGCTTAGTGGAAAATGATAAATCAGAACATGACTCGATATTTTCTACCTCTACATTAAAGAGAAACAGGCATAGCTCTTTTTTTTCATCTGCTATTGCTGTTGGCCGGCTTGACACCATAAATTTCAGATTTGAGTTGTTTTATGTCATGACTAATGGCTTTTGGCCCCTGTCAGTCTCTCTGTGTTTATGTTTGCTCTTGTATGTCTAATTCTGCCAGGACTGACTTGAGTTTTAGACTCGAAACTTTGAGAGAGACCTCTCAGAGAGATGGATGTAAGGACTAAAACACGGTAAGGCTGATGATAGAATAAGGTTTAAGTTTGGCCTTCAGTTGAGGTCGGGTCAAGAGGCCAGGGGAGGCATGTTTTGAATGATATTTCTATCAGAGATCCGACTTGTGTGAGAACAACTGTGCATACTCAGCATGCCAGTAGGAGAGCAGTGTTATACAGAGTTTCTGGTTCAGAAAGCATAACAATTCCATTTTTAACAGTTCTGCCAGATACAGCACATTCTTGATTTTTTTAAATGATCTTTATTCAGCAAGATCGCAACAACTGAGCTCTTCATTGTCGGGCTTCAGCATCTCCAGCGCTCCGATTCGCCTTCATCCTCACGTTAAACTTTTCCCACAGCTATTAGAACATGTCACATCCTGACAGATGCTCAGTGGACCTCACTCCACACACGTGTAAACAGATTCGAGTGCACAGCTTCGACAACTGTACGCCAAGCTGAGATTAAATATTGAAGCATGGTTGCACTCGTGCAATGCGCTGATGCACACCCAGAGAGGGATGCATACACACACTGTTGATCAAAGGAGCTGTGATGCAATCATCCTTCATCAACTTTCACCAGAGGCTTTAATGAAAACCCACTGGAGGGAATCTCCGCTTTCGCTCCTTTTTGCCTTCTCATCTTCTCGTTCACTCCTTATAGTTTCAGCTCATCCTCCTCCTCATTCATCTTCCATGCTGTGCTTCCCTCCCTTCTCCCTCTGCCCCAGTGGCTAGCTTGACTTCCGCTGAGACAGAGTAAATATTTCCCATGGCTTATCTGACCGCTGGCAGAGCAAATATGACACAAAGTGTGAGGCTGTGCTAATTAACTGCAGCCTGCAGTGCTCAGGTCAGGGACCCCGGCCGGTTTAGTCAGGACTTTAAGTTTGACACCTCAAACACACAGCTCTGTCATTCATTTTGAGGTTAGGCATGGCACGTGGCTGCGTGCATAAACTGGAGGTGCGACTATTACCCTAACACACACATCTTGACTTAATTTTCTCGTTTTGGCCCTTTTATAGTAGAAACTCTGTGAGGGAGGTAATGAAAAACAAAGAAATCTAGTTTCTTCCTGTCTCTGCAGGCTGGCTTGTGTCCAGGTATAGTTCAGCCCCTCTGCATGATGAAGGCGTGACGTGTTCCAACTTCCCTGTTGTGCAATCGCTGAGAGGCACTTGGGGGCTATAAGACCCTCGTCTGGTTTCTCAGAGCCTCAAGTCCGTTTTCTCTACACACCCACAGACACACAAACACATAAGCATGACACAGCCCGGGGTACCCAGCTGTGCACAATTCTCTTAGAGGGGTCGAGGAGCATTTGTCAAGGCATGGACTTTAGCCAAAAGAAGCACTGAAGACCGCTTGACTCTTTTGGACCAGACGCTCGATCATTTGAGGTAAAATTATTTCTTTTAACTGGATAAAAATCATAAGCTCCTACATAAAGTTTTGTCTGATTTTCGAGTGATGGTTAGAGTAGCGATGTTTTCTTCTTTCTATCATTCATTCAACTGTCTCACCATAATCAACCATAATATTTTTAATTGAAAACTAGCAAAGAGTTTCTTTATCTACTTTTCAATATCTTTTTTATCTGATTAAAACTGTGACTATTTCTGCTATGAAAAATATTTTACCTTGGTGCGCTCCACTTGAATAGGATTTTTTTGTCCCATGACTTCTGTGAACTTAATAACTCTGAAATAAGTTAATAAATTTGGTCATTAAGACAATATAGCTGTTTTTGAGAAATCCAATAAGCAGCCAGAGGAATGCTGCTCTTTCAAGTGTATTTCATTACTGCTTAATTTCAAGCATGGTGTAATGAATTCTTGCTATGATTAGTTATCAACTAGAACAGCTAATGAACACTGGAGCCAAGTAAAGATTACTGCATGGAAAAGTGTAGTCTTTGTCCATAAAAGGAAGCTAAAATCTTAAAAACTCTCCTGCTTTGTTTTATTTACAGCCGACCTTGGAAATCTGAAAGGAGGGAAGTCATACTGGTTGACGCAAGGGTACATCTTGTTTCATAATGGCAGTCCCAAATTACCTCTTCCTTTTCAACTCCACCCTCTCCCCCACAGCAGTGGCCTATGTGAACGCGTCCCCGGGACCCTCTGCATGTCCCTGCGCAGACTGGGCTCCTCTAACCATGACCACAGTAATCCCCACCATCTACAGCATCATCTGCGTGCTCGGAACCATAGGCAATGCCTTGGCAGTGTGTGTGTTGGCCCATGGCAGCTCCTCGAGGAAAACTGTGGCTAACACCTTCATGTTGAACCTGTGTGTCTCTGACCTGCTGTTCCTGCTGTCCCTCCCGCTTTGGGCTGTCTACTACTCCCGGGGCTACAGCTGGCCCTTTGGCAGAGTTGCCTGCAAAATCTGTGGAGCTCTCAATAATCTAAACCTCTACGCCTCAATCTTCTTCATCACGTGCATGAGCATGGATCGTTACCTGGCCATTGTGCACCCGCTTCGCTCTCAGAGTGCACGAGACCCTAAACGTGCCCGGCTCATGTGCATCCTGGTGTGGGTGCTGGCATGCGCCTGCTCAGCTCCTACCTTGGCTCTGAGGGACACTTACCATCTTGAGGGGCTTAGTGTGGAGGCCTGTGTGATTTTATATCCTAATCATGCCTGGCAACTGACCCTGGCCTGGATGAAGATCATCCTGGCCTTCCTGCTGCCACTTCTTGCCATCTCTTGTTGCTACTGCGCCATTGGGAGACATTTGTTGTCTGACACAGGTTTGGTGAGAATGCAGAGTCAATCACACCCCTCCAACGTGCCCTCTTTTAGATCATCAGAGTCCCAGGAGGGCTGTTGTAAACCAGAGCGACCTCCGACCCCGTGTGTCAGTCCCAGCTCCAGTGGGGGCAGACCTTCGATGGGCAGGGGGGTGGAGAAGGTTTTGTGGACAGTAGCGGCCGTGGTTCTGGCATTCTTCCTCTGCTGGTTCCCCTTTCACTGCGTGACCTTCATTGGCATTCTGAGCAGTAAGGGTTGGCTGGATAGCTGCTGGGTTTCCTGGACCATCAGCAATCTCACACCCCTAACTCTTTGCCTGGGCTTCTCCAACTCCGCCATCAACCCTGTGCTCTACTGTTTCATTGGGAACCATTTCCGGGGCCGTCTTGGGGGCCTCTGTAAGGGTTTGTGTGCTTGTTTGAAGGCCCGTGGGGAGGAGCACAGTCAAAAGAGAGGCTCCTTCAGTACCAGGCTGAGCTCCTTCTCTAGAAAACTCAGTGACTTCAAGGATCTTGCGATTGTGGAGACTTCTGGCCCCCCTTAGCGGTCCCTACCGCTCCAACTCCAGAGGAGAGACTTTATCTTTCCTCCACTGGTTTCACACCTGAAAAAAATAATGTCAGATGACTGCTAAACGTCAGTGAGCTCACTCAAATTTACTGAGTCAAATTCCAACAGGACACAAATGTGACACAAAACAACGAAAATGGCATGTAAATTTCTAGCAATATTGGCTAAAAAATTACAGACGCAAAACAACCACAAAAGGATGCAAAATTACTCCAAAGTCTCCAAAGAAAATAATTAGACAAGGACAAAAGATGTAAAATGAAGCAAAAATAACAAATAAGTCTTTGGGAAAAATAAAGGAATGCAAATTGCCTCAAAGTGATGACAATATGTGACCAAATGTAAGGTGGTGATCTTATCACCTTGGTGTTCAGGTTTCCTCGGTTTTCCAGAGCTTTACAGTGAGTTTCATTTTACTTTTTATATTAACCAGGTTGAACAATGTTGTTTTGTTTTTTGTTAATGTTCAATAAACTGTGTTATTTTTGGCAACGTCAGGCAGCTCTTTCAAATGACAAAACTAAAAACGCCCTGTGCACTACATGCCCAGCACCAAGCAGACACAGTTAGCACTAGTCAATGAACGTAACAATGCATTTAGTGGTAAAGAGCCAGAAAGCTCAGGAGTTAAAACAACACATTCCCTCTCCCACATACTGACCAACAAAGTAGTAAGTTGCAGTAGTAGACTGAAGAAAGTCAAAATAAAGACAAAAAAGAAAATGAAATGAACAATAACAGTGCTAATGTTGGACCGAAACACGTGCTGCCAGTTTGGCAGTCAGGTCTTTATCAGCATCCCCGCCTCCCCATGAGGTCCCAGTCGATTGTTGATAATCCAGCAATTAAATTTTCTTGTTGCTGTTTTGTATTTGCATTTGTGTTTACATTGTTTGTATGTCATTTATAGCCACAGGAGTAAAAAGAGCAATGTGGTGCGGGGGAGATGTTCCCTGTGCTTCAGAAACTGAAACTAAAGGTTTACCCTATGCTCTGAAAATTGATGGGGCTCTTGATCAAGCAGGCGAAGCCTATATGGCTAGTTATGAATGAGAATGTGTTGGTTAAAAGAGAGAAAAACTGAGCAAGAAACATTTTAAAAGATGAGAAACACAACAGATATTTTTAATCCAAATGAGAATAGCTGTTGGGTGTGTAAATTAGTAATAGTATAGTTTGCTAATAAATTTGTTGCTTTTAACTACTTGATTAGCTGCTCTACTAGGCTAAGCTAACAATTACTGCTTTTGTTTCTCCCCCACTGTCTGATTTGCTAAACTGCTATATTGTTTCAGAACACAAAAATAATTGCTAAAATGTTGGATATACAGAATGAATTAATCACATGAAAGACACAGTAAATTTAGCTTTAGCAAGGGCTAGCTATGGCTATCTCACCAGCTTGTGCTAATTGAACTTTTCTGTTTAATCATTTTTGCTAGTGTTGCATCCTATATGCTTTAAAACTCTCCATTACATTAAGATGATTTTTTCTGCCAAAGAAAATGTTCAATTTTGAGATTCAGCTCTAAATGTCATCACAGATGAATCTGTGGTAACTGAGTTATAGCTTTGTAGGGCAGACCATGCCAAAAAAAACAAGATGCAGCTGCAAAAAGATTTTTATTAACTAGTCATTCCAGCCCAACTTTTTCTGTTATTTTAGGGGACCAAGATATTACCTGTATAATCACCATGTAATGTTTTATCTGATTATTTTGTACAGCCATTTGAATAATAAATAAAATGTGTTTTCCTAAAATTGTCACTTTTGTTTGTTACAATACTGCAAAGATAATGCAATTTGCTCTTTTGAAATGGCAGATTGTGTCGCTGATTTTGGTCCACTTCCACATCATATCATTTTGTGACATCAGATACATTTGCAATTTTTAATGTTCCCTTTTCCCAGTCTTACCCTCCAACAGCTGTGACTGAGAACTACCCCCACCTGGGACAGGGAGTGCTGAGATTACTCTCAGCCTGGCAGATGGATGTTCAGACTCACCCAATTTCCTTCTTTCCCAGGCTGCCTCTCTTGGATTCTGTACATATCAAGACTTGAAAAAATCATAATCTCATAAAGTTCTCATGATACATTCCAGTCCAGCCACTTGTGTTGGTTAAGTTTGCCGCTGGCTGATCAATTATGTAGTTTTTTCTCCTATTTGTATCCAGTTTAGATCCAAAGGATGCTACATTGGCCATGGGTTGTGAGCTTAGAGCCAGTGACGAATGGTAGAACGTAGTTTGGCACTGGTGATGGTAAGTTATTTTTATCATATATATATGAAAAATTCAACTTATTTATTTTGATAAACCTAAGACTGCGTGGCTGTATTATGCATTAGTGTGGCATCATTCAACTTGCACTAGATCGTTCCTCCGAATTTACCAAATTTTGCCACAGGATGGCACTAAGAGGCTGTCACTAATCATGAAAAAGATGCCGCTGGCTTCTTACTGAGACAGCGGCCCAAAGTCCCACCACTCATGATCTTTGTGAGCTGAGGGAAAAATGGCTTTGGCACAGACTGATGACTCATGTAGGCTACAGTTCTGAACGGGTGAAAACAGACATCTTTAACAAATCCTGCAATAAAAAGAGCCACTGCCTCAGACGAAACACTGAATGCCACAACCACATGGTAAACCTCTTTGAATGATCCTTCAGAGAAGCTTGTGGTGATGATGTACTCAATGTTACTGTGATAATCATCAAAATCTAGAATGATATACCATTCAAGTTATGATTACAGATATGCTTTGCTTACCAGAAGCTATCAGCTTGGGAGACTGCATGAAACATCTCACTGCAGCAAACATTTACTAGATTCTTAATTTGACACAGCAGAATTTTATGACTGATGGGACAGATTGTAGGATGAGATTGTTATGCATACAGCTTCATTAGCGAATTCCTCTTTGTGCTGCAGAGCAGCTGCAAGCTTCTTTAGCACAGTTAACAGAAGACAGACCAGTGACATGTGGCTGACAACATATGTGAACCTGTGATTAGAAAATGCATGCTGAGAAGCATCAAAAACTTTTTAAAAACAGGTAACAAGCTTTACTTTTTGTTTTAATTGCCCTCGTCTGATTATTTTTTAGGTGTTTATTAAAAGTTTGTCAAAGACGTTAGTGGAGTGGGGAATTAGCATCCATTCATTTTCTAACTGCTTTATCCTGTTTAGAGTTGAGGAGGTCTGTCCCTGCTGATACATACATGCTTCAGGTCAGCAGTCGATGACTAACACGGAGACAGGAGACCATGCACTGTGACGCTCATAGCGATGACTAAGTTGTATCATTATTTAACCTAACAGCCACGTCTTTGACCTGTATTTGGCGACAGGGCCAACCACTGAACTAAACTGCTGCCCACTCATGTATACATCATTGATACAAAAAGGCTTTTGAAACTCACAATATGTGTAACGATTTCAAATCTGATCATTCTCAACGATTTGCATATCAAACCCAAATTCTAGTAGTTTTATATAAAAAAGGCTTCTCTTTTTATATCTGGACATATTTCTAAAATAAACCTAAATTGGAGTAAAACATTCAAAAATAAGACACAGAACACCTACAACATAGAGTAGATGTCTGCCTCAACCAAGGCTGCAAATCTATTTTGGCTCCTCATCAAACTGGGCAGGGAAAAGTGGCCCATTGCCATTGTGTCTAGAACTAAATAGATTTACTCAAGTGCTTTTCTTAGGGATGATTTTGAAGTCATTTATATTTATGTTTATGATTACTTTTTCACTCCATGACATATATCTTAAATACAGTACAGTGTCTTTTCACATCACCCGTCACAGAGGTTGAATCCACCAACAGCAACAATTATGTAAAATAGAACTGGACAATTCTTTAGAAAAATTACTTTTCTCATTATACCTGAAAAACATTTTGTGGCTTATATTCTATTTGATATTCAAATTAGTCTATTACCACTTCTTTTTTAAAAAAACATTTTTTTTTTCATTATCTATGGAAACAGTGGTGGAAACAGATAATGGAAACTTATGAAAATAAAAAACAAAGTTAGAATGGAAAACGTTTCATTGCGTAAGCACAATATGTTATCCATGTGAAAGGAGTGATAGTACTTTTTTTATCCCTCCTTTTTGCTTTCCATTGTTGTGGAAATATTCAGTTAGACTCTTTGAAGTTATTTCCTGTTGCAAAATATAATCATTTCCTGAGAGACACACAAACCCACATTTAAGATGTGCGCACATGTGTGCCTCCTGCACAGAACGAGGAAGGCATTTAGCAGCAGATCAGACAGGTTAGAGGTTAGAGAGACTTGTAGAAATCTTGCTGACTGAGGCTCAGGCTCCCAGAACAGATATTTGAAGCAGTGTGAGGCAAGTGTTGAATGAGAGGCTGGACAGCTGCTGTACCTGTGCTCCCGGTGTGGAAGAAACAACGGCCTGCATTCAGTCAAACAGCGAAGGTGGGAAAGGACAGAAAAGAGAACTTGCACTTGGAAAAAGAAGGAGAAGCATATTTGGAGAAAAGCAGTGATGGAAAACCTGCCGGTTTATCACGGACCCATTGGTAAGGAGGAGGGCGAGAGGCGGCTGGCCCAGGACGGGAGAGACGGGTGCTACCTAGTCCGCAACAGTGACTCTGTGCCGGGCGTCTTCTGCCTTTGTGTGCTGTGAGTATGTTCTCATCAGAAGTGG
This sequence comes from Leuresthes tenuis, assembly GCF_036924035.1. Classification (NCBI taxonomy): domain Eukaryota; kingdom Metazoa; phylum Chordata; class Actinopteri; order Atheriniformes; family Atherinopsidae; genus Leuresthes; species Leuresthes tenuis. The sequence goes on along the minus strand of NW_027325365.1, from coordinate 22,562,302 downwards.
CATGATATCTGTCTTAATTCTTCATTTAGACTTCTTCCGAGACCTCAAAATCGCTCCTACGTGTTTAAATTTGGTCATTTTTTCTGTCTTCTGTAAAGATTTTTGATGCCTTCACATCTAGGAAAAAACAGAAAGTCAGAAAAAACATCCTCGTTGGGTGTGGGGGCGAAGAAAAAAAGAAAAAGATCTTTTATTAATTGATGGTGGCAGTAGGGGCTAAGCACTTTCTTCATAAAATTGATGGATGAACTCGTCAAAGGTGTTTCTGTGTGTGTGCAGGTGCAACGGATTTGTCTACACGTACAGACTCCACAAGGATGATGCAGGCTCATGGGCTGCAGAAGTGAGACATCTTATTTTCTTGTCTTTCTTTTCTTTTTTTTTGCAGAAATCTTCACAGAATCAGCAGAGCAGCTGTGTATCTGCTTTGCAGTGGCTGCTGTTTTATTGGCTTAGAAGTTGTTTTGGTGCCAGAGTAATTCAACAAGCTGTGGATCTGAGGCAAACATGTTTTCTTTTTCTTTTTTTTTTCTTTTTGAGGAGTGACAGGTCTGTGAAATGGTTACAGTTCTTTTCCTACAGCAATAACACCCTGTGAGCAGGTCCCCCCCACTTCAAATTTAAAGATGCCACAGCATCAGCACGCGTTCCGCAGATGTAAAACGCAGAATTGCATTTGACAGCATTCCTGATGGGATATGTAATTGAGCGCTGAGGGTTGGCAAACACCGAGAGATGGGAATGTATAGAGACATCTGAAGGCTCCGTCTCTCTGTGACGACTGAGCCACACGCTGTTGTAACAACATTCTACCCTCACTCATTTTTACTGACAGCATCACAGGTTCAGGTGGGGGGGGGTGGGGATGGGGATGTTGGACTTGAATAACAAGAATTCCACTGCCAGCTCAATACCACTTTGCATTATTCATGGGCAAAATCATTTTAATGAAATATTGTGGGGAACAGAGGTTACACTCGTGGCCGGAGACAGGAGCATCCAAAGTGCTGCGCTGTGGGAAGTGCCCTCTCGCTTGATTAAGTGATTTTAAAATGCATTCAAAGAACATAGTTTTCACCAACTCTCACAGTGTGATTGATGGCACAGAATGAAAACACAAAATGCATTCCTAAAGGCCTTACTTGACAAAATTATAGCAGTTTTGAAAGCGCAATGGTATAGCTATATTAAACGTTAAAGTGACGACTGCGGGCAAAGACACGAGTGGAAAACGGATGCGTGTGTTTTACAAATAATGCAGAGCTCCCTGAGAGGTCCTTGAAACAGCTGAATGCCAAACTCAAATCAGAGAATGACACTGAAAACAAGGATTTTTAAAGGATCTTTTTAATATGTCAGCTGAATTCTTTCCTAAGTAAATTTGTTGGAATTATGAGAGATTTAAATGTCACGCATTAATCCTAAAATAATTCTTTTTAATGACTTGGAAGATATAAAAACACCCAGGGGAGTGAATGTTTACAGAGGCAAGTGCAGCTTGAATTTTCCAAATTTAGCTTTTAAACCCCCTGAGTATATCCTTGATGTATTTCTCACTTTTGCAGCTGTTTATGCATCATTTATATCTTTATGATATTCCCTCTGCGTTATCTTATTTATTAATGTGTCCTTTTATTGTCTTTAAAACAAGCTCATGAAGGATCAGTGCTTTGGATGGATAAAAATCCACTGACAGGATTCACAGCTTTTGGCACAATGAATTTTCTTTTCCGCCCCCATCTCAGCATATCTGATGTCCCTCACTTTTTGAGTTTCTGTCAAGATGACAGTGCCCTGTCTTCTTCTTTTCTCTTGTGTGGTTTGATCAGGAGATACATTTATCTTGTGTTTCAGACCACTCAAGGCGTGCAGAAACGATATTTCCGGAAAATCCAGAACTTGATAGCAGCTTTCCAGAAGCCCGGACAAGGAATTGCCATACCTCTGCTCTACCCCGTCACTGCTCAGAGACGGGCGCAGACCCACACAGAGCCTGGTAATAGTCTTTCGCCGACACACAACAGCCCTTACCCCCAGCAGAGGATGCCACATGCTGCTCAGGGACAGAAAAACAGGAGCAAGAAGGAAATGCAGCAAGCGTTTGGTTAGGGGAGAACCCTACACTCACCACTGACCTATAACTATGAACAGTTCTGCCTCTGCTTGGTCCCTGCTGTAGCATTTTGCATACTGTGGGAAGTTAATGTCATTTTTCGCTGTGACTCTGATCTGACTGTTCTTCCAGTGCCTTCTTTTTTTTTTCTTTCCCTGCATATGCAGCACAGAGAGTGCTCGATAACTTTCAGAGATGTGATGTAAAATATTGAACCGCTGAAATATTAATATCTATTACTGCATACATAAGTTGACAGCAAATATTGTGCTCTGTTCTCTTAATGCAATAGAGTTGTGTGAGTGGTAAAGAAAATAAATGATACTGGCTGAAATAAACTCTTTTGAATAAGGTCACGCTTACGCAGCCACACACTCCCGAGCCTCCATCTGACATATAATGTGGAGGGAGAAATTCAATTTGACATATTGAAAACGGAGAGAATGCTGACTGCAAGAGCATGTGTTGGTGTGTGTGTGTGCGTGGGAAGTGTGTGTGTGTGTGTGTGGGGGAGGGTTTGTCATTCCTCTGATTGACATTACTGGTGCCTCATGAAAAATATGGGAGAGGGACAACACTGAGAAAGAAAAAGGCGAGAAACAGCGAGAGCATCTATTCAGCCACCAGACAATTCTTCAGTGCAGCGGTCTCCTAGCAACCAGACCCTCCATCTCTTCACCAAGGAGATGAGCTTGGACAGTATCTTGTAGAGCATATGGTTTCGAAGAGAAGGCGCGTCGCAGCCGATCAGCAGAGTGCTAGTCAGAAATGTATATCACCTGCTCGCAGTCAGAACATATGCATCGAGTGTCTCTGTCGATCGCAGCCCAGAAGAGAAACACAAACAATTTATGGTGGGCAGATGGTGGAGTGACGGTGGGAGGGAGGCACGAGGAAAGAGTTGGGCAAGTTGTGAGGAGAATTATTGGTAGCTAGCATTGAAAAAAAGAAAAACAAACTTCACTTTCTTTTTTAACTTTTACTTTGGTGCGGAGAGGCTTGGAAGTGGCTCACATGCAGTCTGATTGGCATTTCCTAATGAGAGGAGACAAGCTGTAGAGAACAGCGGAGCCAACTCCAGGTCCTGCCCCCTCTGCACTCACCACCCACTCGCTGAGACTCAGCTGTCACACTTCTCTTTCCCTTCCTCCGTGCTTTTTCTCCCCTCTCTCCCCCTCCCCCCCCCCTTCCTCTCTTCTGACAGACACAGGTTTCTCATGCACATCTCGGTTTGAGCCGTAATGATGGGTGATAATGACAGCACAGATTTGAGCGTTACAAACTCCCAGAGACACGAACAAAGAGAGCACAACAAATGTGTGGAAGGAGCAGGAAGGCTCAGAGAGGGAGAATGTTAGAGACCCAAAAAAGAGATAATAAGCAACAGTGCCTATGAAATCCCAGGGAGCAATCTGGTAATTCACACATAATAACTTTAATCAGCATTGTAATCCAATAAAGTCAGCTTTTTCAGCGAGAATATTTACTATAGCATGTATAATTCTTTGCAAAAATGTAACTGTTTTTCTATTGATTAACAATACTGACACTTAGGAACAACAGAATTTCCAGTTGAGCACTTTTTTTTTTTCAGTGTGAAAGCACTGGCTATGTACATTCTTTACTTTAGTATACACACTCATACAAACTACTGTTGGAGCACACCAGAGACGGAAACCACAGGTCTCTTCTCTAAAAGGGAGTGTCAGAGTCGACAAGGCCTCTTACACAATATGTAAACGATAGTATGTTCGAGGTAAACCATGTGGGAACTCAAATGGCAACCGGAGAGCTCTTGATTTGTGTCATGAAGAGGATTATTCACTGGCAATCCTACAATATTCGTCTCTGCAGTTCATTGATATCGAACAGAGTCCAAAATGATGAACAGTGTTGAAACAGCAAATGAGAGTCAGTCAGTCTGTCAGTCAGTCAGTTGTTTGGGATACAAAAAAGCAAAGCCACAGCCAAACCACACTGCTTGTGCCACTGTTAGAAATCGGAGAAACTGGACGATAATAATAAAATACCATCATTTTGTCACAATTAAAGGCATTTGGAAGTTTTTTTCCCCCCAATTTCTCTTCTCGTTCTTCCTTGTTGTCGTCTTCTTTTTTCTTGTACAGTATAGAAACAGTAGAACAAATCAGAGCAGAGTAGAAACAGGCAGTCTTTGGTGGGGTGGGGGGCTGCTCATGTGTCTCTGTTACCTGCCCCCCACCTCGCTCAGTGTCATAAAGTGGATGTTGGAGGAGCAGTCGGACAGCTCCGGCTGCTGCTCTATAGGCAGGGAGTAGTAGCCGTCGTAACCCTGAACGCGTCCCCCGGACAGCAGCTGCTGCTTCTCTGCCTCACTCCAGGCCCTGCTCCCTACATCCCCTAAATCCAACCTCTTCCTCTCCTTCTCCCAAGCTCCCTCAACCGCCCTTTTCCTCGCTTCCTCCCTCACTCGCGCTCTCTCCTCCTCTTCGGTTCCGCCGTAGCGCACGCACAGACACAGCGCCCCCTGCTGGAGAGTGATATCTGCGAAGCGTCGAGTCCTGCCGTTCACCGTGGCACTCATCTGCGACACACTCACGTTCACTCCGCTCTCCAGAACGCGCCCCCCGACTCCCAGCCCCAGGGCAAGGTCTTCCTCAATCGGCCGGGACTGGAGGAAGTGGTGGGTGTCGCAGCCGTGCACGGTGAAACTTAGCCCGCCGAGGTGGACAGCACCGTTCAAAATGGCCGCCACTCTGCGACTGTCCTCGCTGGCCACTCCGATGACTTCTGCGCTCACTCGACCGTGTGAGACTGCAAATCGGATGCTGGGGCCGAGGATCGAGGGCCGAGAGCCAAAGGGGGGAGGACCTGATGGTCTGTGGCAAGTTGAGCCGACAGGCTCTGACACCAGAGGTAACCTCTCCAGAGAGATGAAGCTCCTTAGCTGTCTCCGCAGCTCACACTGGATTCCCAAAACCATCTGAAAAACATAGGAAAACACATTTATTACACAGGTATGAATGTTGAATATGACTCATGTCTCATGTCAGCAGACATTTTGTGGAAAGCACAGCTATGTCTAATCCCACTGATGACAGCTGTTATTTGAGCTCGGTGCACTCGTGACGTAGTGTGCATATGGCACAGGAAATGGTTTGGTAACACATTTCCTGCTATGGCTTGGGTTTTTGGGGTTGAAAGAAGGCTTTACAAATCTAAGACACTCTGCAGGATACAGCTAGAAGCCAAAAATGTAATATTCCAAAATTGTCATTTAAGAAAAAAAAATAATACTGTGTTCGACTATTGTTGCCACTAACAACCATTTTCATTTTATCATTTACAATAACTAAATCTATTAATTTTACATCGTATCATAAAACGGGGATTTTGTCTTTGAGACTCTGGAACAAGCAAGTGCTTGAGCTAAGCAGCTTAAATCATAAACAGTCTAATTATTAATTAATTGCTTAATCGAGTAATCTTTTTAGTACTAATGCCTGCTCTGAAAGACATTCTTATTATTTACTTGAGGTTGATTGCAGTTATTATCTGCAATTATAAAGAACCACTAAGGTCAGAAAAGAGATGGACAATTAGCAGGTAATTAGTGTCTCCATGCATCTGTGGAAGACTTTTGGCCCCCACTTGTATGATGGCCCGAAATGTTAAATGAATTCGATAGATGAGTGATTATGGAAGAAATGATCAGAGGCATGAATGCAGAATATATGATTAGATAACTATGTGAAAAGTTTTCACTGGATTTCTTTACTGTTTATTCTTTTTATTTCTACTTCAAATATTGTTTTTCACAAGTTTGTTTTGAAATTTATCTCAAAATGACAGCTAATTGTTTACTTAGTTAATTCATACTGATACAACCGTCAGCTATCTTTACAGCATCAATGACAAAATCCAAAAACTCCCTTCAAAGTACAACACAACGACTTCTTAGATATGGATCACAATCTGGTTTCACATACTGGTTGCAGCAGTCAGCTGCCCCCAAATCTATGTGTTAACTCTGAAGTTTCAAATGAGTTCTCAAAAATAAAAACCGTTCCAAAAGGAGGTTGGGACAGTTGGCGTTAAATTGCAAGTCATCCAAGCAAGTATTGACGCTCTTTACCGTTATTTCTATCTTGTTGTATTATAACCTGTTGTTAAATGGATCAACAGAAACAGCTGATGTGAAATTCAACTGTTTCAGTTTTTATCTCATAACACACATAAAAAAAAAATTGTTATTCTTTTTTTAAATGAACAAAAAAAAACAAAAAAAAAATTGAACAGTGGTGATATGAAGCCATCGTGTACAGTCTAGTGTCACATGATCTCAGCACATATACACCTGTTGTGAAGGGCCTTTAAGTCCAGAATACAAAAAAACACACTGGGTAAAATATCTAGATTATGAAAAAAAATCTAAAAAATCTGAGCATCCCTTGAATCTCTTATTAGAATATAAACGAAATGTGGCACAGAAGTTTCCATGGGCAGACCATCAAGAACCGCATATAAGGCGAGAATTAAGCAGACAGGTAACAAAAAAAGACCAAAGGTAACCATGAAGGAGCTTTCAAGTGTCTATCCATTGGACCACGTCAAGCCATAGACTCTACAAAGATGATATTTGAGGGAACAGTGACAAAATAGCATCTTGGGGTTCTCCAAAAGGTATTGGAGACACCGCAAACAAGTAGACGGATGGACTAGAGATTCCCCTTTCAAAATGACAATGATCAGAAGTATATTGCAAAAGCAACAACAGAGTGGTTTAAGGAGAAATTCTTAAACGTCATGGAATGACCTGATCAAAGCCAAGACCTCTATCCTATAGACTCTGTGGTACATTTTTAGGATGACTTTAGGATACACCAGCAGAACGAACCGGCTTGAAGGAGCTTGAGCGGTATTATCTTAAGGGGTGGGCAAATATTCCAGTGGCTAAAAGTACTAAACTTATGGAGACATGGCGAGACGACTGGAGCTCCAATATGCTGCAACATGGTGAAAACATGCTCACATTCAGATTTTCAGTTGCTGTTTGTTTTTTCTCTAATCGTGACAGTGAAAGATTTTTCTCACTCTCAAAGTGGTAGGTATGCTGCGTTGATAAATTAACCGAGAGGCAACAATAAAAGAAATACTTAAGGGGGAGAATGCTTTTTCAAGGCCCTGCATTTAACTGAAAAATAACACAAAGGTAACAAATCAAAAACTGAAACTGAGATTTTTCTTTTTTTTCTTTAAAAACACATGCTGATTTTGAGTTTGATGCCATTTCAAACAGGATCCTTCAGTGAGCAAGTCCTCCACCAAGTCCAATGCTGTATTTCACTGTTTTTAACTAAAGTGACCCCAATCGAGACCACATTTTAATGACTTCCTCTGCCCCTACCCTTGCCCTGGAGGAGGAAAAAAGTTTTCACCGAGACAACAAAAGACGTGTGATACTGCAGAGGTGAGATTTTCACCTTGCTGGAGTCCCAGTCCTGCGTCCTTGTCTGGGTCTTCATCAGTTCATATGTTTGTTCCATTCTGCTCACTTCAGGCTTTGGGAAACCAGGGACAACATTATGAAGCTGGAAGCCAAATAGCTGCAGCCAGCTACCGATGTCTGGACACACACACACACACACACAGGAAGAGAAAATTGCATTGAGGGGAAAAAAGTTAGAATGTAATGTGTATACTGTGGAGCAAACAGAAAGTCATAAGGCCAGAGAAGCAACACCTTGCACAGGAAATCACACAATCTATGAGCATAATACACAGCAGAGATGGATTGTCTGGTGTTTCACTGACATACAGATTCCTTCTGTAATAAACAATCCTGTTGCAAGAAAACGTGACAAGCCAAATGAATGTTTCATTAACCAAAAGGACATACACCCCCACCGACATCCTGTGTTCATCTTCTGCTCTCCTATTCCATCTCTTTCCCTCGCCTGAGTTTCTATTTTGTCTCTAAGGGAAATGGTATGTTCTTGACAGTCAGACAGAACAAAACACTGCAGCCTGTGTTAAGAAAAAATGTGATCAGAGGCATGGCTGTCCTTTCTGTTGCCACTGCATTCTATCTGTCACATCTTCTTTCTCTGACATCTAGCTCACCTGTGGTTAGCTATGTGGTGCACTCACTCACTCTTCATGGCAGATGTTTTCCATGCATGTGCGGGTGCAAGAGTAGGTGTCACACAGTGAAAGATCTGCCTGTACGTCTTACTATCTGTCAGTTAGTAAGTTGTTCTGTGTTTAGCTATACAGTGAATGCGATTATGTGAAGCTCACCTGTAGTAAACTGTGTCACCTCCTCCACTTTCCCAATTGGGCAGTTATTCTTGAAGGCATACAAGTTAAAGGGTTTCGGCTCCTTGCTTAGCTCCCCCCACAGCTCATGATTTGGGGATGTCCATCGGCCAGCGAGTGTGTCGTAATCCCGCCGGCCAAGATGCACCAGTCTTGTGAGTGGGTCATACAGGCCTCCGTGGAAGCCTATGACGAGCTTGAAATCGGGGTTGGTGTCCTGGTAAACTTCTCCATAGGGGGTGTAGAGGATCTCTTTGACCAGTCGTCCCCTGCTGGAGAATACGGCCCTTGGACTCCCAACGCTGTCACAGGCAACATAGTACTCCTCCCCACTGCTCAGCTCCATGGCAATGAGGTGGCCCTGAAGGTCGTAGTACAGAGATGTGATGAGGTTGCTACTGTGGTTGTACAAGTGACTGACTCTAGTGGGGTTTGACAGATCCGCGTAAAAGAACTGGAGCTGCTCGCCCTGGCTGCTCTTGGAGGCCACTCTCCGACCAAGCCCGTCATAACGGTACCAGACAGTGCGCTCAGTCACGCGGTTGAACACGCAGGTCAGCAGCCCGTTGGAGTTGTAATCGAACAGATCATTTGCCCGCTGACGAAGGAAACCGTCGTCATCCACACTGTACTGTAGCTCCCCAAGGTGTGTGATGCGATCTCTCTGGTCATAGCGCAGTGGGGTCAGTCTAGAATTAGACCAAACAGATGTAAGCTCAGCAAGGAAGTTCACTGATTAGGATTTCTGAATGCCATAAGTTTTATTAGTACTTTGTCACAAACCAGTGTTAATTTTTTTTTCTTCTAAATTTTTATGCATTTTCCAATTCATGCATAGAACACAAACAGAGTACAAGGAAGCAAAAACTTTACTGGTCTTATTGATATGATAAGCATATTATATTGCCCATTGGTTTTCTCTCAAACACTTTTGCTCTAGCAGGTGAAGATGTTTAAGGATATTTATAAAAAAATTAAACATTAAAGTTTGAAATATTATTAGGTCAATATCCTTTCAGGAGAGTTGAACAGAAGGGAAGGTCCTGAAGACATGGGCACCATCAACGGTAGGCTCTCCTAACTCCATCCAACCACAGCCGAACGCTGTGCGTTCTGTTTGGGAGTAATGAAAAAGGGAACAGTTTCTTCCAACAAAGGTCTTGGTCTGGGAGTTGGTAGAGGATATCTGTCTTTTCCAAGCTTTGAGCAACTTGTATTTAGTTTTTTCAGTGTCCAGTTATTTCTCCCATCGTTGTTTTACATAGTCTGCTGTTTCCTTATTCAGCGATGCAACGCTATGACATAACTATGTGAATTGCATTTGAATTTGCATTATAAGCATTTGTAAACACTTTGATAGCATGTGTAATTTCACTAGGGTTTGAGCTTTTATGTTCAACATCTTGGTGTTGCACGTTGTTTTTGCTCTTAGACTACAAAATCCGACCAATTCGACAAACTACATTAAACAAGGTTGCACATCCATCTGGTCTGCCATTCTAAACCGGCCATTGTAAATACAGTTAACAGTGTGCACAGCTGATAAAAATTATTAGGGTTAAAAGCTTTTTGTCAGTGCTGTCACTGTATCAGTGTATCTGTACTAGGACTCTGGTGTTTCTCATGATAACTCTCAATACTGGCTCCCCTCTTGGGTGGGTTCTAAACCCTCATACTTAATACTAGAGTCATGTTGCTGCTGTCATAAAGTTTGTGAATGATACAACTTTAGTGGAGACGATCTTTGGAGGAGAGGAGTCTTCCAGGAACAAGGTCCATAAACTATCTGTGAGGTGTTGTAAGAACAACCTGATCCTAAACAGTACCAACACCAAGGAGCTGATCATGGTCTATTGGAAGAAAAAACACTAACGATATCTTGGCCTACTTAAATAGGGACATTGTGAAGCAAGTCAATGACTTTAAGTTTATGGGCGTGCATGTGGACGATGACCTTTCGGGGAATTGAAACACCAGGGCGCTTGTTATGAAGGCACAGTAGCATCTCTATTTCCAGACCCTCAGGAAGAACCAGCTGGCTGAGAAACTGCTGCTGTCCTTCTACCACTGTTTTATCAGAGTGTTTTGAGCTACTGAATATATCTTTGGTTTGCCAGCAGCTCCTCAGCAGACAGGAATGCACTTCAGATGGTCTTTTCCACTGCACGGATCACAGACTTCTCTCCTCCCTCCCTAGAGCAAGTATACAGTTTTTCGCTGCCTCAAGAGACCCCACAGCTTTTCGGCAGACCCATTTCACCCCGGACATTACTTGCCTGAACTGCAGAGCTCTGGGAGGTGTTAAAGGGGGCTACAAATCACTGACAAACAGACTAAAAAGAAGCTTCTATCCCAGAGCCACCACAGAAAACCTTGATACAAACAGTGCAACATCCACAAAACACATTATTACCTATGCACAATACTTTGAGCAATGATTTTGATGCACAAATTGTGCACCTTAGTCTACTGGTTTTCATAGTTTTTAGTTTATTTTATATTTATTCATTATTCATCATTATTTCGATACACATGTGGGTATGTGTCATTTTTGTTCATTGCACTGTCAACAGGATAAATCCAATTTTGTTGCTCTTGTGCAATAACAAGACATTCATTTTTTCATTTCAAAGTAGAAAATAATATGAATAAAATAAATCTTTCAATAGTTACATGCATATCTTACAATATTACAAAAAACTCAGGCTTCAAACAACTTTTCCTACTTCACAGTTATAAAAGCCAACACTTCTTCCCAATATTATTAATCATATTATCATTTAATCAAAAGAGAACAGTTTCATAATACCCAAATGGCTTCAGCACGTTTGAAGTATGCTTCGAAGAAATTCGTTAGTTTCCTTTCTTTGGTTCAATTCATTTGAGCCTCCAAGAAGCTTAAAATATACAGTTTATACAGGTATTCAGTTTTAAAACATAAATTCACCATCTGGAGAGTAAAAAAAAAAAAAAGCTTGATATATTAAAATTAAATAAAGTCTTGTTCCCATAAGACATAATGCACACACACAGACACACACGAAAGACAAGGACAGCAGGCTAGTTGTGTTCATGAGTTAATGTTAGAGCTATGAATTTCACAAAACTTTGTGCTATGCATTACTTAGCCATGATGTAATTAAAAAAAAATCACCAATATACAGAAAGTGCAGAGAAATTTCCAGCTCTCCTGATTTACTGTTTATTTTGAACTTGAACTCACCGGCTAGCTGTATTTAGCAACTTATGGATAAAACCTGCAACAAGTCTTGCATTTCAGTAAAGATATGTTTTGCAAATTCCAAGAATGTTATAGGCAAGACAGATATAGGCAGCTGCATTTTGCAGTTATCTAACATACCTTTGCTTACCAGCATTTGTAAGATTCTTTAATATGAGAACAAGAATGCAGTCTTGTGTTATCTAGCTACTAGTTTTTATCTAACTGGGAGATCTATTCATCTTAATTACAATTCCAGTCACTGAAGTGACCATCACCATCTCAAAAACCATGCTGCTTGCATGGCTGGAATGGTGTATTGAATGGAATGCATTTATTCTGGTTTAGTAATGATTTATAAGTAGTAGATACCCACTTACCTAGCACTTGTCCCGTGGCTGAGCAGATTTATGTTTCCGTTGAGGTCGTAACTATACCGCCACTGAGGCCGCTCATTGACTGAGGCACTTTGCAGCTGGCTGTCTGCATCATACTCATAAGTATAACGGGTCACGTTGCTGTCCACGCCAACCCTGATGTCACAGGTGGTTGTGCGCCCTGCTGAGTCATACTGAATGGTCATCCAGTAGGCAATGGACTTTAGGATCTCATATTGGACCTCTACCACCTGACCGTAGGAGTTGAACACCTTGGTGTGCTTCATCAGATGGGTTGTAATAACCTAAGACACCCACAAACATAGAGGACTCATTCAGCCTGGAATCTGACCGTCTAAGGAAGTTACTCATTTTTACTGTTGAATTAAGGGCGACAGAACGTAATGTTTTTACAGCAAGCTATTGCTGTCCACACATTCAGAAGTGCAGTTTGGGCAGATTTATCTAATTCCAATATTCTGTCTTTATTTAAGTCTGTTTGGGTTTTCAACAAGCCGCCACCTGCCTGCGGGTGGAAAGAAAGTAAATTTGAAAAAGTTAGCATGCTTATGTGCACAGTTGAGTCAAGATATGGTTACAGCTCAACATGGTCACTTAACTGGACCAGTTTGTCCTAGTGTACATGCACAGGAGGATAAATGACTTAATAACCAAAGTATGTTTGATGCTGTGACCCTATGGACTATGAAGTTAGTCCTGGTTTGAGAACCCCGATTTCGTACAAATTCAGTCAGACGAACTTGTTTAAATGCATTTAAAAGTCCAGTTTTTGTCAGACTAACACAGTAATATATTTGTTTGATCTGTCATGGAAATAAGCTTGTTAAATCAAAACCAAACAGTGAAGTTTGTGGGCAATAATTCCAAAACAATGAGCTGAAAAAGGTGCTAAAATGCATCCACCTACAGAGCTGCAGAGAAACAACAGGGTCAGGTTGTTATTATCTTTGTGTTATTTGACATGGAGAACTTCTCTTACATCACAGTCAATTAGCCCAAAATACTGATTAATACAGTTTCAACACAATATTAAGGCTCCAGTGGGGTATCATTATTCATGCATACCACGTCTCAGTTACTAGCTTCCTACCTGGTTGAGGTCATAGAAGATGACGCTGAACTTGCCAAACTGCTCAACCCTTCCAGATACGTCAACATAACGGTACAGATCAATGGGCAATGGGGTCTCATTGATGACCGCCTGCATGCTGGTGACTCTGAAGTTGTTATAGCTATAGTCAAATCTAGCGTTGACCAAGCCTTCTTCACTGAAGCGGAAGATTTGCCGACTTGTCAGGGGACCTGTGCAGAGGACAAGATTTCATACACTTTGCACATTATACATGCATTTACATGTTTAAAACCTGCCATAACACAACCGATACAAGCTTGTGTAATTAATTTAAATCAAAGACTAACTCAACATCATTAACATGGACACACATAGTTCAATCCATTCAATCTTAACTCTACACACATTACTATGGCATTTCCAGTGGTGACCTTTAATATGGAGAGATAATGAAATCTAAAGACAATAGCCATGATGGGCCAATGTGCTCCTTAATGTCAGAACATCGACGTTAACAACAGCATTCGTCACCTCTGCTGCTAGCAACTGCAGTTCTTCCTTTATTTGGAAAAAGAGCCTGCTAATGAAACACTATTATGCTGCTATTTGAGGTGACTCTGACTGCAGTTAAAATGACTAAGTATCTAGTTTTGGAGCCGCTAGATAGCTGGATCAGCATTGCATCTCCTATTTTTACTTTCTGTGGAATGTTGATTCTGATCTTGTGCTAAAGGGAAAATGGCAGAAGCACTGAGAGTGAGGTGGAGGCTTTTCCACAGCCCAAGGGAAGTCGCAGTCTGTTCGTCTTGCTTCCCTAGCTGTCACTTCTCTGAGTTGTCATCTTTCCCTCTTTTTCTGTTCCTTTTCCTTCCTCACCTTCCTCTCAACACCACCATTTCTCTTTTTCCCCCTTTTTTTGTGCCTTATTTTTTTTCTTGTCTCCTCTCAAGGGACAATTACCACTATCTCTCCCTTCTCTAAGGCTCCGTTTGTTCTGCTGAAATGAGATCAGTTAAAGGAAGGTGAGAGTCTATTCACAGTGAGGGCAAAGTGATAAACACGCGCACACATAGCTGCGCCTCGCAGATTAGTGACACCTGATCACAGCTCGCCAATCACAAAGGACTGGAAAGTGAACCAGCAGCCGAGATGAGAGTGCTCTCAACAACCCTGGACAGACCCTGTAACTTGCTGAGCTCTATTAACAAAAGCGGGGAATATATCTGCTGCGACAGCTAAAGACCTATTGACGGTCATGCCTTAACCTCACGGTACAACCATTTATAAGGTGCAATGACTTCTAAGCTAATTGTTACGAAGGGAAAACTATAGTTTAGTTATTTAGGGTTTAATCATGTATTCTGACAAATAAAAATAGAGGGAAGAAAAAGAAAAAACCTAATTGGAATTCTGGGTTTTTCAAGGAGAAGCTATTTTGTTTGCTGCTAATCGTTTCCACTTTTCTTTGTGAGGCTTTAAAATTTACCTCAGAGCCCCGACTAGAATTTCAGAATTTCCTGTCCCACATAAATAGTGCACAAATGAAGACGGGTAACTGTTAACAGGCTGGCATGGTATACTATAGCCACACCTCACCTACCACATATTAGGTTAACATTTTACAGTCACCTGGAAACTTTGATCAGGCAGCCTGGTGGCAGAGATGGGGAAGAGAAAGCGCAGCTCTGAGCGCAGGGGGTGGTCTCGTATTTACAGCTGTGGTAGACCACACTCTCTTCCACCTGAACATGTTTATGCCTATTCACACATCTAACTGTGGCTGCGTCAGTCTCCGATGAAACAGTGTGATGTCTGACTCAAAGCCAGACTTCAGAGTTTGATACCACCCATGAAATCAAAACTGCAGATGCTGCCAGTCAAGCCCACAGAATGATTTATGATCACGTAGGTCCCCTTTTAAATGATCCCTTTTAAGATGACTCTCCACATATCTTACATTTTTTATGTGTGGCTCCTGGTTGTATAGCTCATGCTCGTTGTGAGTACATGAGAATATGTACCTGTCTGCCTGTATCGTATGGAGCTTATGAAGCCGTTATGGGTGAGATGAATGGTTTTGACAGTGCCGGAGGCTTCATCGTAAGTGAAGGTCACCAGGGTGGAGTCATAAACCACCTCCGAGAGCCGTGCTGCTGGTGTATACCTTGATAAATAAAAAAAATAAAGAAAGAAAAGAAAAAAAATACAACAGATGATAAACAAGTACAGTCATCAAGCACAGTAGAATGCATTTGATGTTCAATCTAAGTAAACATGCTATGCCATATGAATAATACAAGAATCCCTTTGGGCCAACTTAGAAAGAGGCTCCATCATACTTCAATATTTCATCAAAATCAGAACAGCTGCTGTCGCAGTTATGGCCTTTCAAATCTTGAAAATGGGACCATTTATTACAGTACTCTCATCGAGTCAATGAGTATTAAAAATGTTAAATGCCAGAACACTGCCTGAATCAGTCCTCCAACTTTCATCAAAATCAGATCAGTGGCATCTGATATAGCAGGCTGATGCAGAATTTGACCTATAATCAATCATTCTCATTAGCCATATTTATGTTTAATTTATAAGGACAGCTGGTTGCGTCTGTTGCATTTTAAGATTAGCCTTTAATTACAGAACCCATATTGAGGCAATCAGTGTTATGTTTTCATATGGCCCACTATTGTTGCGAGATGCCCCAGAGTCTCATTAAAATAAAACCACCAGAGCCGTCTTCCACACCTTCACGCATGGTCTCCTCACACTGATTGACAAAACAAGCAGCCTGTTAAATGTTGTGAGTCTACCTGTAGATCACACTGCGTCCTGTTCCCAAGTACTGAGTCCTTTTCAGACGCCCGTCCAGGGTGTAGTCCTGCATGAACAAGGCTTGGCTGTCAGGGGGAGTGTATATGTTCCTGTAGTAGCCGATGGACAGCATCGTCTGCAGGGTGTGTTTCACCATGCTGGGCATGGTCACTGCCACCAGGCGGTCCGTCTGGTCGTACTCGTACACGTAGCGCCGCTGGCTGTGCAGGAGCAGCATGATGGACTGCAAGTACACAGACAGACGGACAGAGGCTCATGAGTAGGACGGCAGCTCGGTGGTTTCATTGGGTTTTCTCTTTCAGTGAAAACATTTGGTGAAAACTTTATGCTGCTCTACAGATGCAAACTTGGTTTTGATTTTGTTTTATTATTCACGGCAAGCTATTTAATTTGCAACATGTGTGACGACAGATAAAAATGGAGGGGAGAAAAAGGAAAAATAAAAAACTAATTGGAACTCTGGGTTTTTCAAGGAGAAGCTATTTTGTTTGCTGCTAATTGTTTCTGCTTTTTAATTTTCTTTGTGAAGCTTTAAAAATCTGCACATTACAAAAGCAGTGAAACAATTCAACTTTTCTATTTGACTGTAGGGCAAGATATTAATGTATTAATAATACATGCAGGCTTTTATCACTTTCTGGATGGCTTTGTAATATAAGCTCTTTTACACTCTAATTGTGTCTTGGACCATCTTGACACAAAATATATGTCTGGCTGACTATCCTGCCATTAAATATTTCAGGTAATTTCAAGAACACAAGTTATACCCTTCTGGTAGATCTCTGCTTTGACACCCACTATCTTTCAGTCCTTGACGTTGGAAATTACAGACTGTAAATTACTTCTAAACATTTCTCAAAGCAATGCAAGTATTTACTGTAAGACCCCCTTTCAGGAAACTGCTTTCCTTTTCACAACTCTGTGAAAATCCTATCGCAGAACCTTGACACTTGCTTGAGTTATGTTATGCATCACAAAGAACAGATTTTCTGACTTGCCGCTCTCAAAGCTATGCATTGTTGTAGCGATGCAGACACACTGTCAAAGCAGGTTTAAAAAGCTAGTTCAGCCGGTCTGTATTGAAATGAAATATGGATTCGATATTCACTATTAAGTCTGACATTCCAAATGTGTAAAAATGAAATAAAATGGCGTTTTAAAAGCAAATGCTTTCACTTGTAGCTTCTAATCCCACTACAGAAGAGCTTTTCATCCCAGTAGCTTTAGCTTTGGTTTCAGATGAAAGCAGCAGCCTTAAAGCAGCAGACAAATTAAATGTGGGAGGAATAGATTTCTGCTAACAGTAAAGACAAAACTAAAGAGCAATGATGTCACCAAACAAATCTAAGCATGAGACAGCAAGAAAGTTGCATTCTTCTATGACGGGTTTTCTCACTCTGTCTGCGTATGTGTAGCTCCAGATCTTGCCGTTGACCCAGGCTCTGGACACCGCCCTGTCGTTCTCATACTCAAGCCGCTCAGACCATTCTCCCCGGTGGATGGCCGACAATAGCCCCCCATTGGAGTAGCTGATGTTCACCTCTGTGTATTTGCTGCTGGGAGACCACACAACAGGTCGACCCAACAGGTCGTACTGGATGTGGAGGGTGAACTTCCTGTGGTCATCGTAGATCTTCCCCACTCTGGTGTTCTGATCAAAGTCAATGGACAGCAGGTTTCTGTTGTGTGCCTGAGAAAAGAAAAAGTGTCAGATAGCGAGGAGAGCAGAATACAAACTTTTTAATTTTACAGCTTTATAATCATCATAAACTCTGAATAGGGCAGCAGACATCCAAATATAAATGAAGTGGCATGTGTGAGACAAGTAAAGATTTCATTAGCTTAGACAAATTAATTGTGACATTTAGAGCAAACCCAGCCTGCATAATAATAATAAATTGGCTTGTGAATGAGAGAACAAGAGGAAAACAGAGTCCTGAGGAATACAAATTAATTAGTACACATGAGATAAGATGTCCTTTTCTTATGAAATATTCCGCTTGTGCACTTTCCATACTAAAGAAAAAGAGAGGAGTTGTTGTCACTGGGGTGTGACTTGTGGAAAGTACAGCTAACAGGGGCCGAGTCATTTGACCCAGAGCCTTGCCTCCAATGAAATCATCATCACTCAGTACATCCAACAAGTTGTGCAACAAAAACCTGGAATACTAATGCAATTGCATTGAACGGTGAATTTTAAGGTGCCATTTTTCGTCACTACAATTAAAGGTCAGATTACACAGAGGTTGAGGTGATTATTTGATGTATTCACACTTCTTCACATGAACTCACTGTTGATATGTTGACTGATTCAGCTGTGTATCATGCTGTAAATAAAACCTGCTGTTGTGTAAAGACTATCCGAGTTGATGTTTTACCCTGAGCCTGCGTTCGTAAGTGCTATAGTTGGTCTTGCTCTGTTCCTTCCTCTGCCTCCACTCTATCAGACTTGGGGCATGGTCTCCGGGCAGGCTGATGTTACAGCGGCTGGCCGTGGGACTGACTCCTCCCCCGACGCCTCCTGGGAGAAGGGGCTCTGTGCTGAGTGACAGCTCCATCCCACTCGCCAGCGACACGAGGAACGAGCCGTCAGCGCTGACTCTGTATGAACTCTGAGCGTGATCTGGGTGGGTTGATCATTAACCACAGGTGGGTCATGCATATAAACAGACACAAAACCACACATGCACACCAGGAGGCAAAACATGCAGCAACATGTGAAAAAAAAAAAAAAAGTGTGATAAACTTCAGTCAGTGGAAAGAAAAAAAAACGGCCTTGAGAAAAATCTGAGAAACAGTCGCAGACTGCATGAATGCAATGTCTGGCTCTTTGTATACATGTTTTGTTTGAATTAATTGCTTATATCATTGCGGCACATCACTGTATCAGCTATTTCAGCTTTAGAAAAACATCTATTCGAACAGTGGAGGAGAGAAGGAAAATGACAGATAGATAATGAGAGATAGAGCAGTGGAAAGAGGCAAGAGAGAGACCACGAAGAAAAGAGAGCAAAAGGGGGAGGGGGTGTTTGTGAGAAAGGAGAGCTTGGCCATAACAGTTTTTCACACATTGCAAATGTTTCTCAGAATCAGTTCCCTCATTTCTGTATTATTCTGAGTAATATTTCATACATTATGTACACATTTCATTAACACTCTGACTCACGTCTTTGCGAACCCTAAAACACGATTAATAAAAAGAAAAATAAACATAAAACTATATTTTAATCATAAAATTTAACACGGCCTATAAACTAGATAGTTACTTCTATTCCCTCAACCACTATAAATCCTTCTTCTTCCTATACAGTTATTGTTGCCTGAAGGCAGGTGGAGATGCCGGAAATTTAGGTGGTGGAAGTAAAGGCGCACTCTAAAATGGCGGGTCATTTCAACTTTTTGCCAGCAGCTCAGTTGCACTCCGGCGCCGCGTGCACGCATGTGAGTGCACGCATGTGAGTGCACGCATGTGAGTGCACGCATGTGAGTGCATCTGCGTGCATCTGCGTGCGTCGGAGCAGCTTTTCCCTCCCCGCAGTGCTGTCATTGTGACAACTGCTAGGAAGCAATTAAAGGGATGACAAGAGAAGAAACTGCTCCCATGAGTGGCTTCTCCACTCTGCTCTCATTTTCTCTTCTTCTTCTCCTCTCTGCCCCCCACCCAACAGTCATTAAGGCATTTCACAAAACAGTCAGATCTGTCTCTCTTTTTGGTCATGAACAGAAAAAAAAATGTATAAAGAAATAGTTCTTTTTTTCTTGCTGGTTGCCCATCTGCTAATGTAAAGTTCCGATCAGATCCATATATGAATTAGATATATATGTTTATAGAGAGAGATAGAAAGAGAGGGGGTGGATCCTTTGTAACTACTGTAAATGCTCAACGTACGGTTATTGCAGACGATGAAGACAACGCTATTACTATTATTGCAGCTTGCTTGTCATAAATGTTTAAACATGGCTACAGCCTTGTACTCCACCCTCCTTTTGCATCTGTGTGTGTTTCATATCTTTTTAGAGCTCCCCACATGACTCATAAACAGCTTAGTGCTACAATTGTGGTGAACTAGACAGGCGCTGTTGCAGGGTTGTAAAGCTGTCGTCTTTCCTCTTTGTCAACTTGTGAACATGAAGAACCTCTCTGACCTCCTACACTTCACTAATATTACTAATGATGAATGGAAAACGAAAAGAAAAAAGAAAAAGAACAATGCACAGAGATTCATGATCATGATCCTTCACCTTGTTTGAACGTGTAGATGGTGTCACTGGCAGACAAGTTGGTGCTGGTGATGAAGTTCTCGCGGTTGGATGCTTCAACCTCCACACGTGACCAGCGCTCCAGGTTGCCGTGGAAACCGGTTATCTCCCCTGTGGGTAAGGTGATGTTGGTCACTCGACCCTCGCTGTTGTACCTAAGAGAATAAACACAAAGGCCACAGTGTGTGAGCACAAACACACAGAGACAGGCATAGACAAATAAACAGTCATACACAAGTACATCTCACAACACACGTACACACACACACAGGCTCTCTATTTTCCCCCTTTCACTGGCACAGACTAAGTGTCAACTATGATTTATATGTGTAATTATCCAGCTGTGGAGTTTGAGACAGAGACTGAGTTGGCAGTGGTGAATAATTCACACAGATGTGTTTTAGTGTGTGTATTTTATGTACAAAACTGAGCGTATATGTGATCAAAGTGTTGCAGAGATGTCCCTCTGCCTCGCAGTCACTTAAGCAAAGACTAAGAAGGACCCCCTCCCGCCCCCCCCCCCCACATCTTTCTACAGTGCTGGCGATGCAGAAGCCACCAGATGGCACTCACACTTCACACCGCTCATGTACTCTTTCACAATGGCTAAAGTGCAAGTGTAAACACATTCAGAGTCAAGCAACAAAACACAATTGATAGAAATAAATGAGGGAAAGACAGAAATAAATGAGAGAAAGAAAAACAAGAAAACATTGAGGAGACAAAAATGTATGAGAGTGCAAGAGAAGATGTAAACTTACTCATAAACTGTGGTCCAACTGTTCTCATCACTCTTGGTTGCTAGGAGTCCTGTGTTGCCATGGTAAGTGATGTGAGCAATGTCATGGCCTTGGGCTGACACCTTCCTCAGCGTTCCGCTGTTACTAAGGGACAGCCAGTACACCTGTCCGCCAGGTAGAGCCAGCCACAGGGGCACTCCATGAGCATCTCTCCTCACCTGGAGGCCGTGGCCATCGCGACATGTCATCCCAGACAGCTGGCCGTCTGTGCCGTAAGAGAAGTTGTAAAGGTAGTGGCCGGTAATCAGGTGTTTGGTGTACATGTGGGAGCCGTTCTGTCGCAAAATAGAAGAGGAAGACTGTCATGATTGGATTGTAGAAGGTATCTGTTAATCCAAGTCTGCATGGAAGTTCTTTCAAGGTGGTAGCTTTTACACATAAAAGGGACGGCATCATTATAACAATCGACTGTATGAACAGGAGGACCCTGAAGCATCGTGAGTTGCAGCATAACTTATTATTGTTCAAAAAATGCACCAAAAGGGCAATTAATGAAAAAGCAAACAAATGGACTGATTAACAAGATTCTCAAGGCCTGTACACTCAATGTCAGCTCTGCTTAAACATAGATAATTTTGAATCACCCAGCCTTAGTTCATTATCTCTTCTTTACAAGAAGATTTGCTATATATCTACTTACTAAGAGTACAATACAATTCAGGGTTGATACACGTTTAAACAGAATTATTTAATTAGATTTAATGTAGTCTGATAGAGTTTTTTAAGATTTATTGAATGTAGATATTCATTTTTAATTAAAATAAGCCATTTATGTACATGGAGTATTCTATAGATCTATCAAAATCATACATTTAATCAAACAAGAGAGAATCTTAACTATCTTAACTTTACAAAGCAGAAAAAAAATGCTTGTTTGATTCAGTCTAGTTTTAATTTTGTACCTCAGCTCTAATGTATTGGACTTTTGTACAATTTCCTTTCTTGTATAATCCAAATGATGTCCAGATACTAGAATGTGATGGTGGGTTATAAACCGTGTTAGCATGTTGGATGTTGGCTACTGTATCAGCTTTTTGCCAACAACGATGGCGGGTGTATGCCACCTTCACCGCTCTGATTGGGACATCTCCGGGAGTCAGTGTAACAATGTCACTGCCTCTTTAATGTTACGATTGGGATCCGATTCGTATCAGTAAATCTTTACACCTCTACCTGATATGTTTTAGGAGAGACACGCCTTTTACCCTCAAATGCTCTCACATTAGCGAGCTACTGCTCGCTTTGTCAGCTGGCTCAGGTTACACAAGGCAGTTATTCGATACACATAACAAACTCCACATAAGCTATGGTTTGCATGGCTTAAGCCAAAATAAATTAGCGATGTTCGTAAAAATCGTTTAATGGTTCATTTATCGCTCAGCGAGTTACGAACTTGAAAACAAAATGACTTTAAATTAATGTGAATTAAAGGTTAGTTTGTAAACATAGCATTGGGAATTTGAATAAATCTGAGAAAATAAAATATAACTCACAAATGGCTACACTGTAATTATCTTTTAATACAGAGGTAACACACATCACCACACTCACACAACACACCTTATTATTTATTTTGACCTTTACTGAGATTTAAAACTCAGGGATCCAGCTATGGTTTTTGCAACGATGCGTTGTTTATTGACAGGGCTTAAGCATTGTGTACCTGGCTGAAGAGATAGAGCTCCTGGTCCAGCGGGGAGCTGATCTCCACGAGTCCTGTAGGGCTAGGCTGAGGCTGGTTAGGACTGACAGCTCTGATCCGGATGTTGCCCAGATCAGCAATGTACAGGGTGCCATTGGGGGCCACTGCCAGAGAGGAGGGGGCTTTGAGACGAGCGTCGCGAGCGTAGCCTCCATCTCCTGATGAGACCAAAAAGAGCACATTGTTTCTGTGAGGTTAAACTGTTCTATCAGCACAAAAGCATAAATTAACGCATCATCAGTCCCAAACATACTGAGTAATACAAAATCATATTTCCCCCGAGAGACAGAAGTCACACAACGGTTTGTAAAATATGAAGACTCCATGGTGCCGCTTGGGCGGTTATCAGGTTGGCTCAGGAGTTGGACATGTTGGGATGCTGTAGCTTCCCAATGGAGTGGATATGATGACCATCTTGATAGTGACCTCGTCATTATCAGACAGTGAAAGTCAGTGACTGAATGCTTCCAGATGTCTTTGGTGGCACAGTGGGATAATAGTCGGGTGAGGGCCTTCGGATGCTGTCAGCAGTAGGCCCGGGCCCTCTGATGGGTCTGTACAGGCAGTAGGGAGGTAGTTTATCTTTCGACAGCACGCACATTATGTGTGTTTCTATTTCTTTGTGAACGTGTGTGTTCACGTCCGTTTGTATTTGCCGGTGTGCGCTCACATGAGTGTGCATGTTCAAAGTCAGTGTGTAAGTGTTTACGGTGACGGGATGGAAACGGAAAGCCTCTGAAGAGAGTAATCATCTGTTAACAGCAAGACATGATTGAAAATATGCAAAGTGCAACCCAAGAAATAGGGATGGTTACAGCCCATTGGCTTGTGGCACAGGAGAGACACTTCCCACCATTCTGAATAGAAAAGAAACAGATTTTCATGAGCAGAATTAGATGATAAAATCACATCCTCTGACACTTACAATGAAAGCATGGCCTAACCGTCAAAAGAACATCTGCTTATTTGTTTGGTCCCTTCCTTCTTCCCTTTATTACACCTCAGTTGCCCTTCAATGACACACCAACCGGTTAGAACATTCGGCATCAAAAACTGAGCTTTTTCTTCCACCAGCTGTAATTTGAATGGATTTGAAAGGTTTCTCTTGAGTTGGCTCCCACTGAAATCTAGCTGGAGGTTTTAGCAAAAAAGAAGCCTTCCTTTGAATACAAAAACACACACACACA
This sequence comes from Leuresthes tenuis, assembly GCF_036924035.1. Taxonomy (NCBI): domain Eukaryota; kingdom Metazoa; phylum Chordata; class Actinopteri; order Atheriniformes; family Atherinopsidae; genus Leuresthes; species Leuresthes tenuis. The sequence continues at coordinate 22,538,421 of NW_027325365.1, read as the reverse complement.
CACCTTCGGTAACCAGAACACATACACGCACATTCTGAGTCAAATTACATTCTCCGTTGTGACACTATGGATGGTCTCCTCTTTCTTACATATTGTTATGATTTACATGAACCTCACTATCGTGTCGTTTTAGTGTTTTTTAGATAAACGTCAAAGCGACTCCTCTCAGACATTAAGATTCCAATCAGCTTAAATAAGTCAAACAGGATGAAAAGAGAGAGGGGAACAATGTAGGAGACAGACAAAAAAAAGTCATTCTGTAAACAAAAAATGACTGGCTAGCAGGGATAGACAGACTGTGAGATTTATTCATTCGATATGAAGACCTACTGACTTTATCAAATCATATTAGTCCAGTTCTGGTTTCCTCTAAATATCCTCCCGAAACCGGCCAAGTAAGATATGATCTGAAATGCTGTTATATGTTTTTTATTTATCTCATTTTTGTTGGTCTACTGTAATCCTATTGGAAATAATCCAATACTCTCACATTACTTAATCCTTCCCTCATGTAAAAAGTGTGTTTTTGTATGTGAGTGTGTGCTTGATGACCCACCAGAGAAGCAGTCGCAGTTGGGGTCTATCTTACAATCGCAGTCCGTGGGGGCTCCCGAGATAATCGATATCTCCCCGTTGGTTGAAACCTGTGGAGTTTTCAAAAACCGACACTTCACAAATGGCAGGAAAGTGCTGCGGGAGTTCATTTTGGAACAGGAGATCATATTTCATCATCGGCTTCTACAAGTCGTCATCTCTCAGACAAGATAAGAATTTAGTTTAAGCTAAAAAGGAATTGTGGAGATATTGCAAAGGAATTATATTAAAAGTGAATTTTTAAAAAATGACAACATGTAGAGTAATGTGCAAAAGTCTTGAGCCACCCTTACTTCTTCATCAATTGTGTGTGTGAGTACCTAAAGATACAATTTAGAATTGGTTCTTTGTCAAGTAGTATGTTATTAGTAGATACAAGTTCATCCCTTGAGTTATGTGCCTTTTTTTTGCTTGAATGATTAATAGGTCTGTGTCAAACAACAAACAAAGAAAGACATTCCCCTACAGGACTGAGTACGAGTGAAAAAGCAGCTGATGTCTAAAGAACAACTATTTACAAGATTACAAGAAAGTGTGGCTGATTGGAAGCAAAATATCAAGAAACGAGGGGTGGATCAAGACTTTTGGACAGTACTGTATTTGGCATCGATCAGCTCCTGCGTCATCAACAACTACCTGGCATATGGTATTTATTGACTTTTGAACATGAAGGAAAAAAGGGGTATCATGCATCTTCAGTGCCTGAGAGGAATCCTTCAGAGAACATGGCTTCATAGCCAAATTTTACAAGACATCCTGAAGGATATGACAGTGTGGAGTAAAACTAACATTCCCTCACAGAAAGTTGACATAACACGTGCTTTTCAAAGATGTCACTTCATATGTTGTCAGGTCTGGACTGAGAAGAGAGTACTGACACCAGCTTAAAGGTCCATCTCATTCATTGGAACTCCTTATAGGCGTCCTTGTATGTAGATCCGACAGAACCAGGATGTTTTACTCTGTTTCGACTCTTTGTGGTAAGCAAACCAGCTGCGTGCTTTTAGCCACATAATCAATTCACACACATGGGAGTGGCATTGATCTTCAAACCAGCTCTTGTGTTGAAAGCAAATAAGAATATTTCTCCCAAATACTGAACTATCTCTATAAAATGTGTTTCCATGAAGCATCTCTGAGTAGAACCCAAAGCGCATAAAGTCAATATTTTAGGCGTAGGAGTAAAATAATTTTTATCACCTTGACCTAGGAAAATGCTCATATCTCCTCCAGGATTCTCCTTAAGATCTAAATTAGTCAGTTTTGTATCCCGGCGGGAGGGCAATAAGAGGAAAAACAAGCTCATTTACAGACCTGGTGCAGTATAGAAAAACAGGACCTCGATTTGAAATAATGATGACAAAGTTCTTCACAGGGTGATAAAAGCTCCATCCTCAAGAATGTGCTTGCTTTACCAAAAAAACAAGTTGTTGCAATTTGCCCTTAACTGAAAACAAACGCAGCCACAGTGGAGCTAATTTGGGGCGTAATGATTGTGATTTTAATGCACCCCTTAGCTCCAGTATTGTGCATATTCAATAACTTCAGTACTGCTATAAAAGGCTGAAATAAAAATCCAACACATATTGATTATTCATGTGCAGTCCTTGATGTTTTGGCAAGATACCCTGCATCCATGTGATGGACAGCTGTGTCTGGACCCTGAGAGCAGACTGTGCTGAAGCTTAGCCTAAATACATACTGCAGCCAAGGCACGTTCACGTTTAATAGGGCTTATTAAGACTAACAAAAGACCAGCTTCTAAACAGTATGAGATGCAGCTGGTATCAGCCATTTGCTATGAAATGCAGCATTTAATTTGAGCGTCTTTTAAATAGAATTTAAGATGTTCCTGTGTGCATTTGGTATGTGTTATGAGGGGCACACTGTTCTGGGATTAATCTGACGTCTCCTGCACCACATAGTGTTTGAGTCAGCCTGACCAGGTTTTTGATCTGTTGAAACTGCCGAGAGAAATCCTAAACATCATCAGCACACATCTGCGGTGAAAAAGCACCACCATTAATTCTATTTTTTCATTTTTTTGGCCCTGCGTGACAAAAACAGTATCACTCAATCTCAAACTCGTGCTTGCTGCTGAGCGGGTGTAGGCGCCTTCTTAAATGTCGACAGATGGATTATTTTTGTTCTAGTTTGACTTTCTCTACCGATGCCGAAAAGCTTGATAAATACAGGCCTGGAAATGACAAATACACTAAAAAAGGCGATCTTTTCATTGCCCTATTCAACATGGCTAGTCGGTCTGCATCAAAAAGGCATCTGAAGCATTTTGTGTTCCTGTCTGACTCCACATGGACCCAGCGTGGTGCTAGAGGCCACAAAGGCTCTATTGATTGAGTACAGCAGGCAGTATTTTCGAGGTGTGGGTGCCAAAATGCTGCAGTTCTGTGGCAGCCTGCTGCTAGCTATGGGACAAAAATACATTTATTCCTAAAAGTGAAAACACTTTGTCTTTCTTTCTTTTCTTTTGTTTCAGAGTTTTGACTGTCCAGGCTTAGGAGACAGCTTCTGAACATTGCCTTGCAGCACAGCATCTGTTATGCAAACAGCCTGACAACAGAGGGTATATTAGTGTCATAAGTCCTGATGGATTGCTGGTATCATCTCCAGCCGAGAGGTGTTTAGCTGTAGAGGACATTCTTGCAAGGGCTATTGCTTTGTGATCATTTTTGGACATCTGTCCAGACTTTTACAAGAGGAACACAGCTGGAGCATTTGGATGGTGCTGCAAAATACAGTAGGCACCACATCAAAAATAGCTACTTGTATTACACTTTAATGATTTCAATCGACTGCATTAAAGCTCGGGATGAGTAAATCTTTGAGAGTTTTTTGGTTTTTGTATAAATAAGAAATGACACATTACTCTATAACTGACCTCCAAAATGAAGTCAAAGTAAGTGTGATATTAATAGTGACCTGTTGGATGCGGTTGATCCGCCTCTCATCAGTCTCCGCGATGAACAGAGTTCCCAGGTGGGACAAAGCGATGGCCTTCGCAGCCTCCAGGGTGGCTCGCACAGCTGCCCGGCTCACGAGGTGATGGTCAATACCCGGGACCTGGCAGTGAATGGGACGCCCTGCCACTATGCGCACCTGAAGACCTTCTGACACCTAAAGAAATACACTTTGGTTTATCAGTCTCCATAAAAACAGGGGCAAAAGCTCTGCAGAAACAAACGTTCTTGTTGATCTGGTGAATCAAACAAGTCTGACTCATTACGTTTTCAAAAGATAGAAGCTCAAGTAGGCAATTCATTAACTGTGGATAACAAGTTGAGCGACATTTACTAATTACCCACTCCTGCAGAGACCGGCATGCATCTTTTATATTTGACAAGGCCCTCCTTTGCTTTTGTTTACATTAGCAGCACTCTCTCTAAATGGAGCTCAAGTAACAGCTCTGCAGTTTGTGTAGAATATTTGAGCACCCTGCACTGCTGCTTATAGTGACAAAAAAGTTCAGTTCATTCTCTGTCAAACATGTTCTGTGTATTTAGATGCTTGCTGTACCTGTAAGACAATATTGTTGTCCAGGATGTAGAGGGAGTTGTCCAGGGGGTTGATGGCGAGGTCGGTTGGCCACTCCAGACGCACCTGTGGAATGACACACACACCATGCATACAGTGACCGCACTTCCATCAAGAGTGAGAGAAAAAAAAAGGCAGCAAGAAAGGCCTCGATGGAGACTGCCTACAAGAGTCAGTTACAGGTGGTACAAATAATATATCCTTAATAACATAGTATTAGGCCTCCTGACCCTGCCTGCTCATGCAAAGGTCAGTGGCGGGCAGGGAGCCTTCCCTGTATTTATTCAAGGCTTACACCGGCACACTTCGGCCCGCTCCAAATGTCATCCAATAACCGTGATCGCTGCCTGCTCAAATAGCACACCATGTCCGCTAACACCGTGGGGGTCAAAGCCAGACAAACGTACACCACCGCACAGCCACCCGCACCACCGCCCATCTCACACACAAGTAAAAGTGTGAGCTGCGTCTGCTGTGGAGACGAGGCGCTGCGGGTTGGGTCAGGTGATTGATGACTCACAGGATGGATTGGTAAATAAACGGATCATGTTAAATTGCCACTGACATGTCCAATTATAGGCTCTGTCAAATGAGAGCGAGAAGAGGGTTCAGTCTGAAATCCCATTTTAAGAGGTGCAGAGATTCATCAAACGGGACTCGCCATGTTCCTTGACAAAAAAAGGCCTCGTATCAAAAATCAGCTTCTCGTGAGCATCAACTTTTTGTCTTGATGAAAGCTCTTTCAACCTCTTTGAGAAGTTGAAATAACCTTTAGACAGAGCAGGGGCATGCTGCATTTAGAGTCTAATTGAAATAACGGTTAATAATTTAATCAGTAAATAAAAATGTTTGTGTTTTCGCTTTCGTGTAGTGTGCACACAAAAAAAGAAAAAAGAACCAGTTTTAATTGTATTTTTTTTGGCAGTAACACTGCTCCTGCCGTGTTTAATGTCCTCCAGGAAGCCAGATTGTTTGGCTCTCACTGACGATATAAGCACTGGCAATCTGAGAGGTGAAATGTCTGTGTGGGTGGGCACCAATGATAAAAAAATAGCTGTGCTTAATTAAGAGCATCAGTATCCTGCATTCATAAACAATGACCAAAAGTACAGAAGTAATGCCATATATTTTTTTCTTAATCATGTTAATATTAACATAGTGTTACCAAAAATGGTTAAAGTAACAAAGGTAGTCATCATTATCCACAGGATTGAGAACACATCATGTTATCATAAAATTCTAATTATACTGGGTCATTAATACAGAAGCAGAAGCTAACTTATGTATCTTTTAACAATTGTACATATTGTTGCTATGTACAGGGCCCCATCATATATATATTTTTTAAAGTTATGGTGCTTGAAAACATCGTGTGGATCATTACACCAAACTGTTTAGTGCCTAACTTGTCATATTTTTCTGTGTTCATATGTCAGTCAGCCAATAGTCCACTTATTCCTGTGGGAATCTTGTAATCAGGCTGAGTGTGCAAAACGCCTCTGTTATTTTTTTCCCCTTCGGAATTGCCTTGAGGACTTTGACATAAATCTGAATTTTGCGGTAAAACTGGGGAGACAGACTGCGTGGTGTGCCAGAAAGTTGGATAAACTAAGGAGAGAAAAGGCTGACAAACTAGCTGTTTGACTAGCCAACTAGTAAAAAACTAGGATATGTAGCAGCTGATAACTACAGCTGCTACATAAAGTGAAAAGCACATTTTTTCTCTCACAAACTTGCCAGAGGTTACTTTTAACTTATATATAACGTCTTGAAGGGGAAACTCGGAGCTTGAGCTTGATTGGTCCTGATGCAAACAGTTCTGTCAGCGTTATCTTTTTATTTAAAGATGCGTCCTGCTTTCAGACTGTAAAATATGGAATGATCCAATACTTCCCTGTAAGACTAAAGGGGATATATATCCCCCATGCCTCCACCCTTAAATTACTCAGTGGTAGAAGAGAGCAAACACATATGGAGGACAAATGCAACTGATGTGATCAGACCAATGACTAACAAACAGAGAAACTGTAACATAGCAGGCGTACCAAGACATAAAATAGCACTTCAGGGAATTCACCTGGCTTCAACACGCATATTCACACACATGTACACAGGCACTCGCATCCCTGTGAGTGTTCAGATATCCCTCTATAAAGCCTGGAGCTCATCAATAATTCATCCTCTGCTCTAATAGGCCTGATATTAGTTAGCAGTGTGTTCTGAAGGCTGGCTGATCGAACCTGTGCATTCACCGTCTTTGGTCTCAGCCACATTCTGTTTCTCATGCACAAAAAACACTCATCTTTAATGAGTCACGAAGAGTTTCTGTGGAAGAAACTAAACGATGTGGATTGGCAAAATAATCACTGACTGTTAGAGAACAACAAACAGTCTGTGATTCATTTCCATTCTGATTTAATTACTCTAATGAGCCAGCAGAGACATCCTATAGGAGACTTATACTTCGTCAGATTATTCAAAGAACATTTCGGACTAAGAGCGGCTCCAGCTACCTACTTGTCATTTAAACTCTGCAGCATTATTAGCTTACCTGGCTGATATCCATGCGTGCATCGCAGCTTAACGGCTGCGTCGACATCAGTCCGTTTGAACCAATCACAGTGGAGAGCAAACCCCTCTCATTAATCTTCTGAATGGTGGTGCCATCAACGAAGTAGACAACACCTCTCTTATCCACTGCAATACCTGATCGGGTGAGAGAAAGAGGCAGAATGAGCTTTTGGGGATGATGGCAGAGAGTGAGGAAAGAGGAGATGGAGAAAACAACAAAAAAAACAGTATGAGAAAGAGAAGGGAAGAGAAGAGGTGGAGAGCAGCAGGGAGGGGGAGAAGAAAAGAGTGGAGAGAAGAGGGCTTCGGCAAGACGTCCAACTCAGTTAGGCATTCAGCTCAGCAAGCAGCTGTCTTATCAAAGGCACTGCACCACAGAAATGTAATTACATTTCCATTCCATAGCCCACTAAAGGGATTAGAACAATGCAACTGGAGGAAGAAGTTATTTGTCACATTAGATGTGAATAGGGTGCCGCAGTGAACTTTTGACATTTGACGCGGGCATCCACTCTGCAAACACACACACCTGCATGTGTTGCATATGTTTACCTGTATTTGCACAACACACATGGACACAAGCTGTGCAAGTGGATTTTGCTACAGGCGGCGTATACTTGAACTCCCCTCGCAGAAGAGATCTGTGGTAGACAGAGAGCTGAGAGAGGCAGAGAGGTAAGCCCAGGTATGAAAGGTCAGGGGAGACTATGAATCATCTGTTATGGATGAGGAGGCGACCTTCATTCCTGTCTCATCTCCATGCAGAAAATAGGCCTTTGACTCAACCGCAATAATATTCCACGTCTCAACCCTTTACCTTTTATACGCGTGCTTGCAATTCCCCTTGATTGCTTTCACTTAGCATCTGTGACAATAAGCCATATTTCAGTTTTCCTAACTTCCATCTCCATTTCAATCGTTTAATTTACAAACACATTTTCTTTATGGCTCATCATTAAGTTGTGTCAGATTTATGGATAGATTTCTGCATCTCTTGCATGCCTCAAAGGACTTTATGGAGACAAAACCTAAAAATCAATCACAAAACTAAATGCTGTAAATAGAGAACGCTGTGAAGCTGAAATAATCAAAGAGGCACGATGGAGTGTGGAAAACAGATTTTTATTGATTAATTGACTGGTCCCTTGTACAGTTGTATATATATAATCAATTTACTGCATTCATTTTATGGTTTGGCAAAATGTGTGTGTGTGAAGGTGTGAAAAACTTTCTTTTCATTTCCGTAACTGTTGCTTCACACCTGTGTTGTGTTCACTCGTCCCTTCTGTTCCAGCCATCTGGTTTTATTCAGTCATTTTCACTGTATATATGCTCTTTGATTTCTGTTCTTCTCTACCAGAATACCTAAGTAACTGTCCAGCTTTGACCCTTTGTGTTAAATCCAGTAAGTTCATAACCTTAGCTTGTTCCCGGTTCTTGCCTTGCCCGTGTTACTGTTTACTCCTGGAACTTTGACACACTCTTTATTTGCCAAGACCTTTTCTGTGAAGTTTGCAATTGACGCTCCCCTCTGGATTTTACCTTGAAGTGTCCTCCATTTGGATCTCAATCTGTCACCTATTACTATTTCTACATAAAATGGTCGGATTCAACCATCTGGCTTCCTTCATAACACTTTCTCTCAAGGAAACTGAACGATTGGAAAAGATTCACTTTGAGGCCTGACAAACCTGTCAAAACAAAGCCAACCCGGAAGTTCTCATAAATGCAGTTCCTAAACTGACCACTTGAGGCACTGACCTCCTTGCTCAATGCCTAACTTGTGAATAGTTAAACCAGTTTACAACCTGATATAAATAATGGCTTTGATCTCTGTAGCTAATTTTGCGAATGTGGGTAAAATTTCTTAGAGACTGTCCAAAATGTCTAAAGTTATTGTCTAAACCCAAACAGCAAGTGTCAACTGTGTTTTTGCAAACAGTTGTTGAATCTAGGTCTTAAACCTGCATCCAGCTGTTAAAAGCGCTGCGTGTTATCTTACCATCCCTCTCTCCTCATTGGCTTTTAAAGAAAAAAAAACTTGAAATTTATGATGCAGATTTCTCAAATTTTTGTCTAATTCACAGATTTTTGTGTCAAGAGTTTAAAGGTTTAAAGTCAATATGGGAGCACAGCAGGTCAATTATTAGGTGAAAATATGCAGTGTCCTTGTGTTCTATCTGTAAAATCTACGGCCTTCAAAATGTCACATACAGAAACTAATGGATGAAATCACCGTGGTTCTGTCCATATTTCATGTACAGCCATAGCTCTGTCTCTGCAGGAGCATATCATGATGAAATGGACAGAGGAGTGACCCAATCAGTATGCAGAACAACACAAGCTAGTCTTCTCTTATTCAGTCATCTTTAACTTTTTCCCCTGATTTTTCTCTGGTTCTGTCACTCTTTCTCTTTTTGAGCTCTCTCTGCAAGCACTCTCTGTACCACAGATAGAAATCACCTGTGGCCATCTCACCCAGGTAGCATTAATGTCTCATCCTTCTTGTCATACAACAGCTTTCGTTACAGGAGACTTTGCTCAACACACAGGAGCATGGACACACACACATGAAAGGAAAAAAAGAGTGCTCTGCCACCACAACTAGATTCACAAATGCCCTCAGACTGAGCAACCCTGGACCGACCCTGTGAGTCATAAATTGTTCAGGTGAAGTGGTGCAAAAGACGGGAGGTGGGCAGGGGGAGGGCCAGGGTCACTGTGTTTCCTCCAGAGGCCAGAAGGTGAACTGCAGAGTTCTCCCTCTTGGCCCCTTCATCATCCCTCTGACATAGACAGATTACTCCACCCACCCAGCCTTATCTCCCCTCCAACAACACCTCTCCTCTCCTCTTGTAGTTTCCCTCTGCTCTCCATCATCCCTAACTTGATCTTCTCCTGCTCTCTTTTTACGTCCTCTTCCCCTCTCCTTGTTTTCTTCTTCTTGTCCTTTGCTTTCTTGTAGCTGCTGTGCTCCCTGTATCTTACAAGTTCTAATCAAATCACTGACCTTTGACCCTTCAGTATTGTCTGAGCTCTGTTTTAATCTGTTCACCTCATTCCCCAACCCTTGCTTGCATTCCCTTCCTCCTGGCTTTGCTATTTCCCCTCTTGTCCAGGTGCCAATAGGTGCATCTCAACTCACAGCTCAGTCTGAACCTACATAAGCTTAAAATTTGGCACTTCATCTCCGCTGTATCGCCATCCTCATATTCTTCCTACTTTTCTTCCACTTTCCCATCCATTCCTCCTCCTAGCACTGCTGCCCTAAACCTGTCCCTGATCTTAGAGCTCATAAATCCTGCACAAGGACATGACGAGGCAGACAGGACTTTCTCTCAATACTGATTCCCCCGCTGTCCCTGGGTATTACTCTTTCTTCTCGCCTACTTTGATTCTATTGACTTCCATTTAAAATCCCTTTATCTCCCTCCTCCTTCTTCCAATTGTTTATTCTTTTATGACATCTTCAGTATGCATACTCAGGTCCAACATGTCTTCTGTTCACACAAGAGGCTCTAAATAGCTAGCAATCTATCATTAACAATAAATGCAGGACTAGGCTGACTTATTCATCCTCACACAAGCACAACAATGTAGAAAGATCGCTGTTATTGCTATGTGAAAGGATTTACAGCAGTTTAGGTGTTGCTTAAGAGTATTTCACAATGTATTTATTGAAAGACGGTAGATTAGTCCACATTCTCCTTGTCAGGGGCTGGATTTCCTGCTGCTGAGGATAAAGCCATGTGCTGCATTAAGGGAATTTACAGCCCCTCCCTATGTCCAAAGGATACTCAGCAGACATCAAAAGATTTACAGTTTCTCCCTGGGTGAAACTGGCACTCAGATGTTCATGTTTAGAGGCTGGCAGACACGCCAATAGAGGAGTAACTGAGATAAATCTCAACTCCAGAGAGAGACGGACATTTGGCTAAAGCTGGAACTGGATTTTATCATCAAAAGTGAATTAGACTGAGGAGAATTGACCTTGGAAAAACAGTGGGAGAGGAGTGCAGCAAAAGGAGATGATGATGATACAGTGTCACTATTCACATTCTGCTCAGATTTAAGGAGGGCGTGCAGTCAAAGAGAAAAAAACATGCCAAAATGAGTGGGAAAGAGAAGAAAGGTGGTGGTAAGACAAACGGACATGATGAGAAATGGCTTAGATTAACCATTACAGGTCAATCTTAGTCAAAGTATCTCTTTGTTCCGTGTCCCTGTCAAAAGAATATCAGTTATAATGACCCCCTGTGGTATTGCAATCCAATCCAATCTGATTAATGCCTCAAAGATGGGTCTTGGAGAACATCTCTTTGTGTTGATTACAGCTATTTGAAGAGAAGGAGCCACCAGGGATTTTCCAAGTAGAGAGTGAGGGTGAGGTGAGGAAAGGTGTATGGTAAGAAATAAGATGAGGTGAGAAGGACTAATTAGAAAATAAGTGGTGAATTAGTATCTCATTTAGCAGAAAAAGAAGACAGACCTTTTGGCATACACTAACATCAGGATGTGGTGTGCTGTGAATGCTGACTGTTAACACCTGAGCCCTCAAACGCAGGAAATAAGCCTTCTGGTATAGTTCAAGTTTCCCTTTTACAGTACTTTCACCACTCAAATCTTGACAGAAAAGCTATCTATGAGCTGCTTTTATGGATGAAAACAAGAAGAATTTTTAAATTGTGTAGACCCATAATTGTCTGCCAGGCGGTATAACAACCACATGGATGTGAAATAAGCACACATTCTGCACAAAAAAAGAAAAAAAATCTTAAAACGCGTGTTTTTACAGGAGAGAGTATAATGGGTGCAAGTTTGGAAGTTCCATTTCTACCTGAAAACTTTCATACACCCACACAACCACAGCACGTGCACGCGGGAGAGAGTCAAACACACTCACGCATACACGCCTATAAGTCGTTCAACCTGCCCTCCCTTATCCTCAGACCCAGTGGGCGTTAATGATACGGACTGACGTATTATTACAGCATCTAAATGATACTGGCTGTCGCTCATTATGGTCGATGGCAGCTCTGGACTAAGTAACTGTATGTGACTAACAAGTGAATGTAGACAGATGGACAGTTTCACCAGCGCAACTGGCTCCAGTGAGGCATTCATATTAGCTCAGGAAAGCCTGGGAGGTTCACTAACTGCTGCAGTCCAAAAGAAAGCAAAGCTGAATCCAAACGGTTTGTCTGCCTGTGTGGTTTCAGTTCACTTTCATAATTTCTTCTTGAAAATGCACAATGCTGCTTGCATGTGAACGTGTGAATCTATGTGAACACATCAGTGACTGCAAAGCCACGCTTCTGTAGGTGTGTGTGCATGCATGCGTGCAATGAAGTCACTTGGCAAGAAGATAACTCTTGACAGTTAATCACATTGTGCACATATATGCAAATGTAGAGCGGATAAATCAGAGAGCTTGCAGATGAGAAATTCTCACTTACTCACACACCCATATACACACACACACACAAGTTTCTGTGAAGACACCTGTGTGCAGAAAGAAGAGGGAAATAAACCCGCTCACTCAATCTCAGCTCAATGAAACAGCACTGTGCACGACTGCATGCACAGGGTTAGGGTTAGAGTTTGTTTGACAGACTGTTTTGACACCTGCACTAAAAAAATGTTATAATGATGATTTATATGCATTTTGTTTGTGCTGCGGTCGATAACACACTGTAATTCTGTGCATTCTGCTTCAGTTAATCGCACTTCTATGAACTGCCGTACTGTAACAGTGATGCTGATTCCAGTTGCTCCCATTTTCCCCGATCAAACATCATCAATAAATACAAAACAGCACAAGCATGTATTTCTAGTTTATCTTTAGTAAGCAGAAATAATTCATGCATCTTGCAATTAATTATTCATTAAAGCCCCACAGAACAGACAGTGGCTTGGTAATTAAGTCTGAATCAGGCACTGTGGCTCATCTAATTATCAGCCACTATAAGTTTGTTAACATATTAACCCATAATAATTAATTATTGATAGCTGTCTTTCTTTTTTTTTTCAGCTACTATGGTTCCCATTTACACATGTACGGCGCTACGATACATTTTGAGCAATGTGGGAGGCGATTTTGCAAATAGTTGCATGATAATTTCCGTGTGAATAAGCATTTTAAAAAAAATGCGATTTTTGGCAGTAATTGCCTTGTTTGATAGCAAAGACAGATCCAAAGCAATCACAGAGGTGGCAGACAAACTCAATTATAAAAGCAATTGAAAAGCTTTTGACTAGAAAGCTCCATGAAAGGCTGAGGGGTTTGGATCACTGCAGAGCGTCTGCAGATTATGTCGCACTGTTTAGAACATCAAACAAATGCAAGGAGGTCTATCAATAGAGGCTCTTTTACCAAACATCACCAGAGCAACAAACCACTATAAGACGCTGCAGCGGCAAAAAAGAGGGATTGGGATCAAATGGAAAGTGGAAAAAAATGGAAGAAATGGAATAGAGCAGAAAACTACTATGGATTGTAAATCTGTCCACCCAAAGTTTCCCCAATACAAAAACATCACAGTGAAGCAGCCCCAATATAGTCTCCATAAGAAGTGTTGGGTTTGTATCATTTCAGATTTTGCCACCACGTTATCTAAAAAGCTGTGTTAATACTCCTCTAGATAGAGCTCTGACAAATGGACGCTTGAAGAGCTGCTCGTGATAACGGTACCCGGGCATAAACAATTACTGGCTCTGTTTTCTCATCCCTGTTACATCAGTTGACCTCACTCTCCAACAGGGAGGTGCACCTGCTATGCTGAACTATGCCTGCTGCCATCACTCTGCTTATTTATCTTTCTGTCAGTGTGTTTAAAGAATCAAGGTGGAAACAACCTGCATGAGCAAGTTTGCCATCTCTCCCCTCACCCGACCTCCCCTCAAACCCTGTGACCAGCAGGAATACTTATGTGTATGTGTGTGTTGGGCATTCACCTCTCGTAAATGTAATTTATTCCTCCACAGCAGCATAGCTTCACTCCTCCTGTCAGTCTGCCAGCTTCCCAGTGGAGGTTGACAGGCCAGCTGCCAGCAGTGGCCATCCCAAACAGTTAAAGGAACACGTGTGTCACACTTCCCATGATCACACTGATGTTGTCAACCTGACATAGCTTTAATAAGGCACCAATAACTAACTGTCTGTGCCTTCATGGTGGGAAGCAGAGTAGGTCCAGGGACCTGCAGACTGCCAATCAAAAACAAGAATGCACAAGCATACAGACTAGCACGTGTTCCACCTTTGACGTACAGGCTCTATCTCTGGCCTTGAGCCTGCATGTCTTATTTACTCAGGGCTTCATTACACACACAGTGAGCTTCAGTAATCTCTCTGAAGCCGATCTACACACTCTGACTACAAACAAGGTAGCCATCAGTCTGTGTAGCGTTTTACCAAGCACATTACTTGAAAGACAAGCATTTAAAATGCACTTCTACTAAAACCAGCGACCATTTGGTCCTCAGAGTACTTGTGGGACTCATGGTTATCAGGTCGTAGAGGCCCGTAGTTCAAATAGCTCAACTCTCAGGTGAACAATGAAGTTACAATAACTTGAAATTGCATCCTTTGCAATTGCTTCTTTGATGAATTGACAAATATTCGGTATTGAGGTCTGTAGCCAGGTGCCACCAATCAAATGCACTTAATACATTGATCACCGTCAGGTATGGCAACCTGTATAAAAACTAAAATGTGGGCTGTTTAGTGATCCAAACTATTAGTGATGCCCAAACAGTTGGTGCCAATCAGTGTGGGATATAGTGCTACTTTTGAACACTTTGAAGTCCGTCACTGAAAACACAGAAAACCTTCACAGGCTTTAGTTGGCAAGTTTAATATAAAAGTTCATAAAAAATAATGATAAAAGAAATAGAATCAAACAAACTAAAGATAATACCTAACAAGTATGGCTTGTATGGAGGGGTTGCTGGCAGAAAGCCTATTCTCTCTAAATAGAACATGGCAGCATGAATTAAGGTTTGGATACTACAGCACGACCTCACGATCACAGCGTCATACCAACTATCAAGCACTGTGGTGGAGGGATGATGATTCGGGCTTGTTTTGGAGCCACACGACCAGGACAGCTTGCATTCACTTTATGACAGCTAAAGCTTGGCCAAAACTGGGTCAAGCAACAGAATAATGATTCCCAGCCCAGCAACAAATTTACAATAGAATAGCTGAAAAAGAAAAGAATCAATGTGTTGCAATGGCCTACTAAAAGTCCAGACCTCAAGAAAGCTGAACATAAATGAATAACTGCAAACCTCAATGAACGGATTTAACAGTCACAAGGAAGAGTGGGCAAAAATCCCAACACAATGTTGCAAAGACTGATAACATCATACAAAAAGACAGTTACTTAAAGTTATTGCTGTTACAGACGGTTCTACAAGCTACAGAATGATGTGGCGCACTTAGTTTCTGAATGTTGGCCCCGTTTCAATCAAATAAATAATGACACAGTGTAATAAGTCACGTGATGTATTCATATGTGGTTGTATCTGTCTACTTTTAAGATCTAATCAGGATGAGATGACTTTTTGATATATCCTGATAGTGTAAACGCTTGCTTTTCCACACCACGTCACTGAGCAACCGTCACATCCCAGTTTGGACAATGTCGAATGGATTTACTCAAACGTGGACTTTTCTTTAGTGTACGATACTGAGGAAAAAGTCAGCTCTCATTTCACGCACAAATCTTTATTAAACATCTTTTCTTTCCTTTACTAAAGCGAGATAATAACTATTGAATTAAATGAAGGCTCTTTGAGTACACATAAGAAGGAGGAAACATATTATTGCAAAATAGAAATACAGCAGACTGGAGAAGTGTGTCAATTTATTCATCTAATATGAGCGGCTGTGGGGCCCCCGGATCGGACTCACTTATTTTACACACGTGCTATTGGCCACCTGAGACCAAAAGAAGGGAGGCGGTCACCTCGCTGTTTGCTCTGGCGTCTTCACAGCCCTTTTTGATGGGCCCCCCTTCTGTGTCTCCCTCCCTGTGGTGAGAGGGATGGGTTGGCTGGGCCTATCCTCCGTGCGCCAGTCCCCACGCTCTCCCACTGATTACATTTCTGCTGTGAGAATCCACCTTTCAGTGTCGTTCTGCGCACTGAGAAAATGGCCTCACTTCTGAGGAAGGGAGCAATAATGATGGTACCTCAGTTGGAGGCACAGAGGGGTTTCTAATGTTTGGTGTGCTGAAACCAATTGTCTAGCATCAGGGTTCAAGAAAGGATGGCTCACAGCGTCGCACCCATAGAAAAAGTCTTTAGAGTGAAAAGTCATTTTTCAGCTCATTCTCTGTGAAGATAAACTCCAGAATGATTTATTCTTTGAAAATATATCTTAATGTCAAATTGTTTATCACAAACAACAAACTATCACAACATTAGGCATCAGGCAGTCACACTGCAGAAACAATTAAAAAAAGTTTTTTCTTCTAATTACTCTGTTCAGTAATGATTAATATGTCTGAGTATAACCGCTATTTGGTGGCAACCTTCAACCAATCATCAAAAAGCTACCATCGGACCATTGCTGAGATCATATTCTAGGTGGTGACACATTCTAATGATTCAGCACCAAGCGTAACAAAAACAACGGCAATCTGATGCGGATTATCAATTATTCCACAAATGATGACTTTCTGGATCAGAATACTTTGGTTTGCAGAAGTGTGGATGCAAGAGGAGGTTTATGAAAGTATAAACAAGTTCCTCTCCTTTCCCTCAGTCATAGCAACTCCAACACTCCTCATGGTGCAGGCTGAGGAGGAGGAGTGGCACCTATCTTCTACTGAAGCTCATTAACCAACAGCCAAAATTATAACTTACTTTACAGCCCACACACCCAAATGGAAAACACAAGTTATCATCTGAATGTACACACTCCTTCTCTGATGTAGCATTGATGACAGATTAGGTAATTATGGTGGGGAACTTTAACATTTGTGCAGATGTTAACAGCCTCACAATAGATTTAAGTCTACTACAAGACACTTTATAGACTTTTAGATTCATTAGACTCAGCTGACTTTAACTGACACATAACATGGAACCGAATTAGAGTTTTTCCTTAAAACTATCTTCTCTCTCTCTTTTTATTTTTTAAATAACAAGATGGAAGCAACACATCTCAAAGTTGGGACAGGGGCAAGAAAACACTGATGAAGTAGGTGGTGCTAAAAAGAAACAGCTGGACAAACATGTTGCAACTAATCAGGTTAACTGGTATAAAAGGAGCACCTTAGAGAGGCAGATTTGCTGACAAGTAAACATGGGCAGAGATTCAGCTATCTACAAAAAATGTGCCATGAAATTATGGAGAAATTTCAAAATAATATTTACTCAATGTAAAATTGGGAAGACTTTCAATAATCTATCATCTATGGAACATAACGTAATCAAAAGATTAAGAGAATTTTGGATACATCATATGAGGGCTAAAAATTTCTGTTGGATGCCCGTGATTTGCCTTGAGATGGCCCAGCCAAGCTGTCTTCTCTGAGCCAAAGTTAATTCAAAATGAACCGAGGAAATGTAAACTGTTCTGTGGTCATATGAATAAAAATTTGACTTTTTTTGGGAGGAATTTATGGATGCCGGCCCCTTCGGATTAAAGCCTGCATCTCTGATGGTATAGTAGAGCCAATGGAAATGGCATCTTGCAAATATGGAAACACACTGCCAATACTGAACATATGTACATGTTTTAGAACAACATATGCTACCATCCAGACCATATTCTTTTAAGGGAAGGCCTTGCATATTTTGACGGAACAATGCTAAACCACATTCGGCATCTATTAAAACAGCATAGCTTCATAATATTAGAATCTGGGTGCTGGACTGGCTTGTCAGCAGTCAAGACATTTCACCAATTCACTTTAGAAGAATAGCTGCTTTGTACAGTTTGGGTATTTTGAAGCAAACATTCCAACAGCTGAAAGGTAAGCAATGTTCAGTTGGTGTGGAAGAATTAGTCTAATAACATACAAGTGAGCCCTTTGTGAACAACATATTGATTTTTCTAAAAAAGGAGAATAAGTACAACCCTGAGATGACATTCAGCCCTCTAGCTAGGCTGAACTGTAACTCTCCTGGGTCAAGCAGCTCTTCACAAATAAAATTGTGTCACAGTAGTGATAAGTACAGCAGCTTTAGAAAACATCTGTGGTATTCAATTTGCATTTTGTCTGCTTTTCATTGACATGTCTGAGCTGAATTTCAATAGAAAATGTATCAAAACCATGAACATGTCTTTTATACCCATTCCAAACTAGACTAGTTAAGGATATTTTTCCCTTAATCGACAATTGATCAGTCTGTCTTTTTGAACAGGTTACATACTGCAGTTTTTAAAGGTTGCTTTAAAAGCCCACTATTGATCCAGATGTTTAAGCCAATTATGGCCCTATATCGAACCCCTTTTATTTTTAAAGGGGCAGTAAACAGCACAAGACAGAAACAGCACTGGTAAAAGTTATCAATAGTCTTCTCATGGTTGCAGAAAATGAACTTGTCACTACACTCCTTCAGCACGCTCTCATTGCTACATTTAACACCAGTGATCGTTTGAAGAAAAAGGTAAAGTTATATACATAAACAATATTGTCAATATTGTAATTATTTTAATCCTAATGAGGTCTGTAGCTTCCTACTCCGAGCACACTTAACATAATATAGGTGTTTTGGTAATTCAAACCCTTTTTGATAGTGTGACCAGATAACTAAAAATTTCTGGATTTTGAGTAGTTTCCCTTGTGTACTCAATGTCAACCAGTCATTTGAAGTTAACTGATGATAATGAAGTTCATCTAAAAGTGGAACATCAGAACTGTCCGACACCTGCAGCGTGGAACCTGAAGTGTTACACAGACTTCTAGACCACAAAGGAGCGGGCCAGCTGGGAAGCATGTGCAAAGCTTGCATCAAGAAAGAGTTGCAAGAGTTGCATGCATTATTTACCACAGGTTATCTTCTAATGTGTTCCAGTGCAGTCCACTTGAACAGGCCTGTTAGTGAGTAGTTTTAAAGCTCCTAAAGCTACGTGTGGAAAATTCACACAGTGCAGACCATTTGGCAGTGACAAAGTCAACAGTAAGATCTAGGGCATATCTCTGCAATTCCTTCTCCTGTCAATCGCTCTCTGGCTGAATAAGTCCAGATGTACCTGTGTGCTGTGAGCTTTGCTCGATGCCATTTTGCTTGTCCCTCCACATTTGCGCCGGCAGCTATTTTCTCAGCATTAGTTTTGGGGGAGAAATGAGTCTCTGGCAGGACTTCATATTGTGGCTGCTCAGCGATGCATGTCTGTTGCACAAATCACTGCCGTTCTTCTAATTATCATGGATGCTGCAGTGAGAAAACAAGCTGTGGTAGAAATAGCATGACCCAATGGCGCCTCTCTGTTTTGCATTATCATAGATTGTGCTGCTGTTTGCCTTGCTGTGTGATTAATTCATGTGTGTATCATTAATGCAGGAATGTCCAGGGGCAAAGACAAAAGCTCGGTCAATGTGAAATAAAACACAAGGAGCAGGCCGGTATAAACTGGGCACACATGCGAGAATGCTCACACATCAACTAAATCTGAGCTAAAAACACAGCATGACTTATCTGATGCCCTTGTTTTGCGAAGCAGCGCTCTGTTTAAACCAACAGAAACAATGATAGTTGACCCTCTGAGAGGAGAGGCAGCCACGGGGCCAGATTAATATGCAGATGAGGCGAGGGACTGCTGCAGGATTTAGACACGAAACAGACTTCTCTCCTGTTCTCTCTATCTTTTTCATCCATTCTCCTGTCCTCCTTTTCCTCTATGTTCTCCATTTTCTCTTTAAATTTATAATTATTTTTCTATTCTCGGTTCCACTCACTTTCTCTCTCATTTCATAACTCCTCTGCTTTCCTTCTTTTACTCCATTTTGTCAGATGCAAAAGTCACTCTGTGCTAAATGCTTTGGGAGCCAGAGGTAGAATAACAATGGTGCAGTATTCCAAACTTATAACACAGAGCAGCTGGCATGGAGGAGACCGCCTTAGGAGATCTGAGGACTTCATTGCTGCAGCTAGCGATACAGTTTGGGAAGTAGAGGATTTGTGAGATGTGGTTAGAAATGTACAGTTTAAGGACACTACCATGGATTATTGGGTAAGTTATATGTTGTGCCTCTGGAAGAAATCAAGAGTCTATCAGGTTTCATGTGGTGTAAATGGAGCCATCGGAGGGTATGCAGAAGGATATGTAGGGATGTTTGTGTAACCGTAAAATTGTTGTGACTGCACTGACTTGCACAGACAGGGACAATAAAGGGAGTAACTACAGGTCCATAGTATCTACAGCTGTCTGCATGTGCCGTCACGACTGAGTACCATCAGGCCCTGAATAGACTGAGTATGGGTTTGCTGACAGCTTGATTCACACAGATGAAACAAACTAGGAAACGCTCCTGTGAACACTGCCATGTTTTAAGCCATTTCTGTAAATGACACCAGCACCCAGTGTGTGGAGATATTCATTCACCTAAGCTGCTTATATATCAACTACCAGCCAAGGCAGATACTGCACAGCACGAAGCCCGGCTTTCCTGGTCTGAGGGTGGTGGCTGAGCAGCGATGTGCGCAAACGATGTGAAGCATATTCTTTTTTTTTCTAAACTCCCTGACTGCTCAACATGCTAATAACCGCAACCAGTTTAAACCTCACAGCTTCATTCGGCGACCAGGCCCTGCTATCTTGACACCAAAGGCATGCCTCACAGCTGTGGGGCTGAGTGAGAAGGAGACAAATGTGTTGTGTCTGCCTGTGCGGGGAGGAGAGAGACAGAGAGAAAGAGACTGACAGAAAGCGGAGGAGAAAGGAGGAGAAGAGAAGAGAAAGACGAAGACAGGGTAAGAGGGAGAAATGTGGTGGCAGTATGTCAGCCACTGATAAGGGCATTAGTCTGCCCCCTGTGGGTCAGAGGGAGAGACTGACAGTGCCAACGCTCACACTGTCATGTGCACACACCTCTCTCTGTGGATGTCAGCTTTGCTGACTGGGACTGGTCAACAAAAAACAGATAAAAGCTGCCCACGGCAACCACCAACAACTAAACTCTCAATCACCAGACTCACTCTGAACTCAGTCCGTCCAAAAACATGAAACAGAAGCACAACTATCATTGAACAAATTTGTTTGAAAAAAAGAAACATGAAGAAAAAGGGGCCCTTCATGCAGTGAACAGACGGAGTCTATAGATGAGAGCCAAGGCTGGTGGGTCCTGTGAGACTGAAACCTCTTTCATGTCAGACACGGGATCCATCCAAAATGGAGCAAGGCCTTTTATTTACTGAGTTAATTGAGTGCAGAACGGCATGTGGAGCCAACTCTAAACAATGCCCCAGATCTTGTATTCATAAGTGAGTGTTTGAAGGACACCAGATAATCCCTGCAGCTTACACAACAGGGAGACTATAGACTTGGGGTAACAGCAGAGTGCTAAATAGTATCGCAAAACTGCTGACAATATTCTAATCATAGATTACTATTCAACAACATTTTTGTCCTGTTGAAACAATATTAATGCTGGGCTTACAGTGGCTATGTCAACACAGGGCCACAAGGGTGATTCGAAGATGAGATGGGCAAAAAGATTGGGAGAAAAAATGTGGATGAACATGTGAAAGAATGAAAGGAAGGGTCTAATTTCGAGTGAGGAGCTCACCAGAGGACACAAGACAAGATCAATGGTGGAGAATCACAGAAGCCCAACTTCAAAAAAGAAATGGACAGATATTTCTCTGTGAAGTCTACCACTCATTACCATTGGTAAGAGGGTGCAGGGAGGAGTAGGAGTGTGGGCTGTGGCAGGCAGATGACAGGCAGGGGGGGGGGGCTGTAGGCAGAAATCTCCAGAGCCTTTATAAGAACTGGCTACTCTGAGTACAATAGCAACAGAAGACAGTCTGTGAACTGCAGTGAGTCAAAAAGTATGAAACACCTTTCAATGAGTGAACCGGGGGAGTCTTGGGACACAATATTCTATTAGTGTATAAAGGCAGAGATACACCATGTTCTAAGGTATAAGGGGTATGTATTCTAATGGCAATAGTTGTTACACAATGTTTCAAATTGAATCAGCTCCGATATTTTTTTCTTCTCCTTTTCCCACCTCCATACCTTTATAGACTTAGGAAGATAGAGGAAAAAATGAGATCAGATTCTGAGCCACTTTGTATTTTGATCCAGTGATTTTTGAAAAGAATAGAAGACACGTCACATCTCCTTATCGTACACACTAACAACTGACTGTCTGGCTTCATTGTCAGATAGCATTGCCTGTGAGTGACTGACAGGACAGGTCATGTGAAACCGCAGCCCGACGCACGGGCCTGTGGATAAATCTCATGTGTGACCTGGGGACTGGAGGTGGCCAGGCGAACAAGTGGGATTTTTGGGCTATCGTAGCCTCCACATGCCCAACTTTACCCTATTACAGCCTTCAAAAAACTACAGTGTAAGGTCATCGTGACAGCTGTCATTTTCCCATGGTGAAAACCAAAAATGAGAAACGTATTTTTACTTTTTTCACTTTCACAGAGTGATGGAAGCATTGCACCTTATGATGATGCAACTTACAGACGTTTAAAAAAGTGGATATATACATGCTTGATTTGATCTATTGTATGACTGTCACAATATCAGATTTTCACTGCACTGTTACTGGTACAAAACACATTTACAACATTATTATCTTGATGTCCATAGAAAAATAAAATGATTAATACAGTATTAGTCAATTAAATCTTAAATTTCCATTGCACATTTGGTCTCTTTGCTTAGCAAATTCATTACATTCAATATATGAGTGTGGGAAATGTTTTACCATAACTCTACAACGACACATAAATCATGGGCTTTGGTTTTTGTTTCACTGTTTTGGTTTTGACATTGGCTTAACTTTTGCATGTCATTAAGTTTACTTCCTGTTTTATTTGATAGATTTCCCATTGTGTATTCTGTTGAGTTAGCTTCATATTCCCCCTCCACATCAGGTCCTTTTTTACTGATTGCCACATGTGGTTTCCTTTTGTCATTCATCATTCATCTTTATATTTATTCATTTGGTTTTACTTTGCTTGTCGCCAGATCCTTGTCTCTTATAATACATTGTGCATGTCCAGGTCTTCATGTTTAGTTTAGTTTTTCCATGGATTTAATCTTCTTGTACTTCCCGCCTCTGCTGTGGCTTTTGTTTGGTTGAAATTCTATTTCGACACCTGCCTGCCTCTGGAAGCTTTGTCTGTATTTGGGTAGTCTTTCTACAAACAGTGTAAACAACACATTGTTTCAATGATAGAAAATGACCTGGAACTTAAATTGGTGAAAATTGCAGGTTGAAATATGCAAAAGTGGATGACTGAGGGAGTGTTGACCAGGTATGAGTCCAGTGCCTCACTTTATTCTTTCTGACATGATTTTAAGCAGCAATAACCACACCCTCTGTCTTTGAAGTGGCTTGCAAAGACAGTTAGCAAGTGAAAGTGAAGTAATTTATTCTGCTTGGTAGTCATGGGGCTTATTCTTCCACCAATCTTGAAACACAGGCTTTGGTGACTGTAAAAACTCTCGTCCAGTGAGAATCAAGTTGAAAAATGACCCTAAGGGGTTATGTTACAACGAGACGCCAGGAGGCTCCTGACTGAAGATCAGTATATGGGGAGCTGTGAGTTGCCTCTGTTCCAATAATGTGACCATTATTCTTTTTGTGTATATGAGAATCTAAAAAATACAGGTTCCATATCCCCTATAGGTCCTGGGGAAGCCATGCTTATGCAGTTGGTTGAGGTGTAATTGTCAGTGTAACACAAAGATAACAGTTTTTCTTGTTATGGGAATATGTTAAAACTGAGCTTGTTCTAGTTATGGACTGTGCCACTTTTGCAGATGATTTTTTCAAATCACAAAAAAAAACCTTGTTGAATTGTAAAATAGGCAATTGTGGAGAAGAAGTGGCATGGGTGTAGCAAACTTTTACAAACAAATGTAAACACATTTAAACATTTGAATAGCATATTTCTTACCTCAATGACAACTCAGAGTACATAACATTACAAACTAAACTAAAGTACCACATTCACACACACACACACATACAGCTCTTTTTATTGTAAATATACAAAAGTGATTCTATCCTACAAACCTTTATGAATCAATGATACATCAGGGACAGTCAATCAAATATGTGGGCTGAAGGAGTTTGGAATTCACCTGCTCTATTTCCAAAGTCACAATGACACAATATAGCAAATGAAACCAATCATGAATGAAAATGATCAGAACTTTCATTTTCAGTATTCATTACTGTAATTCCAACATGCCACGAATGCAGCATGGACAGAGGGCTAATTAGTCAGAAGTGAAAACACCTGTGAAGAGGAAGGACTGCTAACGCCCAATAATGTTCTTTCGACATTTAAAAAAAAAAAAAAAAAAAGAAGATTTCTGTAGTTTGAGCTGTATGCTGTAAATCAATACAACGCATAAAAGATGGTTCCATTTCTAGGCCTTCTCATTTGTCACAAAGCTAACACAGACCTTATTATCACTGAGACACTTTGAGTTGCTGTGGCAGAAAAAGCCCAGGTGCAAGCAGCATTATTGATGGCCTCATTCTGCTAAAGTGTTTTGGACTGACAATGAGTCAGCATGAATAATACCAGCGACCTAAAACTGGAACACCTCAGTGGACTGCAGCTATCATGATTAGTTTTATTAGTCACACCTGTGCTTTTCCGACTGTGACACAACTAAGCATCTGCCATAGAAAAAGTCTCGCAATGCTTTGGCAGACGATCTCTATTTTGCAAAAAAAAAATAAAAAATTTGCAAACATTTAATCACAGAGGGAAAATCAAGCAATTACCAGGAAAGGTAACTGTGACAGTCAGTAATAATCACCTAAATCAGATGACCAAAGAGTGTTGCCTGCATGAATCAATTTATGTTTAAAATAAAAGCTGATGGCAGGGTGGAGAAAAGGGCACAAGCAGCATGAATTCATCAATCTATCCTTGCTAGCTGGGAATGTGATGGGGTGTTTTTGTGGAAGAACACTGTTGGATACCGGAACCAATTAAGTTTCATCTTAATGCCCCAGAAAAGCTCAATATTTGAGTCCTCAGAGTGCAAGGGCTATTCAACATGTTTAACTACAGATAACGCTTTACATGATTGACTCATTTAGATTTAGTCAAAATACAAGTTCACAATCATTTACAACTACAATACTGGTGTAGATGTAACACTTCAGGAAAAAATAATCCTTCTTACACATTTACATTTGTACAGCCAAAACGATAATCTGTTGAATCACAATGGATTTATACCATTATTATTTTTTGCCTGACAAAAAACAGAGCCTTGGTTCACTGCATATGGCTTTTAGGAATGAATCTTTTGACATAACTATAGGGAATAGGTTTGGTGAGATAACAACCATGGCATGAGAGTGCGACAGCCAGATACAACTGCTTTTTTTCTTCCTTTATGGGTTATGCTTAGCCAGTATCTATACAAAAACACTTTGTAAACACTTTGACAGAAATACATCATTGGTTTACCTCACCACTGTCACCTTTATGGACGCCATTTTGGCCCTTCACATGGAGTTGCTGTCAGGACCAGTGGGAGACCACAAGGATTTTTTATAATGACCGTAAAGCAAGAGCTGACTTTAAAAAAGGCAACAATGCTCAAGCAAGGGCGAGTGTAACGTACTTTCTTCACTTTACAAAAGCAACGATAACCCCCAAAAGGACATGATGCCAGAGGGGTTTATGATGGTGAAATTCAATCGAATTAATTTATGTGACCAATTCGGAGAGATGCATTAAGGGACGGCACAATGATAAAATGCGCAAGGCCATTTGAAGTTGACACACAATAATGTCATCTGATAACAGATCTATTCACCTCCAACATAGATCTAATTTTTCAATTAGTAAGCCTTCAATAGAAAAAGGTTCAAAGCGCACAGTGTGTCTCGGATTATTTCAGGGTTATGAACGTCCCTTTTTATGAGATCATGACGGCAGCTTCTGAATGTTCTGTGTTGACTTAAAATGTTTCACTTAGCCAAGAAGGAAAAGATTAGGTGGGGTGAAATACACCCAGACCACTTCAAAATGTTGGTGTAATGAGCTGCTTCTGTACTGATACACTGACCTTCAGTCAAACAGCCAATGCCTTGGCCTCCAGCTACGTTTGCCTAACATTGCTAAATACTGACCTGTGAGTGCTGATCACAAATCTGTAAGTGTAGCCTGAAGGGATGATAAATGCAACTCGAGCTTGTGTCACTGTGTAGAAACTGGGATCTGACTGCGAGTTCTCCAGCTGTACAGTGCATGTTATCCTACCTCTGGGGTTATTCAGAGCAGCTTCAGTGGCCTTCCTGCCCTCTCCGCAGTGGCTCTGGTCAAAAGGTAGACACTGCTCTCCCGTCCCGGCCACCACCTCAAGGTTGCGTGATGGATCTTTTGGCTGCCCGAGGTTCCTGACTCGGTAAACTCTGCGACTGCTGGTGTCAGACACGTAGAGGACCTCACCCACTGGGTCCATGGCCAGATAGTACTTATGAGCAGGGCTGGTGCTAGTAAGAGATTGAGGACAAAGTTAATAGAAAATAAGGTGAAGCTTGTTGGATTTTAAAGTTGTAAATGCTTTTTCCCAGACTTGTTGATTTATTTTCTCACTTTCCCAAACGAAAGTTTCTCTGAGACTAGCCTAGTTTTGTAAACTATAATCTCCTTCATCCCGAGACAACACTATTAGTTGAAGAAAAAGTATTTAGAGGCAATCAGGTCATCCCAGTGAATAGCATTAGTATGAGACTGGCTGTGCTGAAACAACAAGATTAATGTCTTCTCATTTACATAGTGTAGAGATGACCACATTCACTGCAGCTGAATTAGTGATGCTCTCTTTATATGCCAAGCTATATATAGGGCGAGTTCTTAACACGTAGTATCAAAGTATCAAATCAGTCATCAATAGTTCACGATATGTAAAAGCTAACATTAATAATCCGATTCAACTGTATAAATTGAGGTAAAATCCACACACTGTACATGCAATAAAATCCTCAAAATGACTCGAAGAGAAAAGTGGTATCAGACCTAGAGAACTGATATGGTCATTACTAAAGTGCTAGCTTTTCCTCTGTACTCTTGACAATAGCAATACTCTTTAAAACCCATGATAGTTTTACATAAAAGAGATAAGACAAACACTTGGACACTTGGTCAAGACAAATATAGGAATCCCTCCTATTAAAGCAGTCTTTTCAAACAGTAACTAAAATAACAAATGATAATGTCATAGAAAAAAATGGAACCAGTAACGTAATACTTTAGTAGCTGTCTTTTTCAGGCAGTCACTTTTCTCAAGTGCTTTTTGTGGCTGATAATTAGGGACCTGAATAGTTTGACCTATTCCTTTTTGAGCTAAAGGCTTTCTCTCTGGTTTGAAGGAGACTTTTTCCCCCAACTGTGAGTTTAAGCTGACATCAGGGCTCACAGCAGGCTGCCTTATAATGGTCAAATGTTTTCTTATCATCCATTCTTGAGTGCTCTCAGATGTATACTTTGGATCCTTATCCTACTTGGAGGGGCCACGACCTGCACAACTCTCTGACACTGGGCAGAATGTTTCACTCCAGAACGCCTTATTTATCTTCTGATGTCATTGCGCTACGTATTGCTTCAAGATAGCCTAAGTCAGTCGCAGCAAAGCAGTCTGAGAGCAGAGCTATATACGTCTTCTTCATATCTCACTGGGGGGATGGTGTCCTTTTCTTTGAAAGCTTCATTTTTGTCTACTTTAAATACATCTATACATAGGACATATCCCCCATGTACTGTCGCATAAATTTTACTTAATACTTCATGAGTTTAATGAATCCAAGCACTGTTGTACACTGATGATGGAGACGTCTGTTCTGAAGTTTCCTTGATTCTTATTCCAGCTGTCTTTTTGATGAATTTGGAGTCAGCTGTCTTCTTGCTGCTACATTTAGTAAGAAAAGGTGTGGAAATTAAACTCCCAAATAACATTAGCAGCTGTCGTCAAGAGCGTCAGGCTTGTCTCTTATTACAGGTCTTTTTTGCAGCAAAAAATCTAAATCTCTGTAAAACTGAGAATATTAGAATAATTGAAGATAGAATAGGTTGGATAAAAAAGACCACTCTTGTCACCACTTTTGGAACGATTTCAATAATTTTTGTCCATGATATTTAAAGAGATCTTTGTAAACAAAGCAAGTATTCAGCAATTTTAAAAGCCTCTTTTATTTCAAAAGCATCCAGATATGAGTGTGTGCGTCTGCTTTGCCATATGACCAACGAGTGCTGACAAGTGGGCTATACGGATGTTTTCATGTTAGCTAAGATTTTATAGGTTTAGTCATTTATTTGTCAGCATAAATGTACCCACCTGTCAGGCAAAGATAAGAAAGTCTATGTATAAATGAATAAATGCAGACAAGATAGATGGAGAAGAGCATAATCCATGCATGTATAATTCTTACCATAAGCTGCATCCTAACACAGTCTTATTTAGATGTGACACCTCTGAGAACACTGGTGCATTTTGATGATGTGCCGTGATCACCGGTCGTATCTTCTGCACATTTCTACATCCACATGCTTCTGTTTTTGCCTTCATGTTATGTACATTTTATTTCAAGGCACTGATCGCTCATTTCGTCGTCTTTCTGTGGAAGATGTTTCTGGATATTACAAAGAAAACTGTGGAAAATCGGTGGAGCAATAACATGGAGTGGGAATAAGATGGAGCAGAGGTCCAGGACCAAAATTAAACCGAAACAATTCATACAGCTAAATCTGGCCAGAGCTGAATGACTCATGAGGACACATAATTGTCTATTGTTCTAGTTGTTGGTTTATAAAAGGTGGACAAAAGACTGGAAGCTTATTGAGCAGAGGTCTCAAATAGAAAGTATGTTGTCCATCATATGGAATTGAATACTTTCCATACTGTTTATATTAAAACCCCCTTTTCTCCTCAGTGTAAGCATCATGCTTACGTTAGCACACTGTGAACATTCACTTAATTTGCCCATGTATTGACTGTGGGCTGCACTGTACCTGCATAGAATGGACTCCATCACTGTCGACATAAAGCTGCAGAGAGATGACTTGACTTCTGTACGAAGACTGCAGTTCATTAATTACATAAGAACCTTTGATATCGGGAAGCCGTTGTGTTGTATTATTAAGTCCTGAACACAATGACAGCCAAAAATGTGAAAGGGAATTGAAATTTTGCACTTTGAACATTGTAGCTGTGTTCCAAGCAATTACTTTGTGGTGTGAAATCCAGTGTCAGCTGGGTCTGGTCAAAGGCTTCCTGCCAATTAAACTTGAAGATATCCTGTTAAAGTGTTCTTTTTTTTCTTCTTCTTCTCTTCCTCTGGCTATTCAATGAAAAACGTATTTCAAGATACATTTGAAATGTCAAGAATAAATACTACAATTAAAACATTTCCAAACACCGACAAACCTTGGTGTTGTTGCTAATAGGCTCTTGAAATGTTCTATTGAATTTGGATTGCAAATTAACTCTATCAGGCACTTTTGTCCCTTCTAACCATAACTATTAAAAGAGAAGACTTCTTTAGGACATTAACCTGAATCTTCCCACAACCTTGCACAAAGGGAAAAAAAAGGAAAAACTGCAACATCGGAAAGGGTGCTGTCAGTCATCTAGTCCATTAAGTGCATAACTGTTTACAGAGCTCAGCACTGAATTGCACATACATAATTCAAACTTGATCCTCTGAGAGTTATTTACCGGGTTTTAGAGCATGCCACTGCTCAGTGCAGCGTATGATATTTGTAGAAGCTACCACAAGCATTGCACAGTGCCTTTAACTCAATACAAATCATTGTTTTTTTCCACGCTCACAGATCTGAATAAATTCTTCCAATGGAAGGAAAGGGAACAACAACAGCCTCATCACAAACAACCCCACTCTAGCATACTGTGCTTACTCCACACAAAATAACAAAACAATGATTACAGTTGATAGACAGAGTAATCTAGCTGTTCCTGACTGTCTTTCTGAATCGACCTCTCGGGCTCACAGATAATATAGTTGAGGACTTCCTCCACTATTTGCTTCCCTACTCTCTCAAACTCACAAAGAGAACGAATAGACAACATTTCACGTTGAGCACTTCCCATATTGTCTCCCCTCAGAGAGCACCTTGTTTTGAAGCCCTTTTGGCTGATAGGCACTTTGCTGGGAAGAATGCATAGTGAAAAGCTTTGAAAGCTGAATATGGATGAATTATTAATGCATTTGACTTAGGAGAACAATAGTATAGAATAAAAGAGAAACACTAACACACTGCGAACAGTAAAATGCTGCTGCAGAGGAATAAGAAGCAAGCAGGAACTAAAAGAGAAACCTCCAGGGTAAGGAAGAAAGCATATTCAAAGTGCCAGAAGAAGAACCCATTTCCTACGGCTTAGACCAGTGATTCCAGACCTTTTATTGTCATGTACTCCAACAAACTTGCCAGATTAACTCGGGTGCTCCCGGAGTGACACCCCATAGAACTTCTAAATGTGTCATTTAAATTGATCTCAGACAAGAAATAATTGTACCATTGTTCATACGAATATGGATAAAGTAGATGTTACAGTAGGGATTGCTGCTGTTTAAAATGATCTATTCAAGATTGGGTTTGTACAACATACAAAAATAATATCCAGTGAAAACATTTTTAAATGTGCAATAAAACTCTGAATCTGTATTTCACAGATCCCCATCCAGGGAAATATGTTTCAGCCTCTTTAGTGACCAATTTCATTGCATTTGTAAGATATGCACAAATTTATCTCTAATCAAAAAATGTTGAGAGAGGCCAATAAGGACAGAAAAAGCTATAGAATATACAAGTAACAGCACTGTAGAAGATTCTAAAATCAGCAGATTAATTGGTGACTGGTGAGGGTGTCAGGATTAGGTATAAAAGGGAATTCCACCAAAGACTTAGTCTTTCTAAGCAAGGGTACAATGTGGCTCACCACTTTGTGCCAAACTATGTCAGAGAATCATCAATAAGCTCCAAAAAGATATTAGTCAATGTAAGATTGCAAAGAAATTTGCTTATTTGACATCTATACATCAAAAAATTGTGAAAAGAAAAATCACAGAGTCTGTGGAAATTTCTCGGTGAAGGCTAAGGAAGTTATACCACAACAAAGTCATATATCAACTTTGCACAGAAATGCTATCGAGTTCATCTCAGATGGACAGAAAGAAAATGGAGTTGAGATTAATTAATTCTTCAGCTGTTTTGAAAAAAAAATTACATCTTGTTTCCTGTGCCAAAGAAGAGAAAGACCATCTAGGCTGGTATCGGTAAACGGTACAACAGGCCACTTTTTTGATGGCATGGAGGTGTATTAGTCAAAATGAATGTTTGATTCCAAGTCATTGATATTTTGCATATGTGTGAAGGTAGCATTGATGAATGAACGGCGTGGTTTCATAGACAGAGAGTGTGTGTGCTAGACTGGCCTGCCCGCAGTCCAGATCTGTATCGTACTGAACATGCAGGAACATCACGAAGAGAAGACTCAACAACAATCATCAACTGCAGAAAAACTGAGAAGGCACACATATCCCTCTTTCAGAAATCCAACATATAGTGTCCTCAGTTCCCAAACAATTCAATCAAGAGAAAGGGTGATTTCTTTTTTTTTCACTGTGTGGCATCAAACTTTGAATCTAGCGACATTTTCTGAATAAAATCAAGTTGGTTAGTGAAGACAATTAAAAATAATTTACTTGAACCTGTCTCTGTTATATATGATATAAATATATTATAAGGACAAGCGAATTGACAAATGACTTACTTAAACTGTTATGGCATGTAGAAAATGTCTCAACTTTAATGAAAATGAGCTTTGTAAATTGGTGGACATTAGAAATTAAACCAATTTAAATGTTTTGCAAAACCATGACCATTTATCCATCACAGTTTCAACTATAAATTTTTTTAGTAAGCTATTTTAAGCTCTTATCTATGCCTAAACAGATGATATACAGTAGACTTATTCATTTAATAAATTGGACTCTCTATTTCATGTAATCTATTTAAACCATTTATCCACTCTGAGCTGATTTAACAGTTGAACAGTTGAACAGTTTTACCTTCTCAGCTTGCTTGCCATTCTCAGGAGGCGTAGCTGAATCAATACGTAATTTTGTCCCCAAATCAAAACTAATTTCTGTTTGTAGAAAATATTTGAGCTTCTCCATAATCTTTCCACTTATATCCTGGCAGCTGCAGAGGTACCCTGCTGAGGTAGAAGTGCCCCCAGTTGGGAAACACTGGCTCAGGCTTTAAAGTAGGAAATTAGCTACACAAGTTTACTTATTTATATTTGCACTCTGCATGCAGACACACGAACACATCCATCTATATAGTGCAGGAGTAAACACACTGTTAGGTGTTCATCTACACATGGCCTGAAACCTTGGCGTGGTGGAGATATGATATCTTTAAAAAGCCTCTGTGTTTTTCGAAATCGGATAAACCCTCTCACTCACACACACACACGGATGCACCTCCCACAGCGCACAAACAATCATCTCGATGTAGCCCAACATAGCAGCACACATGCAGAAAAACACACCAATACATAGCCACACACAAACCCTATAACATCTGTCTAATCTTCTGTCAAACATGGAGTAAAAAGCTCATACCATCATCAACGCTCGGGGCCAGGGATCATTGCGAAGCCACTACCGGCCTTGCGCTTTTAGTTTGGCTCAGAAAGGGCGCCAAATGATGCATCCAGACTTACATTAATCCTCCATAATAAAAAAAAAGAAATCCTTGACATTTCGGCTGATTTCCTGTTTACAAATGTGATATTGCCTGGTGGAAATTTAAATGAGGATTTGATAGACGTGACTGCGATCGGAGTGTACAGTGTGAGTGTCGACTCTGGTTGTGGTGTGTGTGGTTGTGGGGAAGTCAGGTCAATGCAATTTGCGGAAAACACGCCAAGTTAAAGTGCTGAAAGGCTTTTTGCAACACGTCCAGTGTTTACTCTTGATAAGTCTCTGCGTTCGCGTGTGTTTTTGTGTGTGATTGTACAAGCATATGAGGGAGGTGGTAATGAGGAGTTCTCACCTGTGTCTTGTGTCTCGGTTCCTGATGATAAGCCATTAAGGGGTGTTTGAAAAGAAGAAAAGAGACGGTAACAACAATTATTTGCGATGTAAAACATGTAGTCACTCAAACCTTCATAGGCTACCATGAGTTAATTTTCTCCTTATGAAGAGGGATTGGGTTTGATTTAGATGGTTGTTTTGTTTCACATTAAATATTAACCTAAACAGGAAGCTTTTTGGCATTTCCCCCCAGAGGATGAGGAAGTATCAAATAAAGACACAACGAGTGAACCAAACATAATAGTCAGAGATACAATAATGACAGCAAATGACAGAGTAAAGTTACATAAGAAGAACACTCTGCAGGACAAATGACTGTGCAATCCCATCGAGATCCTACGCTTGAGAAAATAAAGAAATAGAGAATGTCATGCCTGCAGCACAGTAGGAGATATCATCTTCATAATCCACAGAAAAAATAAGTTTCTTTGTTTCACAGCAAAGCTTTTCTCTCTTCCTAAAGAGGTAGATTAGAGTCTGTGATGTCTGAACCTCACATACTTTGCCTTTGCATAAAAACAAACTTCAGAGCTTTCTACTGAGATCAAACAGATGCCAACCAGAGCTAATGCAGTGCAAACTCGTATAAACTGAGCTAATTTTGTTGTACATGTACGCAATTCCACCGTTTCTCAATGTGGGGGATCACTACAACAGTGTAGTCCTATCACAAGCACACCCAACAAGTACACGTCTCTCACTTCAGTTCCAGTATGGTCCTGGTGTATCCGTCAGGGTGGACCCTGCGGATGAAGTTGAAGTCCCCCACGTAGAGGGAGCCATCAGGGCCGCTGGCCAGTGCTACAGGGGCAAACAGCATCATGTCCCTCGCTGCGCCACTGCAGCTTGGGCCGCAGGGCACGCTGCGGTAGAAACCATTCCCCATAACAGTGTTGATGACAGGGGGCTGCTGGGAGAGGAAGACATTTTCCCCATTTCCTTTGTGAAGGATTCCTGAGGAGAAAAGCCTCCAGTCAGTGTGTTCTCATGAAGTAATACAATCTTTTTTTTTTTTTTTTTTACCAAAGTTTAACAGTCTGGGTAACTTCATATGCCAGATTGAATTTACATCAGCCAGTGAGACATCAGGGGGGTGATGTCACACTATTATTTACATGAACTAACATTAACATTGTAGTTTGGTGACAGTGGTTGAGTAATTTGACGACTATCAGTAAAATCTGAAAGAACCACAACGTTTTCCTAACTAAGCAGCCATTTATACACTCCTTTGAGAAGAAGTAAAACTAATTTAATGTTGCAGCACTGTGATACTTCTTTGTTTCAAAATCAGAGGGAACAAACCCTCAGAACGCAAAATTCAGTTGAATTCAGTTCAAGTTAGTGCAAATCAATTTGTGCCTTTGAAAATTCAGCCAGCCCCCCCAAGTGCCCAAAAAAACACCAAGAAAAAAAACCCAACCCAGTTTTTTTCATATGAGATTAATTTGGTCCCTTGTGTGTTTGGACCCACCGCTGCGTATGTTGAGGGCGTGGTGTTTATCCAGAGACCATCCTCCAAGTTCGGAGGGGACCAGTTCAAACCCTTGCATCAGAGCTGTCCTCCTCTCCCAGTGGATGATGCTAGGACATGACTCATACTCATAACCGACAGATACTGAAAGACAAACACAAAAAACACAAAGGTGGGCTTCATTTTCGAGCAATAACATGTACTAATAACAATGGCCTATAGAACTGCTTTTCCCTCGTGTGTAATGGAAAAAAACTGTTTTGAAGTGTGGTTTGACAGAGCCTGACGGCTACATTTTACACGCATTTCCTCACAAATTTATTGTACTGAGCGCTGAGATAGATGAAAGCTCCGTAACGAGACCTCATCAGTGTGTGTTTTTGAAAAAGATCGGCGAGGAGAGGAGGCGTAATCAGGACAAGCCCATCTTCATGAAGGAGCCCTAGAATTAGCTGCTTGGCCTCTTAGTTGTAATGACACGCTGTGCAGCTTCCCACTGCAACTAACAACCATCAACAGCTTTTCTTTTCTTTCTTTTTTTTTATTCCTGACTTGGTGGAGATAACTACGTTTCAGCAGTAATTTACCACTTGAAATGTGTTGTATGTCAACAGGTAACAAAGCAATAGGGTCCCTTGAAAACATGTAAACATACAAACATTAATTTGAGTCATTCTACCCGCATATAATCACAAACACACACACACACACACACATAAAAGCATTGAGGAAAGAAGTCCATGCATGACGGTATCAGCGATTTTCACATGAGAAAGAAGCATTTATGTACACATTCTCTTCTTAAATGCAATCATAGTTTCATATTAGGCTAACTTATATTGCCATTTATCTTTTTTGTATTCATTCTTTACATACTTTGACAGATAGATGACTGATCATAAGGTCTCTGAATACAGACATTCTACACATGAAACACATCAGTTACTTAAAAGTTACTTTATGATGTTTTTTTATGAATCAGATAGCAAAACTCTGGGAGAATTAGTGGTTAAATGTCCCCTTGTGTACCAGCCATAACGATAAAATCTTCTGACAGTAAAGTATTTTTTTTTAACAACGGCACTGCCACATTTGTTTAAAGCTGTGTTAAATCACCTTTCGGTCACTTAGGGGCACAACAGCAAGATGCTAACATGAATGTGGCTTACATTGGTGTTCTTAAGGTTAACCTTTTCACCAAGCAGGAGGAACATCCAACAGACAAATTCATTTTGAGTCATTTTTTTCTGTTTCCCCGAAAAGTCCAGTGTTTACTCTCTTTATTATATATGAAAAAATGTTTTTCTCGATAAAGTGGGGTTTTGTTAAATATGGACAGTCAATGGATAGCAACCAGAATGCTCTCAGTTTGGAGAATAAGGGAGAAGTTTTGACTGGGAGCTCAGCTAAGAGCAACTCAGAACAGGGACACAGACGCCCTTATCTTTGCCATCTAATTTCAGTTAGATGGCGTTTGGTCTTTCCCAAGATTTGTGCTAGTTTTTACTGTCTTGCAGTTGGGATTTTGAGATTAGTTGGATTAAATTGTGAGTCACAGCTGATCAGCAATAGAAATTGGCGATAAAGTAAACAATTGTAAAAATGTAAACATCTATATATAGTCTGAACTCAAACTACTTTGAATTTTTTTAGGTTTGTGATGTTTTGATGGCAAAAAATTTACTTTTTAATTGCACCCTTATGAGAAGCTGTTAACTTAGCCTCCCCATTCTTCCCTGCTTCTCCAAAGTGAGTGCTCTCACTTTCCATTCATAACTAATGGGGTTGTGTGAAGTACTGCTCATATTTCAAACAACCGTTCTGTGAAAAAAACAAACCCAAAAATATCAGTTTGATATCTGGTTATATTAATAGTTCCAAAGCTACATGCAAACTATTTTATGGACATAACTACCGTCTATATACGATTGAAAGAGTCTAAATCCTCAAGGACGGTACAGCAGATGCTAAAATGTACGGCTCAGGACAACTGAAAAGTCGACACAGTGACAGTGCATTAGCCCTGCTTTCATAAAAAAAAAACAAAAAAAACCCCATCCAATTAAAAAATATGCTGAGTAATGTCCAAAGGCTTTTACTGACCGACAGACAGGTGACAAATTGAAGGAAGAACCAGCCTAAACTGTTTTGTATGGGGTTGGTTCAACAAGTGGCGTCGGAACATCATCATTACGTCTAATACACCTGATTCTTCATGTTTGTGAAAGACTGGATTGTCAGGATATTACTCTTGGAAAAGATATATCCCCTTCATCGTGTTTTGATGAGGGTGGTGGCGAGTGCTGCCTAATTATACTGCAAGGCATCTGGATTCTTGTGAGAATTGTGAAATCACAATTACATGAGAATCTGTTAGGTTGTTTGTGACAAACCATCTGGCATGTTATGTTAGCAACATGCTGGTCCAAAATCTCCAATAGGTGTCTCGTCAATCTATTTAGAGGCCCTTTGTACCCTTTCAATGGGATCCCTGTCATCGTGGAAAAGATCAGACTTTTATCATGGAATAAAAGTAATTGCTCAGATTGTATTGGTTTGCAGTGATTATTTCCACTAAAGAGAGGAGTGGACCCAAAGCATGTCTGAAAATGGTGCTCCATAACATAACAGAACCCTTGGAACCCATTAATGTCAATGACATTTGTCCCCCATCTGTAACCTTTTTGAAAAGCAACATTGCATCTCTGACACATAATCGATGTTTTGAATATCATAACCACTTTATTTTTTAAGGTGATGTTGGTGGCGTACTATGCAATTAAAACAGCAGGAATCTTACACTGTCAACTTAATAACTTTTAAAAATGACATAATGATACATCGTAGAGTGATGACAGCTTGACACGCCTGACACAAAAGCCACAGAGGAACAGTTGTCGCTGCCAATCACCGTTGGCACTGATCTCTCTTAACTTACTTCACTGTAGACCCACGAGTCTGTGAAGTGATGGGAGCTCAGGGGAAAATGGGAAGCAAAGTCAGCACAAAAACCAGTTTAGACGGTGGAATACATAAAGGGGTGTGCACGATAAGCACACACTCAGGAGATTCCCTTTTGCACAGAGAGAAACTCTAAGCAGACACACAGGCCAAACTTAAATCTCCCACTTAGAGTGCAGAATCAATACGGTGATTGGGGACGGAAAATAATGGGTCATTTGGAACGCCGGGGATTCTGAGGGAGAAAAAGAAACCTTATACAGCTGGACAAAAGTTTGTCATCCAGGAACTATCATTAAGGATCGTTCAAAGGGTCCATTTGTTTCAATTTTGGGTGTCTTAAGCTCTGTTAAATTTGTAATCTTGTTTTTGAAGGACAGCAACAGAACTGAGAGGCATAATCAATGCTCGTCAGGGATGCTTGGCTAAATAGATTTTACACCACATTTTTTTTCCTTGACGGGAATAGATGTCTCAGAATGTCACACTTCAGTGTTGTTAGTTTCTGACCCTTAAAGTCACATTGCCTCATCCTTGAAGAACCTATTTCATGACCTGGAAACCAGTTTATCCTTGTGAAAATCTATCAAAAATTACCATAAATACTTTGTCCTGTTTAAAAAAAAATACAATAAAGTGATTTAATCTAAGGCACAGGGCTTTTTTCCAGGACAAAAGGGACAAAGCAATCTCGAAGGAAAGGTGTCATTGTTTGGAGAACAGCTCCACAACCAAATATTACTCAGGCTATATTACAAGAAACAATACAGCACACCAAGACACACTGTCGCAAACAATACTCATGCACAACACAGTCCATAAATGCACACTCAATATCTCACAGGTGAAAGCTTTCATTCCCCGCTGCTGACGCCTCAGGCAATGTGTTCACCCCAGCAAACAGAGCATGATCTCCTTTTCTTTTGCTCTCACGAGCAATGTGCGAGCATGGGTGTGTATATACGTGTGCAATGGTCGGTGTACGTGTGCGTGAACGTGCTTGTCTGTGTCGTTGTACCAACAAGGCAGGAGGAAGTATAGAGAGGGGAGGATCAGGGGAAAGCATGGATAGAGGGGAGAAAACAACAGAGGGCAGAGGAAAAGCGGGGAAGATCAGAGGGAATGGAGGAAATAACAAGCGAGGAAGAGGAGAAAAGTTCAGGACAGGACAGAAAAAGTGGAAGCACTGCCAGAGCAGGGGGGTTAAAGGAACTGGGTAAAGAGGGCAAAATGGTCTAGCAAAGCAGGATAAACAAATAAAAAACAAGATCATTTGAGTTGTGAAAAGGTGAAAGATGAGACTGAGCTGAAGCAGATGAAATGCAGCTCTAACCGATAAGGAGAAGAGAGGCTGGACCAGGAGGCGGGGAGAGAAAGCCCAGGGATAGAAAGATGCAATCTTTGTTGAGAGACCCTACACTTGAGTGGACAAAGCCTCTGGTAAGCCCAATGTCAGTGCTTATGGGAGGCTCAGTCTTGCAGCTGCACTGTTTGTCTATATTCTTCACAGACAGGCAGACATAGATAGTGGAAATATTACCCTTCAATATGAGTTCATAGGTTTAATTTTTAATAAAGTTCATTTATGTCCCAACGATGCAAATAAAAACAGTTGACTTATATTGAGTATAGAGTATGTAGAGTATGTTCGCTATTGATTGTGAGAGAAACTGCACGTGTCAGAATACAGTCCATTTACACAATGGGGGCTTTTGTATGAAGAATATGTTTTAGTCCTAACAATGATTTATTATTCATCTCACTTTAAAGAAGCAGTTTTGATTTATAACCCTAACCAAGTGATGTTATCAGCGTAACCCAACTAGTATGTGATTATTGAGTATTATCATATTTTGTTGTGTTGATATGCGAGCAGCAAAATGGAGTCCATTAAGGTGATGTTGTTGTTGTAAAAATAATGTCTGTTAAATCTAACCATTCTAACCCCAAACAAGTGAAGATATTTCTCAAATTCAACAAGGGAGTGACCAAAATGTGTAACTAAAGTGTTGTCGTGTTACTGTCATCCTTCCACTGCCCACTGTCTGAACAACACTTGCCCTCCAAGCTGTCAGTGAGTGTTGTTGCTCGTGGAGCAGTGCTGCAGAGTCTAAACTACTTTTTCATCCTTTTCCACGCTTCGCTTCTCACCACATTCATTACAACCTCTGAATTTCTTCATGATATTTTAATTCCAGGGGACACTTTCTTGCATTCTGCTAAATCAGCAGTTGTCACACTATTATTAAAGGAACTAAACCAAGTACTGCAATAATTATTCATTATCAGGCAATGTTTAATCCTTCTTTCCTTAGCAGGAGACTGTTCATTAACAACTGGTTGATTATGTACTGAATGCTCAATCACTCACACAATGACTTCCAATCAGGCTTTAATGCAAACCACTGCACGGTCTATCACAGACAGAAGAGTTCATTGGGATGATGAGGGATATTCTTTTATCATGTTGTTGGATTTGAACACTGGGTTGATCAAATCATGCAACTGATTCTGTAACTAAAGAAAGGTGACCACTTTAAGTAAGGGAGACACCTCTAAAGTTCCAAATAATTCAAAACTAACCATGTGTATGTGTTGGAACAACTTATCTATCTATCTATCTATCTATCTATCTATCTATCTATCTATCTATCTATCTATCTATCTATCTATCTATCTATCTATCTATCTATCTATCTATCTATCTATCTATCTATCTATCTATCTATCTATCTATCTATCTATCTATCTATCTATCTATCTATCTATCTATCTATCTATCTGTCTGTAAGTCTGTAAGTCTGTAAGTAAATGAGTGGGAACAAATACCCACCGGGTGACCCTTTGCATATTTTTCTCACTTAAAGATATCTATGATAAGGATCATTTTTCAATATTCCACCTACCAGTTGCATGAGTAAGGCCCCAAACCTCCTGGCCATAAACATCAGTCTTGTTCCAGATCAGCTTGTGTACCAGGCCAGGCCCAGCAGGATACCACCGCTGGTATAACCTTCCTTGGACAGATGCGCGGACGTGCACCTTTGAGAGACCACCCAGAGGGGAGACAGGAGATGAAGGAGAAGGAGGTGTGATGAGGATTCGCAGCAGCGAGAGGTAGCCTGCAGCACGGGTGCTCAGGTAGTTCAGCTTCACGAAAGCTCCTGGGATTGAAACCTCCTCCTGAACCGCCTGGGGAGAGCAAGATGGAGAACAGAGTGAGAAATACTAACGTAATAAAAGCTATTGCCAGGCTCAGGAAAAAAACA
Organism: Leuresthes tenuis; assembly: GCF_036924035.1. Classification (NCBI taxonomy): domain Eukaryota; kingdom Metazoa; phylum Chordata; class Actinopteri; order Atheriniformes; family Atherinopsidae; genus Leuresthes; species Leuresthes tenuis. The sequence continues at coordinate 22,497,700 of NW_027325365.1, read as the reverse complement.
ACAGCTGAAGTTCAGCACAGTGCAATAAGTATGTGTCTGCCATGTTTTCATTGACTTTTTTAAGAAATTGAATAGAATTTCTACCAATAAGTATGTGTCTGCCATGTTTTCATTGACTTTTTTAAGAAATTTAATAGAATTTCTACCAAAGGTGTCTGTCAGTCTGCTTTTATTAGAGTATACCCAAGAAATGTAAAAAGCTTGCTTTCATATCCTATTAAAGAAAGACGAAAAGAAAAAAAAGGCTCATGATAACCGACAAACAAGTTGCTTCACTGCCAGCCATCTTGGCTGAAATCCCATGCTGTTGGGGTCACTTTTTCTGTAAGAGTTCTCCAAATATTTGCATCAATAATCTGAAAGCTCAGATTTATTTCACGATTGGACACTTGGCTTGAACATAGGTCGTTTTTTTTCATCTATTCTCTTGCTGCCTCTACGTCCTGAGATGTAGATCAACAGGTTCAAACGTAGCTTCACTCCCCTCGATCTCTGCTGATTCTCTAAAATTAGCTTGAATTTTACTGTGTGTGTTCATATACAAATATGTAATATGGTCAGGGTTAAGTTTGAGGTTTGTTCACTCTAAAAAAAATCTTGGGTGTTATTTTGGAAGTTAAATGTATAATGACCAGTCTGACCTCCATGTCTGACTTGTAGACTCCTAATTTGCTTATGTGGTGGGAAAGTGTATGAATTTGCATTTTACTCATTGGTATGATGCAAATATGAAATGAGCTAAATTTGCACAATCCTGTGTGACTGGGCTGGTTTGTTGCTGAGCTGTTACAAGTTGCATCTCGGAGTCATTCTCGCTGACTGCCATCTGCACACACTTGACACTATATTGCCACATTTTCTGCAGGTTTCCACTGGTGACTGTCTTAGCAGCTGTGGGATGAAACAGAGGAGTCGTGACCGACTTTGACGATGTCACTTTTCCTGCATCACCACAGGGTTTTTACAGAAATGTCTCAACAGCTGTAAATGAAATTTAAATTCACATTCACCCAGAAAATGAATCCTATTGACTTTAAAGACCATAGAGGTTTAATCTGGAACCACTGGCAAGTTGAGATGTGTGATTTTTAAAAAAATGGAAAGTCTTGAATAATTTTGAATGCAAGGGTATGAAAATACATTTGCACATGCAAATTCACTCCCAGGGTGCACGGCAATAACTTCATTATTCATTTCAGTCTGATTTACTTCTGAGGGAATCATTTTCTCAGGTCATCAGGTGACTGCTTATCTTATAAAAAATTAGAAAATAGTTCCAGTTTGTCCAAAGGGAAGTCTAGTGTCTTGTCAATATCTAGTCTAAAACCAAAAAGATATTTGAACCATAGATCTACATATTACAGAGGCTGGATCCAGGTAAAGCAGCTATTTTTTCTGTTAATAGTACTAATCTTATTGATTCATTGTTTCAGCTCTATTGCTATTGGCTTGTTTAATGCTGCACAGCATCTCAGCACACTGACTGTGGCAAAGCACCAGCATCCAACCGCCTGAGAGTGGATTGTACCTGTAGCTCGGGCACAGCTGGCCCCTTCTCTGCACACGCTCCTGTGTATCTGGGAAGTGGGTAGGGCAGGACCAGTGGGTAGGGACTCAGAACACTCCTGATTTCACATTTGGGAGATTGAGCTTCCTCTCTGGACATGGTCACCTGACCCAGAACCAGGAAGTTGTTGTGCGGGGTCCAGACAGTGCGCGTTTGTGGGAGGAAGGGCGGGCGCTGGAACATGAGGGTTACAGATGTGGCGCCAAAAGTCACCAAGTCAAAACTAGAGATTAAAAAAGAGAGCAAGGCAAAGTAAGTAAGTTTGAAAGAGGAGGGGGATAACATATGCAAATTGCTGTGCATTTTGAGTTTTTTTTGACTACCTTCCATCCTGCCTACTGATTGTGTACCCATACTCAGGATGCTGTGGGAAGGTGATGTTGACTCCGACCAGAGGAGAGCCATCCTGCAGTGCAACACTGCCTCGAATCACAGCTACCCGACTGCCAAAACAAAGACGGTAAGTGGAGAGAGAGAGGAGAAACAGAGATAAACAAAGACAGAGAGAGATGACAGCTTTACAATAACAGAGAACATAATCATTGTTCGAAGGAAGCAGCATATTGTGATGCACTAGCCAAATGACCTTGTGAGAAGAAAAAGCAGCTGCATTTATTCTGCTCAGTACAATTCTCTTCTTTAGCTCAGGGAAATCTGCCAGAGATTGCTGGGATACAAGCCATAAATATAGCTTCACCCACAGTAAAACCTTTCAACACCTAGTCATATAAAAAACAAAACTTTCATATCGTGTTTATATTACTGCAGACAGAAAGTGCCATCTGCAGCAAAAAGTTGCTCTTCAAATAGACCTTAAGCTATCAGAGGAATCTCTATTTGATGTGAAATACACTGCTTAAATCTGGAATAAAAGCTGCCCTGGTCAAATGAAGACAGATTTAGAAGAGACGCATGTGCTACACAGACAAACACGCACGCACACACACACACACACACACACAAAATCATTGATGGGAGGATATCTATTACTCCAGAAAAAGCATAAATGAAGGATGGTGAGGTTTCTGCGGGTGGCTGCATTGCCCCATTTGTTACTCCTGTCCTGAAAGCTGCCATCGATTTCCCCTCTGAAAAAACAGCCACATAATTAATTTATTTGTTTATTCTACAAGTGAAGCAAGGGGGTAAAAAAAAAGCACTTTGCCATTTTTCAGAGAGGCATCCCCTTTTGTTTTCCAATCCAAACTTTCTAGGTCATCACAGTGCTGGTGAGATGTATTTCCACTCTTAGATGGCAGTGAGAGGGCTTTGAAAAATTAATGGTGACACCTTCGCAACCGGTGTAACTGAATGACACATTAAGCATTCATATGTACCAAACAAAAACTCGGTAGTCACTGCCTGACACTGATACTGGAGGACAGAACAATGTGCTGCCGAGTGACGGCTAATCTCTGGGGTAGCGCAGATCACTGAGATGTATGCACAGGCATGTGAACACGTGAAAAGCCTCATTCACATGCAAACACACACGCACATTCTCATTAAACAAATAATCGGGAATGGACGTTGTAACTCATTAATACAGATGTATTTGCTCTATTATCCACTATTCGTATCTTTCACCAAACTGCACAGTAAGACAACTCAAGGACAGAGACGCTCAAAGCAAATACATAAAACACACCCTGATCCAGGCGCACAAAGAGTAAACAAATGAATACCTGGTATCAAAGGGCACGTCTCCTGGGAGAGTGTGTGTGGCCGCCTTGCCAAGGAGAAAGCGTATGCGGCGGTAAAAGCTCTGAGTGTGTATGCTGCTGGGAGCAGGGTGCGTGGCTGGGGGCAGCAGGTTCTGCTGCAGCAGGGCCAGTGGGTCGGCCGAGCCGTGACACAGCGGGTCAGAGCCGCAGCTCAGCTGCTCACAACAGTCGGGATCAACACAGTCCATCAGGCCATCTGAAATAGAGTACATATTAAAAATTTACCAAATAAAACCCATTTAATCTTAATATAGGTTAGACAGTAACATCTTTATTATGCAAAATTAATTAAGGATTTAACAGACAAAGTGACAAAGAGCTCATTTGTATTCCAAAGGCCAAGATAATTTATATCTGGGGTTTTCAAAGTCAGAGACCGAGACCCCCTTTGGGATTATTTTGTTTGCCTTTGTGGTAATTTTTCGAGTCTTTCTGGTTTTCTGTCCGTTGAAGGTTGTTCAGAGACTGTGATTGTTTGGTCTGTGTTTGTGGTTGTTTAGTGTCAATTTGGGAAAACCAGTAAAATTCCTTCAACTCTAATGTATATATCAGCTGCTTCCTTTCAATCAAATCTCACAGTCTAAGCTGTCTACTTTTGATAAGTAAATCTATCCATCCGACCATTTTCTATACCCGCTTAATCCAATTCAGGGTCGCAGGGGGTGCTGGAGCCTATCATAGCTTCCACTGGGTAAGAGGCTAATAAACCTGGGATGGATCGCCACCCCATAACTAAAATAATATTTTATCACTTCCATTCACCAAGCCTCTCCTGGAACTGTTTGGAGCCCTCCTTGGGAGGCCAGTTTGAATATTGCTTAGATATATTTTATGTGCAGTGGCCATTGAGAAGGCACAATGAAACCTCAAATGTCACAACAGAATTAACATCGCTGACCAATGACAAACTCTGCTGCAGTAATGCAGCCACAATAATGAACTGCAGCTGTATCATCATTATCGTAAGTATTAATCAAACGGTATTCATTAGGGGCCATCAGCATACAATTACAACTTTCATTGATATAAATATGCTTTGAATGCCCAGCATTATTTAAATGTGATCCATAATGTCTGACAAAAACAATGAGCCACAGATACAAACCAAGAACGCAGGTAATAGGAGCCAGGCTGGCATTCGTGTTTCCTATTTCAAGCCTGTTTCTGAAAAGGCAGGAAACAGTGCTGACATTTAAATGCATCTGACCACAGAGCAGAGAGCCAAAGGCCAACAATATTCTATTATAACCTCCCCCTATGAAGGTAGCGTAGTACAATGGTTGATTTCCATATGAGTAACTATTTGAACTTAAAGGGACACTATTTATTGAATCTCAAATATCATAATTTTTAAAGAATATACCCTTCTGTAACTTGTAATGCCAAAAGTAGCACACTGAAAATGCAGGCTTTAAACAAATGAAATCTAAATCTAAATTTAAACAAATGTAAATATGCTCGTACGTTAGATGTCCATGCTTATGAATGCAGAATAAATGCTGTTTTCTTTTTCAAGTGGAAGCACAAAACATTTCTTCCTTCTGTCCTATCTAGGAGAAATAATTGAAAATCTCTCTTCAAAGTTCCTCTTTACTCTCTGATTACTCGAGATAGAATCTCTCCATCTCCGTCTATCTTCAGAGACAAAAAAGACCACGGCAGAAGAGGGCTATGAGAGCTGACAGTATATCTGCCAATTAAGGGAGCGGGCTCAATTGCATTGTAGAAAATGATGGTATTTGAAAAGCCGTGCACAGAGGTGGAAGCAAAGAACGAGATGTTCTAAATACTCTTTGGGAGACTTTGTCAGCAAGTCATGTTTTAAACATAATCAAAACTGAAATGAATGCATTGATTCATCTAACTCAGACATTTGAGCGAGTTTACAAATAGATAACATTTTGGCATATGTCCCAAAAAAAGAAGAAGAAGAAAACAAAATAATCAAATTTTGTGCATCCCTGGTTTATGGCTGCATTTAAAAATGATGCATACATATGCCGAGTGTTAGATTTTGGCATACTGATGTGCGCATTTGAAAAAGGATTGTACTATTGATATTGTCGTTATTATTGCATTTTATGATGGCTTCTGCCAGCCAGCTAAGACAATAAGAGAAAGATTAATCTGCTACAGAAGGCCTGGTTTCTGAGAAAATAGGTTAAAAAAGTGTGTGTGCATATCACTATCTGCCGAAGAAATCAGCCAAAATGAGTGGAATTTTTTAAAAATGTCATCACAAACCCAATATTATGCATCCCTGATATACAGTATAAGATACAGTTTTATATCAAAATCATTTCTCCATGTATTGCCATACATTTTTAGTGCCTCTCACTTGGCTTCTGTCTGCTCACCACCCAAACCTTGGCTCGACCTTCTCGTTCATACAAACAAAATTAAATTTTAACTCAGATCAACACATATGTATCAAAGACGTAGTCATAGGCAGTTTTTTTATTGCACTTGCGTACGACTGCATGACTCATACGCGGAATATTTTGTATTCAAAGCAGCAGTGCCTGAAATATCCTGTCTGATGGTACACGAAGGAATCACACTACACTGCCTGACCAAAAAAAAAAAAAAGAAGAAAAAAGTAGCCACCACCTGGATTTAACTAAACAGAAGCACAGGCATCATGGAAGACTGTGGTCGAAGAAAAGATTATTAAACGAACAGAACAGTGCTGAAACTGCTGAAACTGCTAAAACTGGGTTACACAGTGCCCAACGTATCATTACTACCTGGAAGGATGCTGGTGAGCCATCATCTTTGAAGAAGAAATGTGGTCAGGAGATAATCTTGGACGATGATCATGATCGAAAATCACTCAAATATTTGTTCATTCAGATTGAAGAAAGTCAACAAGAGAGCTCAAGGCATCGTGAATGTTAGAGCACAAGGTGAGGTAAATTCAAGGTATTATAGCTAAAGAGCAGTGTAGTCTTAAGGAAACCACAGTGAGGTAAAAACAAAAAAAGATTAGATTGCATATAGACACAGTGATTATGTGTCATACCCAAAGCTAAAGATGCTCCTTCAAAATGCCAGTGTTTGATTTGGTTTCGCTTTGCTCTTTGGTGCCAGAGTCTAATTTTTGAACCCATCCTTAACCTTTCAACAGCCAAAGCAACAAATCACAGTCGGGAAAACTGGTGTTTGGGCAGCACCAACAAAAAGATTACAGCTACCAAAAGAACAAAAATCAAGCATAGACTGCATAGCATCCACTCTACATTTTCTATGACAAAACGAAGAAAAAAACAGGGCTCCAATATGGACATGAGGTCATTATTCCTCTCATTTTTCTGCCATTTCATGTTTAAATATCACCAGTCTGCATCTGATGCTGCCCTTTGCACGTAGAGTGGCATTCACATTTGCCATTTGCAACTGCTTATGGACAGCATTGGCAACTGTGTTTATTAATGTTCGTCATGTTTTAATATGTACAGCTCTGCTTGAAATGAAGTTAGTTAAGACTTATTTCAGACCTGACAAAGCTCAAGGGCCACAGAAGATATTAAACAGCTGCTTTTACTTGCTGAGTAGTTTTCACTATGAGTGCTGCACTGACATGCACTGGTGGAGTGCTCCTTTAAACACTGTCAAACTTATACACTGTGAATTTGTGACTAAATTAACACTTAACGCTATTAATACACCAGGAGTTAATTTATTCCTTTCATTGTCCTTCATTTTCAAATAAAACAGATGAAACACACATTAGTTAAAAATAAGAAATACTGTGAGCTGTGGAACATAATCTATTAAAGCGGCACAGAAACATAACTAACAGTGCCGCCAAGGTTGGCAGGGCGAGGCCCTGCTCTGACTCGTTTCTCCCTGCTCAGCCCCTATTTTACAGACCACAAGAGGTGTTTTATTGTGTGACTCTCCGGTCGTAATCCAGAATAAGGGCCTGTGACTCGTGTTTTGAGCAGCCGTCAACACTGACACTTTGAAGTGCTGCCTGAGTCAGTCACGCAGCTTTAGTAAACAATGTGCAGGGAAAAAACGGCTACTTTGTCGCTATCTGAGCCCTGCACCAATAAAAGACTGTGTTTGAGGTTTCCTGCTGCTGCAGATTCAAACACCTCTTGACATAAATGGGGAACCACAAAAATAAACGAGTGAGAGAGAAAAAAAAACAAGCTTTTCCTCCAAACAAAGGCAACACTACCTTGTTTGCAGCGATGGATGACAGAACTGCCTTAACAGTCATTATGGATATTTGATGGGGTTTCAGAATGAATGTGCAAAGTTGAAAGCAATGTAATATTGGACTGTATCAAAAATTGGTTATGAATTGGAGAAGAGTTGTAGTTGGGCCTGAAATGGCCAGGAAATGATGATCATGAGTAGAGCACCTGCTAAAAAAAAAGATACTCCTTTCTTCTTCTAAGGATTAAAAAAAGGAAAATCCAGCTACTTTAAATGACGGAGAGACACACACCTTCACCTGTTACCAGACACCTCAGAGCAAAACGAAGGGAACATTTTCTGCATGGTTTGCTGTATTTAGACTTGAGAACATTTCTGAGTGCCTTTTATCCTAGCAGGTGGTAAGCATATCAGACATTTAGCAATGATTAGAGGAAAATCAGAAACACACACAAATGGAGACACATTCACTATACACACAGATACATATTCAAAATAATGGGCGGCAGGGCGCTACAGAAGTCTCGGCAGAGCTGGGACGACACAGGGCGATGAAGGAGAGGAACAATGAGGAATTCTTTTTTTTTTTTTCCTAGCAGAAGAATCAAGATGAGAAGACGTGGATGATCTGCCGGAAAGAGCTAAATGAAAGAGGCATGAAAGAGAAAAAGAGGTGGAATATGATAGATGCTGTTAGAATGTCACCTCCATCGTTGTCAGTTCCATCACTGCAGTCAGTTTCCATGACAACGCTGCATCCAGGCCCACTCCATCCAGCCTGGCAGATGCAGCGCCAGCCACTCTGCTCCAGGGTACAGCGTCCATGCCCGCTGCACAGCCCCGGGCAGCCGTCTGAACGTGTCCCACGTGCACACGTGCGAAAATGCACACACACAAACACATTTTTGGAATTTGTTACCATGTTGAAGTTAAAAAAAAGACTTTAATCCTCAATAAAAAAATGAGTTACCTTTCACCACCACGTCCAAATCATGAGTAACTGTGGGGAACACGAGGCGGAAATGATGTAAATGGAAGTTAGCTAAACAGTAGTCACACCTATATTAAATGATACAATTCAAAGCATCACAAGTCACAAATGAGCGCCTCCCACACGCAACAGCACCCGGCTCACCGATGTTACAGTGCTCTCCTTCCCAGCCAGGCTGACAGATGCAAGTCCCATCGTGGCACTGGCCGTGTTCTTCACAGCGAGGGTGGCATGCTCTCTGGTCACACGCGGCGCCGATCCAACCCTCCTCGCACTGGCACTGGCCCTCTGAGCAAACACCGTGGCTGCCACATGGCACCGGGCACAGCTCTGATGAACAGGTGGGTGGAGACACGCGTGAGAAAAAAAAGCATGTAAGTGTGAGAGGACGAAGGGAATGAGAGGGAGGGTAACAGATGGAGGAATTGAGCGTTGCAAGGAAGAATAAGTCGAAAGAGACACAGGGGACAAAGAGAGGAGGTAAAAAAGTTGAGGAAAATAAAAACTGGAGGCGAGCCATTGGATATAGGTGAGGGAGGGAAAAACCAAAGAGACTATTCTACTTTCTCACAATACACAATCTTCTCACCTCTAATAGCTTAGCTCCCTTAAGGAGGAGACGAGTGAATAGGCTCATAATAAAAGCCAAATGATTCGTATTTGCACCGCATATTTAAACTACTGGGACTCCAATTCAGCTCCATTATTCTTTTCTGACATTTTGATCAGATTTAGCGCAAATGTTAATACCACTTCTTTTGCCAAGTCTCTCCATCTTTGTCTCTGTCAGCTCTCTGTCTCTGCGTCCCTTTCTCTCCTTCTCTCTTGCAACATCCTTTCAAATTTCTTTCCCTCCCATCTTTGTCTATTTCCTTTTCTCTGCACTCCTCACCATCTAACACTCACTCCCTCTGCAGAGGCAAAGCCTCATCCATCAGTAAAGAGAGCAAAGTGCTAGAGGCACACAAAGCCTACTTATCCTGCTGCAGTAAAAAGTTATTTCAATTTAAATATACATAGCATGGAGAGGGGAGTAAAAAGTGGATTAAAGTTGGAGAGTTTTTCAGCTCTCTATTAGAATTACATTAACTTAGCTATGCCTCAACAAGACCAGGACATAGAATCGCTGGGTTCTTTTGATTAAAAGCCCAGCAGGTAGAAGGGAGGGGGCTCATATCTCAGATATTCAGCCACGGTCTATCATTATCATAGGCTATATCACCGTAATAAGGCTTGCATACACCTGAGAGAAGACACTAATAACAGTTGCCTGCAAATCATTGGTTTGCATGGTGCACATCTTTCCCAACACCAGCATGAAGTTAGTGTGGTGGAAAAACAGAAAAGCCAGTCTAAGAATGGCTATTCTCCTCTCAGCCAACTCACACGGCAAAGACAAGCACAATTCTTTTGTCACTGTGTATGGCACTTCTGTATTTTAAACACCTCGGTACACGTGCCTTGCTGGCTTTGCTTCAATGGACATCTTGCTGCCTTTTCTTCGTGATCGAGAGCAGCTGTCTATTTAACCAGGCAGAATGTTTAGTGAAGAAAGGTAGTTATAGCTGTAAAAAAAGCTTTCACAGCTATATTTAACAACCACTCACTAACTAATAAGCTGCATGTTCCTCAGAGCTGCAGTCTCTGACAGGCCTTGCAGCAAAGTTAGAATAGAGGTCTTTTATTTATTTATTTATCTATTTCCTCACTGGCATTTTTTTCCTCATTTAGCTTAAGGGCATGTGTGTGTCCAAGTGTCTGTGTGTACGTAAGTATGTGTGCAAGAGCAAAAGTGTGTGAAAGTGTAAATGCAAAGTAAAATGAGTGCGAGCGTACAAGTGCTTCTGCACGCTGCAGTCAAAGAGTCATGAGGGGAAATAAAATTTCGAACTAGCATGAGGAGTGAGTGCAACACACCGCCCATGTACACACACACACACACACACACAGAGCGGCAACGCTTCCCTCACATGTCTATCAAATCCCCAGAAATATTATCTGGCAAGACCACACGCGCTACAAGAACACTGGCAATCTGGTGATGTGAGGCTTCAATTTTCAGTTTTTGTCCCTTTTTCTGAAAGAATCTGAATGTGAACAATAATCCTGCCTTCTTACCTGTGTAGCAATCTGGTCCCGTCCAGTTGGGCTGGCAGGCGCAGGTGTCTGACTCTGGGAGATAGGTGCCATGTCCTGAACACTGCTCCTGACAGGCTGGCAGCGGGTCGTCACAGCTCACTCCGGCCCATCCTGCCGAGCACACGCACTCCCCGCGCACGCACACGCCGTGCCCACCGCACTGGGGGTCCACACAGTCCACTGCAGATAGAGGGAAAGCAGGAGTGAGTCAGAAGTGAGCAGAGGGAGAGAATGGCCTGCTGGGTGGGTGGGTTGGTGTTGCTGGCGGTGGGGGTCAGGCTGTCTCATTATAATCATCAGTTCACAGAGTATGAAAGCAGTGTTCTTTGCATCCCATCCAGGAGTTAACCACCCTAGCTACAATCCCTGTATCTGTTCCACAACATTACACTTCATAGGACACTTAGAGCTGAGGCTATGATAAGGGGTGAAATGGGTTGGTTGGTGTGTGTGTGAGTGTGTCAGGGTGGCCTCTGCTACGCTGTGTTAGTGTGTGTAATTACAGCCCTGAGCGCGGAGCCAAAGCTCAGCAGTTCGGCTCAACTCAGCTCAGCTCTGTCACTGAAGGTCACACACCTGAATCCATCTCCTCACATACGACTGCCAAGAAATCTTCAGGACAGCTGTGCCATCAGCTTTCAATCAGGTCCGACATGATAATTCTTTTCAATATCATTACTTTGTTTGTTTTTGTTAATTCATGGATGTGTTTTACATGGGAGAGATGTTAGAGGATGTGACAGGGGGTCAAGCCTGGCTTCCTGTACAACCCTAAACTGCCTGAGCTTTTTTCTTCCAGATGTATGGCGAACGGTGTACAGCATTTAAAACACACAGTGTTCCGCAAACTGTCAAAATGATTTTGGATCTTTAGAAAATGCCAGTTATTTGGAATATTCAGTAATGTTAAGAGCAATAAATGATAAGAATATAATATAGTATATTAAAGTAATATGATAATCACATTTTTTATGTTATATAAAAGTCCGGATTGATTCAACAAAATGTTTTTTTAAATTTTTGACATTTTTGTTCATTTGGCAAAGTAGACGACCCATTTTAGATGATTTTAGAGAACCCTTCATTAAATTGTGGTTGAATTTTGCGTAATGTGTCAACACAGGCATCAAATTCCCACGGAGCAGGAGGCTGTGTGCCTACGGAGGTGTTTTCACTTCTAAAAGCATCATAATTTGCAGAAATGTTTTGACTGATTCAACACTACATTTTTTTCTCCATTAAATCATGGTTGAATCCAGTTTGTGATGGCTGCAGGTGCAGCAGACTGTGACTGCATGTGTCTCTACAGGGATAAGAAGTGTATTACAAATATACTCATCACAACTCAAAGGCTCGACTTGTATCTGTGACAAAGTGAGTAAGGTTCAATTGAAAATGTTGGTTTTCATTACAAAAAGTTGCAGCCATGTTCCTTTTTTTTGTACAAGCTGTAGTTTTGTTTGTGAAAAAAATAATGAGAACTTATTTCATTAAAAAAAACCAAGACATGATCATGAAACAGTTTCTGGTTAGCTCTGCTTCGCTGGGAAAACGAAACCTACTTGAGGTATTATTGGCTTTTGCTCAATTAAGGAGTGCTGCCTCTATGTCTGCATGTGTGTGTCGATTTGTTTGCCAGCCAGGTCAGCTGAAATGGCTGAGAAAAGAAAAAGAGACATTTGATCATTTTTCAGCGCAACAAAGTGCCAAGTAAGTAGAATGTCCCCAGCGATATTAAAGGTACTTTGATAAATCTTCATTAGAAATGAGTACAATTCTAATGAAAACGTTTTGCATGGTGTTATTAGGCGAGAGCAACGCAGAAAGCAGAGCTGCACACAGAGAGACTCGGATTCTACGCTCTTTTAAAGGGAAATTAAATAGAAATGGAAAAATGCTTTATTAATCCCTAAGGAGAAATGATATTTTTGCAGTAAAATAAAAATAAACAAATGATAGTCATTTGTCATTCATCATTATTAACTGCATGGAGCTATTGCTGTGGGTAGCAATGACCTCCTGCACTTGCTACAGAACTGAAGAAGCCTCTTAACTGAACACACCCTATTGTTTAATCCCTATGCTTCACAGAAGGTGTGCAGTGTGATCCTTTATACTGAGTATATTTCTTTGGGCAATGAGCTCCGTGGGTTAGAGTTACCTTGGAAAAGGTACATAGTGTCCATCAGGTGGTATTACTCTATAAAATCTGAAAACCTTAGTAAAGTCTCCCTGGGCTGTGCTGCAGGAAATGGAAAAGAAACACAAGCCTAATGATGTCATTTTAGGAATATTTTCATTAAAGCAAATAAAAGTAAAATTGATAGTTGCATTATGAGATAATTAAACTAATTTGAATGAAGAAATTCCATAATCTTTTACTCTGTTCGACAGCATATACTTGTCTTCGGGGGCCTTGAATAGATTCTCAACTTTGTGCTTTTTTTCTTTGAATACAGAATTATATTTAATCAAATTCTCCCCCCAAGAATTGCAATCAAATCGAATTGTGTGCTATCTAAACATTAACAGTAATAATACATACAGTAATGTTTAATATAAATTTTCTAAAATAGCTGTTTTTCTAAAATAAGTAAGTTCTAAGCTTTCACCTCTGACTAGAATAAAGGTAGAAGGTGTATATGCTGCCCTTTGAGGCAAATTTGTGATTTTTGGCAGCATAAATTAAAACTGCTCTGAAGGTGACAGAGTTGGCAGAACCAGGCGGTAATTTGCTGTAAGTTAGTCACCACAAGGAATAAAATTATACACAGAGGTTTGAGGTCTTTGTCACACTGATTAGTGCTGTGTTAAGTGAAATGTTGATTTTCTTTTGAAGAAGTAGTCGTTCCCTTGAATGCATTCGAAAGGACGCTCTTTTCCTCAGGAGATGAAATTCGGAGGTGTGTGTCATTCGTCTCGACAGTTTAAAACTTCTTACCTTGCTCACAGTTGACTCCCTTGTAAGCTGGACTGCATATGCAGATGCCCTGGATGCAGGTGCCATGGTTGGAGCAGGTGGGATCGATACACTGACCTTCCTCCACATTACACTCCGCCCCCTTCCAACCTGGCAGGCACACACACCTTCCTTTCTCATATATGCCGTTACCGCTGCACAACACTGGACACGAATCTGCAACAGGAAAAACACGGATTACTCACACACTCAGTGGTACGCCCATGCAAACACACCAACACAGATGCTGCTGCAGTATATTAGCTGGGAGACCCCGTTAACCTACTATGAGTGGGGCTGCGCTCTCTTATCTCAGCCAGTGCGCGGATTCAGCAAATCCTTGAACAGCCTCCGTCTCATTCACACGCACACACTCAGACACACCTTTACGCACACACTCAAGCTTATCCCTCACACTGTTTCAATTTACTCAAGCACCACCTGAGCCTGGCTACCACGGCAACCTAGAAATTGTAGAAAATCCTCCCAACGTCCCCTCGCTCGTTCTGAACAGGCCGTGAAAACAATCGTGAAAACTGAAGATTAGGAAGGAGAGCATTAGGCGTTTATGGAATGAGGGTGGAAAGCCATCTCCATGCAGAGATGGAGAGCTGTGTGGCTTAATGTAATAACAGTCTGGTAGAATGAAGTCAGCGAATGTTGGGTGAGACACTGACAGTTACAGGCCAGGACATCAGATATATTGAGGAGGGATTCAGAACCGTTTTTTCACGGATAACTTACAATGAATACCTTGTGTGTATTTGTTTGTTTCCTTGTTAAATCTAACACTCTATGGAGTCATAAATTCAGGCTTCAGTTTTTACATCCCATGCTAAAACTTGGTGTCTTAGCTTTCATGTGGAGAACACTATAGCACAAACAAATGAGCAAAGATGAGAGGAAAGTATGAATAAATTATGAGCCTAAATAAATCATAAGATGTGATAATCATATCACCTGTCTCTACACATTAAATCAGCCACAACTACAATAATTTCAGGAAGACGGAATGTCCCAGGGAGATATGCGATGAGAAAGAGGTAGAGGTGTAGATGGATGGAAAAAAGAAAAAAGGGGAGAGGAAGGAGACAAAGAAGGAATGAAAAAGTGTCATGAAGTCATGGAAAGATTTAAAAACACTTCAATTATCTACACTCCCATGCAACTATTCAACATACAGTAAGTGTTCTAATAATAACTAGCATTCAAATACCGATCCAGTCTCAGATAACAGTCAGTGACGTGGCAAGCGGTAACAAGGCTGTAACAAAGGCTGGTCAGTATTAAGGGACAGAGGTTGAGATCACGTCATAATTACTGTCAATGCTTCTAAACGCTTCCTGCAGACATTTCCCATCAAACGTGTACAAGAACTGAATGAGAGAGCCCACTAAGCCTTTAGAGATCATGTCCATTGTCCGCTGCTTCTATGCGAAAACACAGCAGAATCAAAGAGACGGGAAATAGATGGTAAATGAAGATGTAAAGTCCAACTCTGTTGAAGAAACAAAAGTCATAGTAGCTGATTGGCAAAGAGGGTTGTTTGACTCATAGATATATATAGATATAGACGCCGCATCGACTGTGGAGGGGCGTGCCTAAAGCGCCGCCATCTTGGTACAGGGCTAACAGGGGCAGCGGTGCATGAACTTACGAAGGAAAGAGGTACTCCTCAATCTTTTAAAATAGAATTATTCGCTGAATTTTGGGACTGATTTCCAAATGTATTGATTTCTTAAAAAAACGTCACACATGTAGCTATGATACAGGGATATTTTAAAAATGCTGGTTGTCTTCCAGTGGACTTGCCTCAGTATTTCCCTGAAGCTGAACCTCATTCTAATGTTGTGAGTGTCTGCATGTAGTATTTTTCAAACACATGACAGCATCAAGACCCTGGTAATATTGAAACCTGTATCATATTTGCTCTCTACCACTCATTTTAGACACACATAAAACATACTGTAGTGTGTTATGTCCCTGTCACTTAGACAGCTTAGCTCATATTCAGGGTGCAAACAGTGGAACTGAGGGATGAAATAAGTATGCAGGCCAGCTACATCAGTGAGTGATGAGTTATAAACATCACTATATATTTCCATCCCTCTTTACTCTAGGACCACAATTATGCTTTGCCTGCTTCTCCCACTGTTCTAAAGGCCAGATTTAGTGACGCTCTGGCTAGAGTGGAGAGTCTGGAGCACGAGAAGAGGAAAAACATGCTCCGGGAGTGAAGGGCGAAGAAAAATGTGCGCGCTCTTCTTGAGGATCTGAGGGAGAAAAACCTCATAAATGAAGAGCTGAAAGACAGACTTGAATGCTACTCAGTTAAAATGGAAATACTAATTTGAATATTTTTTATAGGTTATTTAAATAAAGACCTGGATACACCTGAACGTTTTCTGGGTTCTTTTCATTCCATCTATCTATGTGTGTCTGTCATGTCTGATGTTTGACAAACAAACTTTGTGAAAATAGCTTGACAACTGAGGGATTTATGATCACTTTTATTGTGTAGAAACACCATTCCTCCATAGATGTAATGTAATGTAGGAGCGAGTGACACTGTACCAAGATGGTCGCCCTGTAGGCAAACCCCTCTAATGAGCGGCAGCAGTCAATGCTATCAGTCGATGTCTATGTATATATGTCTATGGTTGTACTGTGGAAGGGGCACTGGTTTATACTGCATGGAACATGGGGGAAGTGTTGGCTTTTCATTAATAGAAAACTCAGCAGCAACACAGTTCTTAAAGAAGTTGGGGTGGGGGAATACAAGGATAGAAAAGGAAGTGTTACTAAAAAGGAAGTGCTGGAGGAACATGTTGCAACAAATAAAGTTAATTCACAACCGGTCAGTAACTTGACTGGATGGAGAAAGAGCTCCTTAGAAAAGCAGTCTCACAGAAGTAAAGATGGGCAGAGGTCTGGAAAAAAAGCACATCTACAAATTGTGGAGCAATTTCAAAATAATGTGCCTCAACATAAAATTTCAACTAGTGTGAATATTCAATCATCTACAGTACATAAAGTCATCAAAATTTTAAGAGAATCTGGAGACATCTCTGCAGAAAGAATTAATATTAAATGCGAACTGCAGTTGATCCTGGCATCCACGGATGCAGGTTAAACCTCTAACATAAAAAGATTAAACCACACGTGAACATAATCCAGAAATGCCTTTTTCTATGGGACAAAGCTCACTTAAACTGAACTGAGACACAGTGGAAAAAATATCCTTTGGACTCTTTGTTATTTACTTTTGTTTGAATAATGTTTGATAAAAACTACTGTACGAGTGTTTTAGGAAATTGCTGAGGCCTCATAAAAAAATGAAAGTATATTGCACAATTGTGGGACAACTCATAAGCGAATGGGTTTACTGGCAATAAGAAAGATATAAAATGACGCCGGCTTCGTCTTCTAGCAGATAATTCATACCTTTGGCACAGTCAGGACCCAAGAATCCAGCAAAGCAATGGCAGTGTCCGGCCACGCACTCTCCATTTCCATTACAGTCTGTGGAACAGCCATCCATCGAGTCTGCATGACAATACACACAAGCAGACAAGCACATGTTGACAAGTAACACACAAAAGTCAGAAAGAGAGAGAGAAAAAAGAAAAAAGCAGAATGTGAAAATTTTCCATTGGATTCCATAAGCTGGTATTGCTCTCATAGTTATTGAATGAAAGATCTGATAAGCAATGGATGGCTCCCCAGACACAGTGGCTATATTAGATTAGTCTGATCCAGCTGCTATCACTCTCTGGGGAGCGGCCAAGCACTCACTTACACTCAGTAGCACTAAGCACATTAAACTGCATTACAGGTTGGAAACACACAGCACGCAATTTTACAAACATCAAGGCTTCATCAACAAACTGTTTACAAGGGTGCAGTTTGAAATAAGACTCAACAATATAAAATCTGACATTGTCGGAGCACGAGTGAGATGGGTAATACAGTGTCCCTGCAGGAGACTCCCACTCCCAGCATGGCCGAGATCAATGTGATGCTTGTTCCTACTAGTGCTTCATCTCATCTGCATATTTGTATTTCATCATATCTTTCTGTAGGCTATGTTCGTTTCATCATATTCCTCAACCAGACTTGAATTAGTCGTCTTCTTTTTACTCTTACCCTTTTCTCCCATTGATATGTCCATCATGTCAGAATGCATTCTCCAGAAACAGGCAGCATGGCAAAGGCAGATAAAGGGAGGGGGGGGGGCACTTTTATGCTTTCAGAGCGTTATATAAGCCTGCTGAGCTATGTCAGCTTTGCTCAAGATGGAGGATTCTGGTGAAGAAGCACCCAGAGGCTGGCAGAGTCTTGGATGTGAACTGAGCTGCTAGTTGTCCTCTACTGGGTTGGCCCTATCTAAGGTAGATAGACTAATTAAAACAAGTATAAGGAATATCATTCTTTAGTTGACCCCCAATACTGTCCCGCTCGGCTCTTCTGAACGGGTATCAACGCCTGAGTTGGACCACTGCAGTCCCCTGGCTCGCTCTGTTCAGGGAGCATGGAAGACAAATCCTTCAGTGGCTCAGCTCACGCTTGTGCGCACACACGTTTACAAACGCATGCAGGCAAAGTTATTATGTGACACCCGCCTTGAGGCGCGTGTGACACATGCTAATGAGACAGGCCCTGCCAGTAGCCGGCAGCACAGTGCTATCCTCCAGTGCAGTGCATCACGACAGAAACCAAAGTCATTTTCACCTCCATCACCTGTCATTGTCACACTGATGGAGAGGAGGAGTGCCAATCATCTTTTCTCCCACACAGTCAGGAAGACTCACATTTGTTTCTCCATATGGGTCTCTTTCTCTCTCTTGAAAAAAAGCCTTATATATGCAAAATCCAATATTGCATCTGGCACCTGACACATGCAATGAACAAAAACTTATCTGCAAGGTCACAGAGTTCTTTTTAATCCATCCGAGAGGAGTTATCCCCCAGAAAGCTCACAGGGCTGAAAGGTGCTGGGTTATAACACTGATATAAACTCTGGATCTCTAAGGTCAGCGTCTCAACAATAAAAATCTCCAGGCAATTAATAGCAAATGTATGAAGGGCCATGTCTCTATATGTTGCAGTATAGTGTGCGTGTGGTGTGTGTGGGTGTGTGTGTGCTTTCATGGGACACCCACTCTGTTCTTTCCACTGAGTACACCCTTCACAGTTAGAAATCACTCATGCCATAAGTTATTGAAGTTAAATGCTATTATAAAATGGGTGCTTCCAGCCGAGTGATCTGATTGGTCAAATAAGCATTCCAATTCTATTTTATGAGCCTGTAAAGTTTCAGCCATGCTTTATGACCCTTGGGCTTTATGAATTTATGAAAAAATGAATGGGCTGCCCGGCTAACAAGAAGTGTCATCTTTTTGTTTATCATCTGTTTTGTCAAAAGTTCTCAGCATTTACAGCATACATATGAGAGCCTCTCATACTTTGTCAGTCACATGGTAAAAGATATGTTATTTCAGAGGACGTGTGATATCGAGTGGAGTATAGCAATTATGCATAATTAATAGTCCTGCAGGAAGCACCACTCTCTGCCTGAGTAGATTTAAAGAAGATGGCGTTAGAGTGGAGGTGGCGAAATGGCAGAAATCATTAAGCCGGAGCTTTTGTGGGGAACATGCAAATGTCAATTGCAGTGGATGAGGAAATAAGGGTTTTTGAATCAGCGTCTGTTGCCTTTTTTTTTTTTGTTCTTCTTGTTTGGAGGTGTGTTCAAAAAAATGCAATTTGAATTTATGTATGATATCTACCTTAAAATCAGCAGTAAGACTCTCATCATTTCATTCTTCTTTTCTCTGCATATCGCATGTCATTCACACATCAATTGTTGTATTTTAGGTGCGTTTTCAATGTGCACTTGCTAGATGGAAAACGTTAATGCTTAATTGCAAGATTTGAAAAAAAAATGGTATATTGTTGAAAGACAAATAGAAAAGGGAGGACAAGTTCAGCAAATAAACAACCTAAACTCATATCATGTTGGTGCACAGCACAAAACGCTGCAGTTTAACAACAAAGGTGACAAAATTCTAAGTCTGTCCATATCTTCCTTAGGCCGAGTTTGTGTGTTTTTGATGGCCACCTCACAAATCCACTGTTTGCTTGAAGCATCAGTTATGCACCTCCTTAGAAAATTAACACTAGAGTACATGTTAGCAAGATGCACCAAGAAGGTGACCAGGAGAGGCAGTATAGAGTCAAATGTGACCGGATGGCGAACTTCTTCGATTTAGCAACAATCAAATACAAAGCTCATTTATGTTAAGTGTTAGCATCCTGTAAATGTGGAGCTTCAGTGCAGTCTGAGTTCGATGGTGTTCCCTTGAGAGGGATCCTTCAGGAACAGGCGTATTACACAGTGCATGTGAACTATTACACCACTAAATGGAGCCATTTTCATTGCGAGTTAGAAAAGCTTGAATACTCTCAGCCTTAGTCTGATTCCCTGCACAGGTGCATCTGACTACAGCCGAAATACTACATTTCCATATGTGTTCCTTCATGATGATGTAAATTTTGAAAGTGTTACTAGTGCTGAATTGGCAACATACAAGACATCACGAGCAAGGGACTCGTCTTGCTCAATGTTTTCCAGTCTTTTTTTGTTTTTCTACCATACATTGCTCCCACTCACAGTTTCTTTCTTTTCTTCTGCACTCTCATCTGTGAAGGTTTAAGATCTGGATACATAGTTAAGTTTACAAGTTATAAAATACAAGGACAAATGGTTGCATGGATCTCCATGGTTGCAGTTTACAAATGTAATATTCATGCATTGCAGTTCCTTTCATATCAGGTCTTCGGTGTCTGACAGGGAACAACTGCTGAAGGATGTTACCTCGTTATAACTACCAACCATGGATTGTGACTATTACATTTGGGGCTAGTGGGGAAGTATATCTATTACACATTTTCCGGTAAGATCAGGCTGATATGAATTATGGCAGGTAAAAAATTTGGCTAAAGTACAAATGACATTTACTAGAACTAGTTGTGATCTCAATTTCCATTATCTGTCATCAGGCTTTGCATCATCGTAATTCATTGAAGTTTGGCCTTTCTTTGTTTGAGGTTTGACTGCTGCTCTTTGAATTATCTTGCGCTGTTACTCCCTTTTCTTGTGCAGTTCTGGCTGCAGACTTAGAGTCCCCTATTGCTATTGAACCGCCCATTAAAAACAGCAAAACAGCATCAGATGAAAACAACTTTAAATGAGCACTTCTGATATTTTTGAGAAACTTTAGCTGTGGTTTACAATTTGGATGGAAAGCCATCTAGAGAGAATAACTGTATACACATATCAGCCTGATTAACTTAAAGTTGATAAGTATTATTTACATAATGAGGAAAACCTAAGAGCTTAAAGATAATCTTGTGTCCTGCGCAGCAGCAGCTCCAATAAGATGGAGCTAAACTCTGTGTGTGAGACAAATCAATGACAACAGCTTCTACGTTTTTTTGACAGTTAATAGTTAGAGTTTACCAACTCACTGAACGCATTCTTTTGAATGTTCTTTCCCAAATGAGCTCCCTCATCTTTTCATCTTTAACAAGATTTTACTACTTTGATGATGCATGGCAGGTTTTTCTGATGCATATAACTACTTCTGTCATTACTTATACAAGCATAATTGAACACCAACACAGCTTGAACACACACTTTGTCTCCTTGCATATACCAGATTTTGTTATCCCGCATCATTTCATGTCTTGTTTTATGCTCGTCATGCTCTCATATTTTCCCTCGTAAACTACACTGTATTGATTTTACATTATTTCATTTATTTATTCACAATGTTCTTTAGTTTTTTTTTTTTCCTTATTTATGCTCTTTGTTTCTCTCTTGTATCTGGTTACTGTTTGCTGCGGAAAAGCTCAATTTCCCGACAGAGATCATCTCATTTCTCTGTCATCTCTCCATAAAGCTCGCCTCTCAGGCTACAGCATCCTGCGTCTCTCAGTAGAATTTACTGTACTGTGGCTCAGTGGTTTTGATTTTCTGCCTCCAAAACAATGCAGCGTCTGGTTGTAAACCTTGTTAGAGATATAAATGGACAGTCAAATGAACTCTGACACCAATCCATTATTTTATTTTCCTTTTTCAAGCTAAATCACTTGATTAATTATTTTTGAAAAACCTTAGCAGACTAAAGGCTCCTGTTATGAGGCCATCTGTTGTGTCTATATTTGTTTTCATTATTAGAGAGAGGCAATGAAAAAAGAAAAGGGAAAGGGTTCCTATTCCCTGTTTAAATCAAAATATGACTAAAAAAAGTCTGGTCTATTCCAGACTTTACAGGCAGCAAATGTGTCAACAAATGTTTGACAGCTCCAAAACAAATTCTGTGTCTTGCTGTCACGCACTGTCAGTCATTATGAAAGAGGACTCTGTCGATATGAAGATGAAACATGTCTTCGGTGCCATGTTTTGACTCTAAAGAGCCATTTACAGATTGGCACACAACTGGAGGTTGGTGATACACATATTTAGCTTAAAAGCTTCAACACAGCCCTGTGCAATGGGCCAGATCATTTCCTGAATAACATAAAACTACATAATGGAAAATAAAAAAAATTCCCAAAATAGAGGCTTTTTCATGGAGCGCTGCTCATCTGTTTGTCACATCCAACCAGTGTTGGCTGTGTTACCTGCCTGCAACATATAAACCACCACATTCTCCCGTGATGCTACTGAGCTATTATATATTTCAATAATCATTTGGGGTTATTTTAACATTGTATTTTATTGAAGGCTACTGGACAAAGAGGGAGTGGAAAAACTGCCCTGGTAATTATCCACTTGTCTATATTCAGCCACGTACTCCTGCATTATTCACATCCTTCAATTTACACCGTCATTCGTGTGTGTCATAGCAATGAGCTGCAGTTAGCAAGCCCTGTCATTACTACAGGAGCTGTCCTCCCCCTTCTACCTGCTGTCTCTTGTCATGCCAAACTAACTCTTGTAATAGGAAAAGTTCCTCTCAAATGTCATTGAGTTTTGAATTACTCTTGGCCATGTCTTTATGCTTTGTCATAGACACAGATAAAAAGAAAAGACTGAATAAGAGAGGTGAGCAACCCTGAGTTTGTTACAGAGGAAATGCCAAAAAACAGAAAACAGAAAACCTCAGTAATGTTTCTCACCGATGGGAGTGCTGTGGAGTAACACTTGCTCCAGGTTGCGTCCGTCGTTGTAGAGCGCAAGGTGCCATGTGCCAGGGTCCATATACTCGATGAAGCCTGTTTCTTGCAGGCCGCTCAGCAGCAGGCCTTTGGGAGCTTTGGCAGTTGAGACGGGATCAGTCAAGGACCTGGGCAGGGCTTTCCCATCCAGCAGCTTCACAAAGTCGAACTGAACACAATATAGGAATATAATCAGGCAGCCTTATTATCCAGCTGGAATGAGAAAGACGGATTTACAGGAGTAAATTTGCAAGCCAGACTTTGTGCAGCGATGTGCGGCTGCTCTTGGGCGAGCTGCGTGGAACAGGGCACAAAGCTATTGGAAAACCGCCTTAATATATAAATCAAGCAACAGCATATCACAAACAAAACAAGAATCCCAAGGAAACAAGAGAAATAGTGGTCCATAGCATCTCAGTACTGGCTCAAGAACTAGACATGCAGCTAACAGCATGGGCACACTTTACCACCCAAGCTTTCAATGGAGCAGAGTATTATTTCATCTGTCTAAACCTTTCTCTGCTTGTTTCTCTCTAACCGTCCCCACCACCCTCGACTACACCTCCCCTTCTTTCCATCCTCAGTCCTCCTTGAACTAGCAAGCCCTCGCTGAGTCTTATTCCCCGTGAGGGCTCTGTGTCACACTAGTGTCAAAAACAGCTAATTAGGCCTCTTCATGCAGACGAGAGCAGGGACGCACTGATATTAAAAAGCAGATGACTCAGTTTGTGTTGTATTTTTGTCTGTATGCGCGCTCGTTGCATGGCACGAAGCTGCCCTACACTGTGCGTGTGTGTGCAGGAGACGCGAAAATAATTGTTTCCTTGAAAAAAACAATGCACATCCACTATCTTTAAGTCAGCTTGGGAAAGATTTCCTTCCCTGTGGGGAGAATTTCTCCTTCCAGTCGGCAAATAGCAACATTTAACATCACGGCCTGCATCTGGTAGGAGTAGGACACACACAGCCTGATTACTCTGTGGAGTCTGAAAAATGAAAAGTGGTTTTCTATCATCTCTTTCACTGTGTTTTAACACAGCCGACAAATTAATGCTACTCATTTGCATATTTTCTGTTTTTGTTGTCAGAACAAGTTTAATATGGTGATTTGTTGTGATTTGGCTTTTAACTATTACCTGTTAAGCAAGCAGATAGCAACTCATGCTCTGCTGCACTGACAACTTGTTATTGTGTTCTCACAAACTTTCCTGACAAGCATGCATAAACACAGTTTATGGACATATGTCTGACTACAAATCAATATCAAATTAAAAAATTTATTTGATTCCAAGAAAACATACAAACTTTCGCGTCCTTCCATCATTCAGTGCCTCACTCCAAAGATGGTCTCAGACCATTAGGTTCTAATGATTATTCCAGTTGCAAAGCAGTTATATCCTTAAATTAAAAAAAAAAGATTTTGTAGGTATATGTTGGATGTATCTCTTTGTAAGATAAGACAAGTATAATCCCACATCATCATCTTAAAATAAGCACTTACTGCAAGGCCAGTTTCAAAAACACTTGAGTGTGGATTAAAGGACAAACTGAGGGATAAAGGTGTATTAGTGTGGATGTGAACTGTGGCACGGAAACAAAGCAGCCCATCTGGGCGAACAGCATGCTGCAAGAAGAGTCATCTCCACCTGAGTGTGTGTAGGCGGGATGTTCCTGCGTCCATAGACCCCCAGCAGTGCGTTGTGTGAAAGAGAGAGATTGAACTTGACGTAGGTCGGATGGTGCACAGTCATATGAAACCTCCAGAAAAGTCCCGGTGGGATTGCCTGGCTCTGTTGAGTTCCGATGTCAACCTCGCCACGGTCAATGGCACGGCCTCTCACCCACTTCTCTGTAGGTAAAAAGAAAATACATATATACATACATATATTATATTTATATATATATGTAAATTGATGCTATTGCAGCTTTATTGAGGTGGACAAGAATTCCTATTCAGTATCAGTATCAGGAGCCATTAATAACCAAGCTGATGTCCTCGAACATCACCGTGATCAGCTGCTCCTCTAATGAAGTGAGACTGAATAGACATCCAAATGACTGAGCACTGGTGAAATTCCTGCTTTTCAAAGAACCATGCTTTGGCAGTCCTTTGGATGGACTCTGCATAAAGATGAACTGCTTCAGGAGGGCAGTGTTTTGTCTGAACGCTGTCTACTGGGGCTTTGTCATTTGTTATATTAGCAACTTCTAACAAGAAAGAAAAGTGTGTGTGTTAGTATGTGTGTCAGAGGGTAGAGAGTTTTGTGTGTGAGAAAAAGTGAGCAGGGCAGGGGCACGCACTCGCCTCAACATACATTCACAAACAGTGTCATGGCACCCAGATAGTGTCTTGACTGAGAGCTTGTCTTTGTGCGCAAAGAGAATAGGTCTTTCCAGCAGTCCCCTGGCCATCGGCTCTTCTCCTCTCCATAAGCCTTTATCAAGCACCAGGTCTGAGTCTTTTGTGTAGGGGGGAAGGCGAGGCTCACCGGCCTTCTTTGTGTTGGCCTTTATGGAGAGATATATCTCTGCTTCTAAACTAAGATGGAGGAAATACGTTGACAGAGGGGAGCCAGCCGATCGTTACTACCACAAAGGCAGAAGAACAGTTAGGGGCAGATTCATGGATGAGTCCGCTCGCTCTCAATCTATAACGCCTGTAGCTCTACCACTCCATTATGGCGAAGCTATACACACCCACAGGCCAGCCAGCATATATCACATGTCCTGTCATACTGAGAGGGAGCTAAAAGTGTAGGTCTGTGAGGTACTTTTTAGCCATGCTGGCAGTGGTTCAAGTGCTGGCAGTGTTGGTCTGTCTGACTTCTGTTCTACACTTCTTTTTTGCCAACTCAAGAAGCATAGCAACTAAATTTTATATCGATACGATTGATAACCAGAGCATAAATCCAACTGACTTTGGTAATTCCCCAATTTCCCCTTTGCAGCACTACGGCGTTTTGAGAGAAATGTCTCATCAATTTTTGTCTTTAGTGCCATCATCCTGTCTAATTACTTTGTCTTCAGTACAAATTAGCAAATATGCTAAGATGATAAGAACGGTAAACCTACTGTGAGCACTGTGTTAAAATAAGCTCAGATTCACCATGCCGACTTGCATTCCCGCTGCAGTGCAACCATGCTATCAAATCATTTCACTTCTCATCTATAAAGCAAAGACAAACAATGTTTTCTTTGATGGATTTACTGGAGTGTGGAAATTTAATAAAAAGTAGCACCTTATGTAACCACTTGCTTTCAAATGTGCTAAAAAATCCTCTCATCATACATAGCTACTTGTTACTATTATCATGGACACTAAATTAGCAATTTTAGCTCAAAGTATAACACCGCTAAGAAATCTAGTGTGACTTTAGCCTTAGAACTAGTACAGTATGCCTTTCCATCATATGTACGGATTTTACAAATACTCTTATGAAGTTTGACACAGTGTAGCACCTCTCTGGGGTCCGCATCTTATTCACTTTAAATAGTTTGAATCTTGAGTTGCAACACAGAACTGTTTGGTTGTTGTTTTGCTTTGCTTCACTTATTTGTAAATGGATAGTGGCAAAGCAGGTCCCAGCTAATCTAAAAGTCCAGCATGTCCAGCGTTGAGTGATAACACAAAAGCGTGCATCTGAATCCTGCCAATTGCGATACCACAAATTTCACCCTGGATTTCAGTATTTGGCGATTGTCATCTTGGCCTATTTTGGAACTAGAAGTGACCACATTTGGACAAAAGGATGGAGCTGAACTGATATTTGACAGCTAATTGGGCGAAAATGTGTTTTTTTCAGGACTCTATTTCACATTGGAATTATTTTCACAAGGACCACCAGCACACTAATTGGAAGGAGTGAGTCTGGTTAATGACACCATAACGACTTGAGGGGAAAAAAAGATTGACTTAGTATTTTATGATAGACGTTGAATTTAATTTAATTGGGAGTCTAATAGAGCTAGAGATGTTTAGGAGCAAGTGCTTAGCAGCCGTCAGTGGTATTGCACATTTGCTTTACATCCAGCAGCAGACATTGTCCATATGTTTTAAAATTTAATTTCAGCTTTATTATTTTTTCTTAGAGTTTGCATTCTCGCTTGGATATGGGACTTTCTCTCAAAAACAGCAAGCAAATACATGTCAAAGCGTTGCACTAATCTTTTTTATGGTCTGTCTCATTTAGCCTCCTGTTGGACTGAAAAAAGAAAAAAAACAGATTCATTTGGAAACTAACTTTACTAAATGCTGCTGTACAGGTTAATTACTGGTGTGCAGGAAAGAGTGGAAAAAAGATTAAAATAAAAGAGAAAAGAGCGGTGCCATATATGCTGTTAGAAGTATTTATAGGTCCTGTATTAAAATCTTTACCAAGCAGAGTAAAAGCTTGGCAGAACTAAGTGTGCATTCACGCATTCCTGCCAAGTCTACCTCAGCAGTCTAACTCTTTCAATGATAATCCTCCCTTCTGCGCTTGGCCACTGAAATATAAAGGCCAGCGGAGGGATGGATGTCCTGAGGAAAGCAGTCTTTTATTCTACAGTAGATGAATGGAACATGAATAGAGAATGGCAGTTGGCAGAACACTGGCAGGCAGACAGGCATGCAGGCTGACTAGCAGGCTGGCGGGCAGATGAGCAAGCAGGTCCTTCTGATGCTAATTACTGTACAGCGCCTCTCTGCGCCTGATGCAACAAGGGGACAGAAAGTGGCGCTCAGGTCAGCCTCAAGGGTGGGTGGAGGAGAGAGGGAGGTTAAAGAGAGAGAGTGAAAAGAAGATAGTGGACCAGTGTCAATTTACAGTTGCTGATGCAAGAGAGAAGAAAACCCTCCTTGCTTCTCTCTCATTCAGCCTCATCAATAAAGAGTAATCCTGCAGCTCCAGTAAAAAGGGAGGAGGATTGAGTCACACTGGGAATCCCACACAAACCAGGAACTTTGAGGGCTCTTGTGACCCTCATGAGCTGCTCAGATTACTGCCATCAATCAGTGTGCTCCACCCCCGTATCCACACAAAAACCTGAGACCATCTTTTGAAAAGATCTTTTAAAATAGTAAATCTCTGTTTCTTCCTCTTTGGCGGGCAAAATGAATACAAGCTTCAATAAATAAGACAATATGCAAACAGGGAGGTAGAATTCTTTCACACCTTGCTATCTTGTGGATTAAATAAATAGAAAACAGCTTGAAAAGTCACACTTACTGTACTGTTGGTTACTTAAAATAAATGGTATGGCATGAATCTCCTTTTGTGTTTTTCACAATCAGTTGGCAGCGAGAGCAACAAATGTTTATTTGAAAATGTTGAGCTTGTTTTAGGGGCAGATTAAAGTGTTGCTGAGCTTCTTGATGTCTTGATGGAAAGGGTAGATCATTAGCGGACTGGTCTGTTGTAACATAAACACTGAACATTAGAGTAATGGTGCTGCTTCAGCCAAATATAACGGTAGAGTGGGATGGTGTTCTCATAACACAGCTAATTCCCTCACAGTATGCAAATACAAGTATACACTTGGTTGTTTTCTGCTAAATTAGCCTTTGAAAGGATCCCAGACCGCAAGACATCTGGATCAGAATGGTTTTACATCTTAACTCTTAACCTCTCCCATTTGTAACAGCGCGCTAACAACATCATATTATTTTTCCTCGTCCCTCATACGAAGCCTTTGTTCCAAAAAGTGGGTGTGAGAACGCCTGCCCATCCATCCATCTGTCTGTCTTGTGTCTTCCGTGTGTATGTGTGTGGGTGGGTATGCCAGGACAGTGAAAGAGATGAACTACATTAGGACTTGGGACACAAGGTCTAATTAATTTCTCTTGCCTCCGGCTTATTCAGGTAAAACAATTACACCTGTAATCTATTTTCAACGGAACTAAACTGTCTTTGCAATTAATGTTATTATCCCTCACATTCTAATGAAGCAAGGAACAGATTGAAAGTGCAGTCAGGGTCTTTGTGACGGGACATGTCTGAGGGGACCGAACCATGTGTATGTGTGTGTAATTGTGTGAAACAGTCGATACTGCCTGTGTGTGAATCACTCACATATTGGTGCAGACAACATTAATAGTGTTCCACATGCAAGAGAGGCAGAGTTTGCCGCAGGATGAATAAAAATATCACAATGGGCAAGGTCTCTATAATTACTTGAATTCAATTAAGGGCCTTTTGAGCAGGTGGCTTAATAAGCTTTCAGCCCTTCCTCTCCACTGTGCAGCCTAATGAGTGTCAGTCAGAGTCAGGAGAAGATAATGCTCTTGGCCTCAGGGCCCTCCATTTCGTCTTCCATCCGTTCTCACCTTCTACCATCAAGCCTCAGGTTATGTCTGTGACAGATACATCTGCCTTGTTCACAAACTCTTTCACTCCTTGACACTAACAATGTTACACATTTAACATGTGTTGCACAAGTTGACATCAAGATTAAGTGCTTGAAGCTTTTTTTTTTATTTATTGAGCTCTACTAAAGCTTGTAACAAGGTAGTCTCAGCAGACGCCTGCACGGAGTGACCAGGGGCAAAGTAATGTGATGCAGTTAGGATAGGACAAGTGACAAGTTAGGGAATTGTCCATTTTTAATGAGTTGAAAATGAAATATGATAACTAGTTTTCCTGACAAATTGCATGTATGTCTATTTATTTTACTATACACCTAGGAATTCTTTAATTCCCACTGGGACATTTGAAATGTTTCAAAATTCAACTACAATATTTTTCAGATCCCTGCTGAAAGTACCAATACGTACCAATATGAAAGAAAATATCAAAGACTGTAGAACAGGGAAAATCACACTCCCTGTTCTGTAAAAGAACTGAAAAATGTGCAGAGATGACTCTCTAAATACAAATCCTTTTTTGTATTTACGTTTCAGAGAGGCTGTGCTTATTCTCAGCAAAAGAGACCCTGTATTTTCTGATATAATTTCAAGCTAATTACTGATGTATCGATTTATTGGCGTTTCAGAGCTGGACTCTACTATTTTTATCGGCTTTGAATACTCGGACTGCTTGGTTAAATCTAAAAACATTAATTCTGTCTTTAGAGAGGACGTGAAGAAAATCAAATTTTTCTCGCTTCAGAGCATGTATTTGCTTGCCTGAAGTCATTATCAACTCAAAAACTCAGAAGGAACCCAAACCTGTCATATTTTTGGGGACCCTGAGGTCTGAGAATATGTCAGTCATTGAGCCAGTCAGATTTGCAGAGGATTTCTACGCCACACACTCGAAACATCCAGTCTCCTAATCGATATCTCTATTTATTAAAAACAAAACTGTAGTCTGTCTGTCAGGGAGATATGACACGTAGTTTTTATAGATATAATAAATAGTTCTTCAAACTTTAGCTTTTAAAGTCTAGAAAATCTCAAATCGCAAGAGTGAGTGCTTCAAAGCTCTCTGCTGTTGATATAATGTTCCATCCACACCGCAAATAGTGGCTGCAGCTTGAAATTTCATTTAATTTCTTCAGCTGTGTTTGGATGAGATGTTTTAGATGCAGGCTGAGTAATGTACAGACATGTTTCTGCTGTTAGGCTTTCTCAACTTGAGGCGCTCATGCAGGGGGTTCACTAAATGATCTATACTCTCTCTGCATGTGTGTCTGTGTGCAAGTGTGCGTGCATGTGTGCCCGTGTTACATCCTGAGACTGTATCCCAGCGTGAGAAAATCAATGTGAACGCTGTACCAGGGACTAGTTCATCAGCATTTGCACACATGCACAAGCAGGCATGGCCCACTCTGGTTTCTCTCTCTCTCTCTCTCTCTCTCTCTCTCTCTCTCTCTCTCTCTCTCCCACACACACACTTTTGCTATTCTCATGTACATAAACACAACTTGCACATAGTTTCTAACTGTTCTGCACACATACACACTGCTCAGCATCACTCCCTTCCACTCTCTCCGCACGCAGTCTGGAATATTGATGTGCTCTTTAAGAGCCCTCCTTTCTGTCTGTGTCACATTCCATCCATCTACACGCCCTTTCTAACCACACCGCCAGATAGAATGAAAACAATTCAACACTAACTCTGCTTTCACACAGTGGTTTATACAGTCATCACAGGGACTCAGATGGCATTCCACAAGCTCTGCATTTCATCATCTTCAAATTATAATGAGGCAATATGCCTCACTACTGTATGTCAGTTTGTATCATTTTATATTACTAATTTATCCAGCGTTGCGCGTTAGTGAAATATCATTCCCAAACTCAGATTTACTTCATTAGGGCAGGGAATCCACTGACAGAAAGTTTCTTTGCTGAGCACTTCAGCTTTCATCTGCACCAGGGGAATTTCTATGTGTGTGTGTGTGTGTGTGAGTGGCCAGGTATAGATGCTCCTGTGAATGCATAGCAGATAAAGAAATGGAGTGAACAAAAAAAAGACAAAGTGTAAATACATGCACATTCGTGCATTTGCACCAGCCCGAGGTTGATTGTCATGGGGTGAGTAGCAAGTAATGTAGCACTAATTAGAAAAGCTTTTATGTGTGGAGGACTGAAAGGAATTGCTGGTGATCTCTGGAAATGGCAAGAGAGATAGCAAGAAGAACATAAAACGCAGCATGCAGAGCTTGACAAGACACTAGCCATATGCAGTTGACACAACATGTCAATTAGCATCTTGCACAGTGGTGCAAGATGCCTTGTGAGGTAGATTAGAATTTCATTTCTCAGGATGCTGATTTCGGCAGAGAACCAACACATCAAAAGGACGAATATCTTTGAACGAGCCTTTCTTCATAGCATTGATGTTGACATAAAGACAGCAATTCCAAAAATACCCGAAGAAGAATACAAGAAGATGACTACCCTCCAATCATGCCGCCAAGCTTATTTCATCTCTCCCTACTGTGCCATCATATGAAAAAACAAAGAGAAACCGATAACTATCCACCTCCAATCAGCCTCCTCCTGTTGTTGTTATTTTTATAGCTGTGCATCAGGAACAAAAATAATTCATTTGAAAATAACAAGGTAACAGTTCACACTTTGGTTCCTATTTTTTGTGGCGAGGTCATAAAACTATTTTAGTGTGCTATACAATGAAACATCATGTAGTCGGTTTCTGTGTTGTGTTTTCGTCTTGTGCATTCTGGTCTCCTCGCACCACTTCACCTCCTTTCCTTCAACCATGACATGTTTTATCCTTCCCGCTCCCTGCAGTCTCCTCTCACCATCCTTCATGGTGTAATCTTGGGGATTGTTTGGTCTCTTGGTGTGAGAGGTGATGGGTACAGCAGGATGAGCGTGATAATCTGCCACACTGGATTACAGCCTAATCTCTAATCTCTCTGGCCCTCCTCTTCCAGGAGACCACCTCCACCGTGCCAATTTTATTAATCTGAGCCCCCTGCATCAACAGCTTAGCTTTGCCCATTTTGATTTCCCAGCTTTCATCAAGCACATAAAGCAATAAGAGTTGAAACAATAGATTGCTGTGATGCAACACTCAGAAGTGAATTCCGTGACCCCTCCACGCTCTGTTGGAGGATTTAACTACTGATGAGAGTGTTAATCCTTAGAATGTGAGGATTCATCAAGAATTGTTGCTTTAGGGATGTCCCAGGTTGCCTAAATTGCAGTGGGTTGCAGTTTGGCTCATAGATTCTCTGTGTAAGTGGCATACATTGGCTCTAACAGCTTCCGATGTAATATCCATCAGAGTCAGACCAAGCATGAAGGTTGCTTTGTCCTGCCTGACTTCATGACCTGAAACACTCACAATTAATGTCCCATATCATGGGGTTAAATTGGTGTTAGAAATGCAACTGGCTAGTTGAAAGAAGGCAGAGTGGAGAAAAGCAATTCTAGTCACGTACTGGCGAAGGGGTAACACGATTAACCAATTACCTACCTTTTCTAATAAATGAGTAATCAGTTCAGGACTGATCCCTGGACTGGTGTCTTTCTGTTGTGTCAGATCATTCATTATGCTGCCTGTGTTTTTTTATGCAAGTTAGAATCCTAATGCGATAGAAACTGACATTTGTGCAAATGGGTAAACATAGACACTCACCATGTTCCTAACATGTTGTGTAGCTGCAGATATATTCATGTTCAAATAATTGCTTTGCGACAATTTTAATAACTTTGCCTCCATTTAACCATGAAGCAAAAATTGCTTGAGTGTGCTTTGAGAATTTCCATTACATACTGTGCAGAGAAAGGAAAACAAGCTCTGGGTATGCCTGGATGATACCTTACTTTAATGACTATGACTTACCTTAACATGTGTTTTCCATGTCAACTTAAATACAGAAATATTTTGATTGTTGATTGTTGTTTTTTTCCAACATGTTCTTTGAAAAAGAACAAATAGAAGTGATTTATAGGATGTACTTTGCCATGATGGCATCAAAATTGCACCGACTTCAAATTTGCAATGTACATGTTTTACTTTTTTTGTACAAAAAAACACAAAATCTAAAATTGGAAACAAACTGGGACATGTTAAGTTATCTTCTGGGCTCCAGTCCGAAGTCACTGTCAACTCAGTGCAAAAAAAGAAAAAACCATAACCACTTTGTTTTGTTTAGGGGCCAGAGGTTTGAAAATATCCAGTTCAGTGAGCAGTTGGCCTGGCCTGTTCTTCTCCAATATGATTGTCGATCACTCTCATTGGCTCTAAGGCATGTCTCCTAAACACAAATCTTTGAGGCTGAATGTCTGCTAAGGTGTGGAATCATTTTCAAAAGGACCACCACACTACTCAAAGGAGTTAAAATAGCTAAAATCATCATGATGAAAAATACCCTTTTTGAATGGTCTGGAACCAGAAATGCCAAGCAGCCATCAATGGTATTGCTCTTCAAGATACTTAAACGTACAGTGTTCACTTCCAAAAGCAGATAGCTACATCTGAAACAGTCTATGAGTTCTACATACTCATTTGAATAAGAATCAGTGGTTTTACATGAGCTGAATGTAAAGGTCTTTTACTTTAAGTAGAGTCTTCTAGATTTATTATGAAAGAAGTGTGTGAGATAGAGTTCATTGATCACAATGTGCTCAATTTGGCAATGTTTGAAAGTAACTGAACACAGTGATCTGATGCATTCAAAAGAACTGGGAGCTGCTTTTTATTTTAGGTTCAGTATGCAAGAGATAATAAGCAGATAACAATAAGGCTAAAAAGAAAAGAAGAAGAAATATGCTACAGAGAATTGAAAAACTGGAAGGTTTGTCATTGAAAAATTACAAATGACCCGTTGACTCGCTGGGAATTATTCACATGTTGAAGAAAAGATCTTTCTGGCAGCAAAACCAACAATGCTCTCCGAGATGTGGCTGAATCAGTTCCCTCTCAACAATAAAGAGAGAACTCCATGACCATCATTTTCTCTCTTTTTTCATTGAGCAACTTCATTGTGTTCATTCTCATCTCTTTTCAAAATCTGGCACAGACATTATGCACGATGCAGTCATTGATTTAAGTTTGTTACACTGATATTGGCCAACACAGCTTCCAAGTGACACAATTACAATCATAGATGAAGAGCTGGATGACCCCCCCCCCCCCTTTAAAAACTATGACTCAAATTAAATCACGTGGCTCTGTTTGGATATACAAAAGGCTCGACACAACCTGTGAACATGTATGCTATGGAAAGGTTGTTTTTTAAGGAGTTGCCATACGTCATGTTCACAGATGCACATTGTGGAGAGCATTGTCTCAGGCTGACTAAATCACTTTCTAGTTGAACTGCATACTCACTTTTTGCCTTTTAAAATGTCAGCGGTATACATAACCAGCCAGCACAGTTAAAGAAGATTGAAATGAAACACTTGCTACGATCATTCATTTGTTCATTCAATACATTTCTGTTTACAAATTTTTCAAACCACTGTATTACATTTGTTCTGTGGATACTCACAGGCAAATCCTGTCAATAACTGAGTGCAGAACATCTGTTTTTATGCAGTGCGCTGCGCGTGTATGTGTGTGTGAGTATCAGCTCACCTCTGTCCCCAGCATGTGTGTTTTCAGGGTTGAGTGTGTCCAGCAGGTGGACAGAGCTGGTAGGTCTGGTTTTGCCGCGGTCCTCCTGTTGATGGTCCGCTGAGCTCAGGCCATTCTCATACAGCTGGCTTTCACCGTGCCGCAGATGCCAGGTCAGACCTAACAGGTGGACCGCTGCACACGCACACATACAAACACACACGCAAACACATAAAATGCGACAGCCAAAGGGAAAAGAAAAGCGGAGATAAAAGATCATTATTCAAGAGATGCGAAGGGGTGTGTCTGAATCTCGTTTATTGCCCATCTTAGAGCGCTCACTCTTTTTATGTGCTTATTAGTGCCAGCAAGCGATGGACAATTAGCAAATACACAAACACACATCCGCACTCAAACACTGTCACACACAGATTCTGTACGTGCGTCTAAACGTGTGCACATGACCGTAGAACGTAGCCGAGGTGAGCAATTAAGAAAGATCTTCAGAGCCTGAGCCCAGGGCTGGTATTAAAGCGTTAACACAGTCTTTTATGCATGACTAATGATGCTTTGAAAGCTGCTGCCGATTCACAATCCATATGGGGCTTTTAAACAACAAAGGATATGGGAGGATACTGGATTCCCCCACCTACTCATAAAACTGTTTACTAGGACAACAATCCAACATGCTGTCAAATAAGAAAAACTCACACCTGCCCATTAAAGAAATGAATCAGTGTCTTTCAAGGTTGAAAGTAAATGAAATGTTCACCTTCCTCGGACCATTCATGAAGTTCTATTCTCATGAGATTGTACTTTAACAGAGCTTCTTTTTTTTTCTCTTAACTTTGAAAGATCTGAAAAGGTTGTGTGCTTTTGCTTGTGGAAAGAACAAAGCAAATGAAATACATCTTTGCATTTTTTCTCCCCTGACACATTTGGAACATCAAACAAAAGCAATGACTCAAATCACAAAGTTGCGCTGTGCTGGTGGCAGTCTGAAGATGGCTGCTGCGCTCAGATCAAGGTAAGAAACTTCTAAGGACTTCAAACATCTTCACTGTCTGCCGTCTGTCTGCTGATTGCCGACGCCCAGAAACGGCACTCGCACAAAATGGCTGCTTGGTAAAAAAAAAGAAATCCAATTTTATACACCATAATATACAGGATAACAAATGCAGTCATACAAGTACTACACACTACCACTAGACCATATTACCTGCTGTTTTCATGTATGCATGGACAGCCTTGCATGCACATGCACACTTACCCATGCTCACTCAATTCCCAGATGATGAGGAATGCCTAATTAAAACTCCAGATAGTTCAAAGCCATTTGCAGTTACTTTCCATTGAAGCATAGGGAAGGAAAAAGCTCTATTTTCACTGAAAAATACAGCAAATCTATGATGAGCTCAGAGAGTTGAAGCCAACGCAGTCCCTTGCTGCGCTCTGTCATCTACTGGGATCGGCAAATCATACATTTTAACGTTGCAACTTCTGAGCAGCTCAAGCCACTGTTGGTTTAGCTATCTACTCATGCTCAATTCGAGCTCTTCAAAGCAGAACACTGACGATTATCAGGGTCACAAGAGAGACGTCATGCATCATTTAGTTCAGACTAATTGAACTGTCAGCTGTGACGAGACCAGTCGTGGACACGCACATACTCTTCACTCCTCACTCATTTGAAAATATCTCTGTCTTTCTCCCTCACTGTGTGTCTCTTATTTTTGTTTGGAGATGCAGTTTCTGGGGTTTTCTCATGAACGCACTGCCGTGAAATTTGTTGTGAGTCATTCTGAAGCTGGGATAAAAACAACAACTGTATGTCAAACAGTAACCCAAATGATCACCCTCGTACATTCAATTTCATGGGTTAAGTTTCAGACGAAATCCATTCTAGCTGTCTGGTGCTGTATGAACTTCATCATTAGCAGACTGGTAGGGAGAAAAAAATGTTTAAATAAACCCTAAGGAAATTATATTGGCAATTCTCAGAATCACATTTTATTTGGGAACGACAGATTGAGAGACAATCCAATATTTTCTTTAAAGCTACAGCCAACTATCAGCTCTCTTCATTAGGATTAAATGTAAAATGTAGAATTGCACCTGTGAATGTAGGTTTGCATTCATCATTCCAGTTTGTACTGCATTATATTTCGCACTGGAGTGGAACAACCTATCATAGTTTCATAAATTAGTCTGTAAGAGTGCTCAGTGAGGTATGACAAGTTATTCCCGAAAAGATATATTTAGAATTTCCACCATTCAATCTTTCATGCTCCACATTCTCTTCACTTCCTCTCGTCCGAATTGCTTTTCTTGTTCCCCTTGTTCTTCAATGCTGCCCCACTCGCCAGCACCTCTGTAGGGGAAGCATTACCCACTCCAGTTGTGACTGCAGCAACAGTCCTCACCAGCTCTCCCACCTTCTCCTCTTCACCACTTGATGCCTTCTCAAAAGCTCTCCGGTCCCTACTTCTGCTCATCACGCTCTTGTTTTATGGCTGTTAACCTTTTGCTAGAACACTTAGCATCAACAGACACAGAGAATGCACGCACACATGCGAACATGCTGAAGCAAGAAGGGAACAAGGGCATGGAAATGTTATATATCTCATATCAAGACCAGCAAGGAAATGTTTATTTTTCACTCTCCAAGCTGATTCTGGGTATTTGAGTAAGTCTTGACAGAGTTTAAATTAAAAGACTAAACTTTAGGTTTCTGCTGAAGGACACAATTTAAGTGCACGCTATTTCAAATTTAATTTCTGTAAAATTATTACATTACACATATTGCTTCTATGTGTCCTACTATTTGCTAAAAGTAGTTCTTGGTACTGTAGCAACCAATTCACAATATTTAATCAAGGGATGAAATATTGTGAAGACATCCCTTGAATAAACATATTTTGGCTCTGTCCATTAAAGTCAAGGACATTTTATTTGCATGTTTTCAGTCTTCCTTATTCAACATATCCATTCAATCCACAAAAAAACAACAGTAAAGCTTTTGATGACATAAAAAAAACTGCTCATTGCAGTCCACACTCTCCCACACAGGCTGGCTGCCTACTTCAACTACCATAAAGCCCATATCAAAGAGGGGCTTTGCCCCCAGATCAGAAAATTAAAAACCAATGTCCCACTATGGCACATTCTCTTGAATGGACAGGACAGGTCCTCAGCTCCAGTTGCAGTTGGTTGAAGTCGGTGAAAAAAAGTGTTCTTCTTCCCACTTTATTACCCGTTTTCCTAATGAGATTCTGGTCATAATCATTATGTTCAAGTCTTCTTGATTACACGATGCCCATTTTGTTAAACTATGGCCCCATTTAGAGTTGAAGGACACCTCAACATATATGCTGAACCTCAAAAATTTGAACTAATTGGTGACCCATTTTTCTACCATATGTTCTGTTACAGACACTGGCATTCGCGTGCTGCAGGAGAGCGGCAATTTAATAGGTAAAAAAGATGAGCAAAAATATATATATATAATTTTTTTTTTCAACTTTGAAAATATTATTTTAGAGTTATGCACTATTTACCATTGATCCTCAGGTGCACAAATAGAGCTGGCTCAGTTGTCATAGGGATATGTTGGTGTCCTAAGTTTGATTATTGTGAGTAGACCTGGTTTGATATTGTCAAATGAGCAATGGCATAGGCTCTATCTGGCTTGTTAAGAAAACATGTTAAAGCCTGTGTACATAAAAGAAAAAAAAAGAGGAGAGAAGGGAATTACTCCCACACAGGGCCAAATTAGTCTGAAACAGGGTGTTGACGCCTGCCCTTTTTTTTTTATCTTGCCTCAGTAATGTAGGGCAAACTGCCAAATAAAGCTGTAATTTCATATTGCCACAAGAGACAACTTGGAATTTAGCAGTTTAAGGACACAGCTTAACACTTTGGAAAATACACTTCTTTGGTGCCTTGTGATGTATGCACATACAAATAATATGAAGCTATAGTCAGCTATCGGTCTACCGTTTCTGACCAGCTCCTCTAAAAAGTGGTGATTTTAGTATCTGTTCTTAAGCTCATATGATCAGTCACGCAGGAAACCGTCTCATACAATCAAACTGAAGCCATATTTCAGTCAAGGTCTTATGTATCTCAGCAACCAGAAAGCTTCTCTTCTAAGGGACATTTGTGACATCATCAGAAAAAGATTTTAAAAAGGGGAATCTACTATAGTGGGACAAAGAATACTAACATATACTAATACTAACTTAATTTTATTTCTCAACTCTCTAGCGTTATTAATCCTTTGCATGGACACATAAAGTACATGCACAGTCCCTCAGAAACACACTTAGACACAGCATGCAGCCAGTTATGAGAGCAGCATGTGCTCAGCATGATCCTTCACTCTCCCTCTCTTTTTCTTTTGCCTGTCAATCCATCTCTTTCTCTGCGTCCATCTTTCCCTCTTGTGCTTTTGCAAAAAAAAAAGCCTACATAACCGTCACAACTTAGAGGGAGACTCAGAGTGAATCCAGTCATTATAACCGGTGAAGGAGAAGCAGCAGAGTGGCGACAATGAGCAGCAGTGCAGAGAGCTAACAGGCCGAGGCCCTCTCGCACATGAATCATTGATCAGTGTGACAGTGAGATGACTGCCAGAGGTAATAGGATGGCGCTGCTGTGAAGGGACTCTTGCTGAACCCTCGCTGTTGGCTACCCTGCTGAGCTGTGTGCTGAGGATGAGGCAGGCTGAGGGGAAGAGCGCAAGATCAGGAGAAACTGAGACAGTTCACTGTTAATAAAAAAGATCTGCTTGATGTGGCTTTTACTGTTTTTACTTAAACTACACAAGGATTGAGGTGCTAGAATTTTGAATAAAGCTAGCGAGGCTACAGAGAGAGCAGCTACTTCACTAGGGTTGTTGTGCATAGACAGCTATATAAACTGCATATGTTTGTCATGACTGTACTAAATGACAGCTCTGAACAACTAAGATCTCTACCTTATTCTTTTCAGATGGGTATGTTTAAAAAACAGACTATTTAAGCAGGTAGACGAACCGATAATGCT
The DNA here is from genome assembly GCF_036924035.1 of Leuresthes tenuis. Taxonomy (NCBI): domain Eukaryota; kingdom Metazoa; phylum Chordata; class Actinopteri; order Atheriniformes; family Atherinopsidae; genus Leuresthes; species Leuresthes tenuis. The sequence continues at coordinate 22,457,931 of NW_027325365.1, read as the reverse complement.
AGCTTGCAGTAGCTGCTGCAGTAGATGCTGTTGTCAGGCATGTGTGTGCCTCCAGATTAGATAGAAATGATTGCAGGCTCCAGCGATGATTAGATTTCACACTTGTGGTGAGAAATAGAAAAGGAGATAAAGAAAATTGTGTGTGTGTTTTTGTGTATTCCTATTTAATGCCTGTGCTACACCACTTGTAAGTCCTAGCTGGGCTGCAGGGCACAATGGGTACGATTGACTATGAATATACTATCCTATCGATAGGCATTACAGCCAAGGTGGCACTGAAGTCAGTTAAAAATGATTTATCAATACTCTCACACAAGCAGAAGCACACCCAAGCCTGATTGCTGGGCTCTTTTCGCTTGTAGACATCTAGGCAACCACTGACTATATTCCGTCTGACAACCAAAGACTACAGCCCGCTTTGCAGAGCAGCAAACACATTCAAGAGCATCAGTCATTGGATTTAGTGTGTAGTTTAGTATGTACAGTAAAGGCAATTGCTCATCTACGTTCTGCATGACTGTGTCAGCCTCTAGCTAAGCCTAAACTTCTGAGGGATGGGAGAAAGAGAGGAAGAAATGGAGAGAAAAGAAGAGAGAGATAAAAGTCTCACACAGAGAGAGGGAGACTGGAATAAGAGGAGGAGAGAGACAAATGGGGAAAACAAGTGTGAAGGAGAGTGAAGGAGAGGGACTTCAGGGCCAATAAAACAAATCTGTGTCTAACTCCACGTCAGCATGGAAACAGTAGCCTGCGGGGTCCGCCTGCCCTCCCACCTTTTTCGGCTGTCGACCCTCACTTGGCTCTGTCAGACATGAGGTCCTGAAGTGTTTTTCTCACATCCAACCCCCTCCATCAACTCCTTAAAAGCAACTAATACAACTGTCATGACTGTTTAATTGTGTCTGTTTGCGTGCATGAGTGTGTCTTCTTGACATTTTCTTGAATGTAAGAGAGTGAGTTAGCAATATCCTGCTGTATATAAACCTCGGGTCTCATTCTTTTGACCTTGCTAATCTGCAACGGGAAAATCTTGTCTGGATAAAAAGGTAAAATGACAGAGGGATAAAGAAGAAGCAGAGGTGGTGACACACTCCTCATGTCTTGAATGATGAGATTTGCAATATATCCCTGTGTTTATTTACCTGTAAACCTCGCTGTCAGAGTTTTCTGCTTAGACATGGTTGTGATGGTACACCAAGTCCAACAGATCCCAGCTTTATGCCTCATGCATTTTTCTGTTATTTTTTCATTTCTGATCACGCCTCCTCTCTCTTTCTGTCACAGTCCTCTGCTCCCTGGGTCTGTCTCCCACTCGCTGTCTTACTGATGTTGGTCCCTTTTTGAAAGCTGAGTCATGATGAAATGGAAGGAGTGGCGCTGAATGAGCAGGACATCGGCGCCATGTTGCGTTCCCCTCCGGCAGCTACCACCTGCCAACGCTGAGAGGCAAAAACACGGCAGACAAGCAACGACTCACACCTGCCGGTCACATACTGTACAGCTCAATCCCAACGTGTTTGCGCAAAAGCGTGGGTGTGTTACTGTGTTTCTGTGTGTGTGTGACTGTGTAACAGAGTCGGCAAGAGAGAAAATCAGTGTCTTAAATGTGGGTTGCTGTGAACGCCTGTGTGTAACTGTGTGAGCGCACACTTGCCTGGTGAACTATTGGAGCTATTGAGGCTATTTTCTTTCAGCTTCCGTGACCTTCTGGAGACATTTTACCAAAGGGCTCCCTCACCATTCAGAGCTTTCTGACCAGAGCCCGTCTAGCCATTTAAAGCAATTTTACCAAAGGCTCCTGTAGCTGTTAGGGTAGTTTTAGCAAAGGCCAGCGGGTTTCTTAGAGCTGCATCAGCCGACCAAAATAGAGGAGTGGAAACAAAGAGAAACTGGATCAATCAATAAAAACACCAATGAGGCATGAAGCAGCTGGTTGAAAGAAGCTGGTGTCAAGGAGCGCACACTCACTCACACACACATACATACTTTACAACCCACATGCAGTCTTTATAACATTAACAGATAAAAAAAAAAAGACGAATTAACAATATATATAAACCTAAAATACAGGCTGCAAGTGGTACCTTTCAGAATAAAGACTATATATTTTGCGTTACAAGATCTCAGAAGGATAAATGAAACTGAATATTATTTTTCTTTATTTGAAAAACAGAAGCTGAAACTATAGACTATAGACTATATGCAGGCCTACGTTTATCCTGATACACCCACATAAACATAAATACAAACAAGTACAGTGACTAAAAGGTGAGAGCACTATGGAAATGTGCTTTAATTGCTGAAAAGATTAAAAACATCTGTTGAAACAAAGAGCATAATGCATAAACTGTGCAGAGCAGAGCAGTTGCACCGTGACCGTGACTGTGACAGTGTGTGTGACAGCGTTTTTGTGTCCAACTGAACTGTACTTAGCCCAAACACTCCTAATGGATTCTAGTCTCCAGCACTGACTGAAAACAAGTCACGGCAGCCAATCTTACCCACTCGGCACTGCAGAGTAGATAATTGGTTGCTTCTTCGACAGGGCTGCACAATGAGAGAGATCGCTGCTGATCCCAGAAAAAGGCAACACTTGTTTAAATAACTTTGATGGAAGGTAACATTTCATTAGGACTCCCAATCAGCACCTCAACACCTTTGTTCCAACAACCATCACCAAACTCAGCTGAACATGTGACATTCCTTCTGTATGGGTGATAGGTAGTAAACTCACCACCTGCCATATTAACTCATTGCCATCCCCTGTATGCAGACTAAGTGAATGGAAACACTGCAATACAGTATCTTTATACCCCATCATATTCATCATTATAAATGTTGTTTCTACACATTTGCAGTCCTCAGTTTATCTGCTTCTTTTCTATATACCACCCAACGACAGCTTCAGGATGTGAAATCCACAAAGTTAAACATTTCTGAGGCATTTTCGCATTGAGTCAATAAAAACATCTCAAAGTACAGCACACTATGCTGCGCAGCGGCTGGCAGATAGTGCTGCCTGACTGCATATGTGGTGCAGTTCAATAAAAATAGCAGATCTTGAGAGGAGTAAACTTTTATCCCATTTGGACTTATTTTTTGGAGTCTTTGCTCATTTGTCTTTTGTACTCACTTTTTGGATTCACTTTGCTTTCTTTTGACACATTTACTTACTTTATATTTAATTAAATTTCACATAATATCAAAACTGGTGAAATATGATGAAATCTGCTAATATGGGATATGCCTGAGCCTACAGCAAAAAAGGCCTTAGCTAAAGATAGATAAGCTAAATGTTTCATTCATCAACAGCTGTGGCGTGATGGTCGCTGGATGGAAAGAACAACTGAACTTTGTTGCTAGCTTGAAACCAATGTAACCCATACGAAAGTTTCAGAATACATCAAAGAGATTTTTTCCCCCATTATTTTTTAAATGGGTTTTGCGTAACACTTATGAATAGTTAGTGTCGTACCTGCAGCGGTCAGAGAGCTCTCAGTTTATTCTGTCTCAGAGAAGGGAAAAGAGATTAGATTTTCACAATCTAAAATATCCTTATTGATTTAAAAGAGGTCCAAACAAATGCAATGTTGATGATTTTTTTCTGCTCTTCAATTTAGCCTTGGACAGGTATTTACATTAGTGTAATATTGTCTTAGCTGAACAGTGTCTGAGCTTCACTGCTAGTGCACTGTAAGATGTAGCCATGGTTTTTTTCTTCAGCTGATATTGTAAAATATAGATTTGAAGGAAACAACCATTTGATGTAAAAGTTAACTAGTGCTGCAATTCAAAATATAGCTATCAGTTTATGAGGTTTAAGTGATGTGGATGTCAAAAATGTGCCCTTTGTTGTATTGAGCAGCTGCTAGCTTGGTTTCTGTCAGAATTTCTTACTGTTTCTCCAGACTGAGAGCACTATGGCCACAGTTTACTGCAACAAAGACACCGACTGCTCATAAATAACTCTTCACAGAACCCTACAACAAACAAAAGCGAAAACTCCTTGCGTATTGTACAGAGGTTGTAACTGCCAGGAAAGCCTTCCTTTGTATTAAAGATGACACGTCTAAAAAGTAACTTGGTTTATTTAACTTTTAGGGGCCAAAAGCATGTAACTTTTCAAGCTGTCCTCATTGTTCCACATGCATACCCACCTCCATTTATAGCATTATGTATTATGCAATATGCAAAGAGCTATAAATTCAACCTGTAACTGTAACTGAAATTTACACTCCTCCGCTGTCTACATAATAACAGTTTTTTTTGTTCTATTTTAAACACTCCTTAGCAACTGGAAACTTCTTGAGCAAACAATTACTTTCTTCAAGAACCTCCCTCAACCACAGCTATACCTCACATAACCTTAATTAGCTGTGTGCAAACCAGTGTTACTGAGCCACCAGACAACTGACATATCAGTGGCAGCTTAAAGCAAATGGAAATACTGAATAAAAAGACATTCTTTTGTTCTTACAGCTGGGGTATTAAACATTTGCAGAATACGAAGGGGACATCAGTTTAAAGAGAGCAGTCGTTTTCATTTTCAGTGCTAATAAAGTCAGTCAGGCCACTGGACTTTCAGCAGAAATTAGTCATTAGTCAAATTGTAAGATTTATTAATGGATTTAAAACTATATTCTTAATAAAATGACTTTGTCAGAGTCTGTTGGGTACAACCTGCAACTGTCAGGAATGTTCCTCTGAAAGAAACTTGGTAGATTGATTATGTAAAAGTGTTTTGTTTTTTTTTATCTTTTGCATCATCCACATCAATTTTGATTTTCGCACAATGGTAAAAGCCAATGGCATTGTCAGTCAGTTACATGAGTGCCATTGGATCGGATTAATGGCTAAATTACAATAACTTATTCAGTTCATCTAGACACCTTAATCGGACAAAAAATCGGATCGGATTCCTCTCGATCGGATTAAGACCCTGAGATAACTCGATCCAAAAGTACACTAAACATGCATGTAGGCACTGAAGCACGTGGTGGATCGGATTGAGCATGCTCAAGATTTTTGCTGTACAAGGGGACGATATTACTGTTGTTGTCGCCGCTGCCGAAAAGAAGACGTGAACCGGAAGTGGCTCTATTAGTGATAGTTGAAATAGGTACAGCGCCACCTATCGTACTGCGGTATTGCCTGCTTTGTGCCAGTGTTTTGATTCATTCATTGCCATATCTCCAAGGATAATTACCCTTGCTCAAATAAGGAGCATAACAACTGAAAGAGTCATTAAAAAATGACTTTGCCCTCCATCGTGTCACTTACACTATCTGTGCTCACCTCTTTTAAATCTCTAAAAACCGAAATATCAGATACAGTGGCATGTTTAATATGATTCACTGATGCTAGTTTGGATGCTTCTTTTTAGCTTTTGGATTTCCATTTGTTTCCTGTCTGCATGTTGCATTATCAAGAACTTGGAATATCACAGAGCACATGCTTCATTTATGATAAGCTATAATCTGCTCGGCGCTTTGAGACACAGATGAGGCCTGCCAGGACGTTTGGAGGAGAAATCCAGATTAAGAGTGAGTGACTTCAGAACTCTTACCATGCTCTAGCCACTAAGCATTTGCTATGTGATGAATTAAAAATAGATGATTTTCTTCTATAAGAAATGTATCTGCTAAATATTTTTAGATTGATTTATCCATCATGAAATGCATAACTTCTGCTTAGAAGTTTGTTAATTTATTTGTCAAATTTGAAGCAAATGAAAAATAATTTCAGCACTTAATGAAGACTAGACATGCTACACATAAATATTCAAGCTGACACACTTACTCAGTTAGCTAGCCAACAGGATATAAATTCAACTGTTTGAGCAGTTGCTTGGATTGGAATAATTTCCCAAGCAGCAATGCCAAAGGTTTGCTCCAGCTTCCAAGATGGGTGCACCATTATCATTAATTCTTGTAAACAGAATGTATTTGGGCTTCGGATTGTTTGTTGAACAAAACAAGGAATGAAAGGTGTCACTTCAGGCTGTGGAAAACCAGATTAAGAAAGTAATCTGCAAGGCAATAACCATTAGTCGTAGATCGTAAACGTTTTTTTTTTTCTTTAGACCACAACTGAAGACTGCACTGCGTTTGACCTTTGCAATAAACATGCAACTTTTAAGGAACATATCTGCCATCAAACAGGGAGAGTAAATTTACTGAGAAAAAAAAAACATGAAAGTAATAAACTCATAGCAACTAATGAGTTATCTGGTTCATTGTAGAACCACCAGGTTGCCTGAAGCCACAAATATTGCACAACAGAACCATAAAGAAGATCTTGGCTTACAGTTTACACGGTCTGTGTCTCTCTGCTTGTGTGTGTGCACGTGGCTGAAATGTGATTTGGTGCTGATTATTAGATTGCAGGGTGCTGCTGACTTGTTCATTTCCCCTGCGTCAGAAGCTTCTCCCTGTTACCATAGAGATGATTATGGTTCATAAGTAAAACATCCCACCCTGTTTCCACATATTTGATTGAGCAACTAAGGGCTGTAACTGTTCAAAGCAGCAAAGCATTCAATAAAGCAGAAAATACTCTAATTAACTCTTTTTTTCAGTAGGATGGTAGGTAGGTTATTCAGAGGCAGAACTTAAAAAAGGCTTCAAGCATAAAATGTGTTACAGGTAGTGTTGTCAGTAGCAGTTTTCTTCAAGATCACAGATGCAATCTTGATCTGTCCTCTACCTCTCCTTTAATGCCCTGTTCGCTATCATAATGCCTGCTCCTCATATCTGATGGCCGTGTTGTGCTTAATAACAAGCTTCGACTGCAGGAAGGAGGGGTACTTTGGGGGATAAGCAAATTAACAAAGCTATTCACAGCCCCCTGCAGCACCAGGGGGTGTAGGAGGAAAGGAAAGAGGGCAGTGAAGAAAAAAGAGGAGGACTGCCTTAGCTCATCACAACAGGGGGCATAGGCTGCAATCACTTAGGCACAGCATTATCTCCGCAATCATGCATCGTGCTTTTGTTGTGCTAATTGGAAACCTTAATATGAGGAATAATATTGCTGCCTCATTATTTGCTGAGTGACTTTCTTGCCAAATTAATAAACAAGTCTCAGAACTTATACAGAGAGCTTTAGGGACTGGGAATCATTTGAGGTGGTTATTAAGAACTGGTTTAAAGAGCTACGTCAGATGTTCCAATATGTGCTCCATGTGTCGGACGTTTGCACCGCTGGTCTCACAGGGCACGTGAGTTCAGTTACAAGCTCCGTTACAAGCTGAACCAGGCATGATTGTAGCGAGCACTGCAAGGTTTGGCCGAGTGTTACAAGAAAATATGACAATTCTGCCAAATATGACAGCTGTGTTAAGATGGTTTTCACCAAGGGGGAGAAAGCTTCGCCAAAATTCTGAAATGTTTGGCTCCGGCTTGCCACAATTGTAAAGGATAATGCCATATTTCTTTTTGATGCTGCAACAGCCTTGATTAAGTTAGCAGCATTTGTGGTATGTAACCAACTAGTATGGGACATTTACCTATAACAGAAAGAAAATACTAAGACATCTAGTTATCTTAAAATGATACAAAGAAAAGTAGTAAATGGTGTTTGGTACTTTTGTTGACATACTTAAGTTATCAATTAGCTATGAAAATATATTCTGTTGAATGTCTAATGTAGTAAAAGATTAACGCGTATTGTGCACTAGAAAATCTTTTCTTTTTTATTATTGTTGTTTGAAAAGAGAAATGAATATGTTCAGCCTACAACGGCAGCCTACCTCAGGGCAGTGGAACAGTCAGTGGAAGCTGATTATATTTGGAATAAAGGGAAGTTCATTATCATATTCTGAAAGCTAAATTAATTTAATTTGTATTACATTATGATAATGAAAAATAATCTCCAATAGGAACTTGATTTAATGAGAGATTGACATTTAATCAATAAATACAGGAGAAGTCTGAATGGCAATTATTTGGTGAAGATGAGAAAGTGCAATACCACTGGGGCAAAACATTTTTTTCTCTTCTTCCTGTCAGTGACTGTTAATTAATTCATTAAAATTACTGAATCATTATGTAATGAAGGAACCTAATCATCTGGTGGCCTGTGTCTCAACCTCTCCCCCTAGACAAAGACATTAAGTCCATGACCACTTTAATCTTGCAATTTGAATATCTTTGATTTACAGGCTAACACATCATCTGTGCTTACATCCCATACATCTTGGTGTGGTTTCCATGGTGACGTCAACATGGAGATCAATCATTGCCAACCAGGAGTGGAGCATGACACCAATTAAAAGGTGATGTCGTCTCCAAGTCATCGCTCACACTCCTTGCTAATGCACTAATTACCGGGGCTGGGACATTAATGGAATAGCATGGTTCAGCCTGGGGATTAATCTGCATGGATTCGCCAGTGTGTGTGTGTGTGATGTCTGTCTGTGATGTGTGCGTGTGTGTGTGCGTGCATGTATGCGTTTGTGTGTGTGAATAATGCAAAACCAAGACATGACCTTGAGCACCACCACAGGAGTGAAATGAACTGGCTGGGTGGAGGTCTGGGATATCTGCAGTTGGGGCTGGGGATGGAGGCTGAAGTGTTGCGATGGAGGGCCCGGTCAAGGTTGAGGATGAGCAGGGAATCAGTGCAATTGAAGGGGAACGGTAAATAAAGTTTTCGTGTTCATGATCATGAGTGGTTTGACCTTAACAAACCACTCATGATCTTCCACACAACAACAAATCCTTATACAGTTTTGATTTTCTAAAAGTTGTTTCATTTAAAGTTTGTATCAGTCATGAAAACTGGAGATGGAGGCTCACAGGTATGATGCCTTTATCTGCAGTTACAAGCAGAGTTCAGATCATTCTCAATTTAAAACTTGTCAATTAAAATCAAAAGTATTTACAAATAAAAAAAAGAAAAAAATCAATGTCCCAATCAACTTTTTATTGGCCTGATCCCACTTCAAGTTCTTTCATTCACTAATCTCTCTAACATTCATTTAATATTTTAAACACACTGAATCTGATGCTTCTGTTTACCTTGATATTGATTAAATAAGAGGCGAATAGTTTGCTTAGCACACATAATTTGGACTCCCAAAGGGCCTGCTTTGAAACTATTAAACTAACAAGCTTAAATTATTGATGTTATGACAAAACTTTAAAGAGAAGAACGTGAGTTCCGCAACTGATGAGACACGAGGGGATAAAGAGATAACTGTCTGGCTTTGTTGATCTTGTTGAAACTTCACTCTCATTTGAAGTACGATGCTTTCATTTAAAGGAGAGCAACGCATCAGGATCTTTGGAAAAAAATCTCTACATGCCTCAATAGCAACAGGAGACTAGTAGAGAATAGTGACTTGCAAATTACTGCCTAGTTTCATCAAACAGATGGAAAGTAGTATTCCAGCAGTGTGTGAGACAGTTTTTAGTGACACGTAACATTTTTCCTTATATTTCTAAGGGCAGTAGTGCAGCAATATCAGTAGGCTTTGAGTGGTCAACACACAGGAGTACAGAAAAGACTGAATCTTGGCTATCAAACCATTTAAATAAGCCTAGATTGGTAGTAACTGCTTGTGCATTATTGCTTAAGTACCCTCTTATTTGCTGAGCTGCTGCAACAACTGGGTGGTTTCCTTTCTAGTAGTGCATCATACTGTAACAAACCCGGACTGACTAAGAGAAGAAAAACGCAGTGGGTTAAAATGGTATGAATGTAGTGAGGTGATTGTTCGTGTGATCTGTGTTTGTGTTTGTTTGAAAGGGAGAAAAACATTGAGTGTGCCACTTTATGTGTGTATTCATCAGAATAATTTCTAGTTTTGTGTATTTTGTTTGAGGAGTGCTCATTTGCAATTGAAAGTATTCTACAGGGGGTGACATTTGAAATACAGTACTGCCTCAAAGTAAGAGTGTACAACTTTCAGCAGCCCCGCTTAGAATCCATATCGATCTCCTTTCTTTTTTTCTCTTTTTTTGCCTGTATCTCATTTCTCCAGAGGTTTCTCCCGAAACCTCTGCACACTGAAAACTCCCTGTTAAGAGTTTGTACAGTATGTATTTTGAATTGATCATGTGGTCTCATGGAAATTCTCCCAATAGCTCATTTAGTAGTGTCTTCATTCGTTCATTTTCCACACCCACTTTAATCTATTCAGATGGCTGCAGACTATCCAAGAGAGATCACCAGTCCATCACAAAACTGAGGCAAACAAACACGGACACTCACTATCAGTCAATTTAGAATCGCCAATTAATTTAACATGCATGTTTATGGACTGTGGGAGAGGCTGAACTCCCTGGGAGAACCCATACAGGCATAAAGAAAACATGCAAACTACATGCAAAAAGGCTCCATCCAAGATGTGAACCGGTAACCTGCTCTAAGGCGACAATGCAAATCAATACACCACCCAGTGATGCTTTAATTTGCTAAAACAAAACAAAACAATAGCTGGCAGCAAAATTAGTCTGATGACTCACCAATGACATAGGTGAGCAGCAGGGCCAGAGTGAGAGTGAGGAGGGAGGCAGACAGGGCTGTACACTTCCAGTTGCAGCAGCGGTGAGGCTTGTTGAACGTAAACAGTGGTCGGGTCACACTGCTGCGAGGGAGAGGCCGCGGCGGAGGGGAGTACACTGTCCCCGAGGTCAGGGGGTATCCCTGCCCCGCCCCTGACAGTAGAGCCGATGAACCGGATCCCTGCTTGAACAGGAAGTGTCTGTGGGAGGAAAAGCACAAAAAGAAAGAAAGAAAATGTCATTCCAACCTGTAATTTACTGTTCACCAAGCCCTGCCTCCTCAGTTACTGTTGCTATGCTTGTCAATCTTTCGCATGGCTGATAAGACTCATTACATGGATAGCGCATGGATAACTTTTCATTTCTGTCCAGCTTCGGTTAATTTTGTCCACTGACATGACAAATGCGGGATTTCATCAAACCTAGCAAACTAATTAAGCTAACATTAGCTGTGGAGGTGGTTGAAAAACAAGTTTGACTTTTTAATTTTTCTAGCCTTCTTATACAAATAAAAGTATCTGTTAAGAAGGACTGAATTATGTATTTACTATCTATGTAGATTATATCCTGCTAACAGAAAGAGACACAAGGCTAAAAAAATGCACAAACGTGAAACAAGTTGGAGATTTGGAGCACAAGCAATTTGAGAGCCCAATAGAAAAAGGGCACTGTCCTTGGAAGAAGGCTCCATGCTTACCATAAGCAGCAAATTAGATTGCAGCTGATGAATAGCACTGTTTAATCAATTTATTTTACTTTATTATCCATTGTTTTGGCTTTGCTAAGCCTGGGGTGATCAGATTTGAGTTTGTGAAAAAGAGGACCCCTCAGTGCCAGGGAGTGGGTGGGTGGGCGGATGATGTGCTGGGTGGAGAGATATAGTGTATCACATGCAACACCATGACCATGTGAATGCATACAAATGTGTCCACAGTCAAGGGTTCTAAGATAACATCATGAGCTTTATTGGCCTTTAAGAACATTGTGGCCAATAGGCCTACTTTATACTAAACTTTTGAATTTTTCCTTTGAATCTATATTGGCTACTTTCTAAAACATTAAACATCAACTTGTTTTGTTTCTTTTTTTTCTTATTAAATAAAGATTAAATAAAATTGTGCAACTTTAATGTACTCTAAGAAGATAATTTTTGACCAGGTGTTAATTCTTTCTATTGAATGTTTGTCCCTTTATAAAGCAATAACAATAAAAATATATGTCTGAAAGTTGTCTTTTTGTGGCCACAGATTAAACGTGAGAAACTCAAGTGCTCATCGTAGTGCTGACCAGTCGAATGTTTGAAGAGAGAAGGCAGTCGACCAATGATGGGGATTCTCTGTAGTCAGAGACTGTGCAGGAAGGTGGGATATGAAGAGTGTTTTCACCCCTCCCCTACTCACTTCCACTTGAACTATGCTGTAGGGCTATGAGGAGAGAAAGTCTATGATGATAAGCGAGTGTGGAGAGTGAAATGCAGCGCAAATCCAAATAAATATATTTGAGGCTGAGACAGAGCAAAATCCTGGACAATTTTGAAATTCCAGCTGGACGCAATTTTTAGCTCTCAAAAAGAGGACATGCCCTGGTAAAAAAGAAAGTCTGGTCACTCTAACTAAGCCGGAATAGGAAGATCGGACCCTCTAAATTGTTTAAATGCATAGTATCACTCTTATTGCAGCAACATGCACATTACTTTAGCTTGTGGAGAAAGCTTAAAAACCCTGATACAACAGTCTACGATTGGATGACTGCTGTTTGATGGAGATGTTTAGAAAACTGTCGATTAATTACCATCCTAATCCACATGAGGAAGGCGCCATTCCACATCCTGTGTTCCAACAGCTACCTGCCACCCCTGAGACCACCATTTGTGTCGCTCCAAAGTAGATTATAGTATGATATTGGAAACAGTCACAGTTCCTGAGAAGGCCTATCTAGGACAGTGGTTCAGTGCTTCACCAATTACTTCAACGCAGCACAGATTTTTTTTTTCTTCTCAGATATCTATCGTCTTATTCTGACTCTGTTTATGCAAATCTGGACTCCGAGGAATTCAGTCTCACTCTGAGGTACGCCTGGCTGAAACTCATTTAAAGGAAGAGCCTCAAAGGTGGGAAACTTTAGTAGAGACCCTGCTATTTTTTAAATAGGCAGTCTTGGGTTCACGTATCACACACAAGGCACTGTTCCACTTTGCCACTGCATAAAGATCTGGTCCTACAACACCTTACCCGTCAAATAAGCTCTCACTGAAGTCTAGAACTATGTGATTCAGGTGAACTGATTATACCCCTGCATATGCTGGGCCGCATTTGTGTGCTTTTAATCTAAGTGTGCTCTTCAACTTGCAAGTACTGTCACGATGAAAAATTAATACGGTAAGCTAAAACCAATGTGGAAAAGCAGTCCAAGAAAGTCCCAAAGCACTAGGATTCCTCTTACATTATGTTCTGCAGTAAATTCTGAGAGGTGGGCAATATATGTGACAAGGGTAAAACATAGGCATGATTCAGAGTTTGTGAACCATAACCAGTTCAACACCAGTGAACAGCTTTGACCTACAATTCAAAGTAGAAACAGCTTTGCAAAACAGGGACAACACACTGAGGATATAGTAAGTCACGGAATATTAAACCACAATCTCTTATCCAGTCCAAGTTCTTCATCAGACAGCACACCCAAATTTAACCAAGGGTTTCTCTGACGAAACATTATGAGCCACTACTGTAATGCAAATGATATGAAATAGCTTGAAATGGCACTGGCATCCATGGATCAATGACTTACCACTTCCTTATTTGACACATCAAAGCAATGACTTAGGTTATACGGCTTTATTAGTAAAATGAAGATGAGGTTCATTTTCATTATTAAGTGTGCTAGATGGTAGGGAGATAGGAAACTTAGATGAAGGGCTATTAATCTTGGTAGCATTTCATCTACATTGTGTTTAGATAATGGAGGGCGAAGGCTGGGTAGTGTCAGATGAGGAGGAAGACGTATGGGGGCCACTGTAGGAAATTGTGCAATTTGGGAAAGTGGATTTGGGCAGGGCATTGTAAGCAGTTCCAGCTTGTTCTGGTAGAACTCAAAGGGCACCTGTATTTTTCCTTTTTTCTTTCAGTGAACATATATGTGGTTTTTAAACTAACAATGCCTCACAAACACAAAAATCTCCGCCTGGAAATCACCAAAAGCCTGATTTTCTCAGGTTACAGCATGCCCTCCGGGGGTTAATATTGGCATTGAGTGGGGCATACGTGTTGGCAGTGAGAGATGTGAGGACGCAGGCTGCTCTCCTGGTCTCTGAAAGCCCCTCAGAGAACAGGCCATTAAAGTGGGGCCAGACAGCAGACTGACAGCATCACTGGACACCAGCTTGTACTCACCCCCTACTGAGTCCATTTGTCCTCATACAGCGCAAAACCACATACATCTCACCCAAGCATTCAGTGTTCTATTCAGCCTTGGTAACACATTTTAATTAAAAAAAAACCCAGCAGGGTGAGGATTGAAAAATAATGATGCAATCAATGATGCATGTAAGAAAAAAGCTCTTCATAGCACCTCTTTCATGAAGACTAAAAGAAATTATTTTCAAAGATTAGGAAACTTTAAACAAAACAATTAAATCAATAAAAGAGGAAAATGAATAAATGATAGACTTAAATAAGAGTAAGATAGCTATGGTTTGACTCTTGAGTTATCTTTTTGTTTTAATTTCCTTATTCACTTAAATTCTTTCTGTGCTCATCCTGCCAGTCATGTTGAGCCTTTTTCTTTTTCATCTGGTTTGTTCTGTGTGACTCTTTAATGTGGCCCTATGGCTGAGACAGATAACATCCATCCTTCACTGTCCGCCTCCTGTCCTTTCTCCATCCACCCGTTCAGCATCTGCTGAAGGCTGTGAGTCAGACGGGGGACACAGGAGGCTGCGCATGGAGCTGTCGCACACCTGAGGGTCAATGATAGTTCATCTCTGAAAGGCCAGAGATAAACTCAGAGAACACACACACACATAAATATATAAATATCATGTGTGTGTGAGAGAGTGTAGAAAGCTTTGCTCAAAGATGACTGCACAAGACAAGCACCTATAAAAACATGTCAAATCCAACATTTTTACTTTTTGAAGCCAGTGCACAGGTCAGATCCATGATGGTTCTTTTATTGCCCTGTTAAAGTTGTATTAGAACAAAAGGGGATCAGAATAGGGCAAAAGAAATTGCATTTGTCAACGCATGGGAAACCTTATTCTTGTTGTGTGGTGTTTTTAAAATAGCTTCATTGTTCTCTCTGCCTCCCTGTCTTTGATCTCCTCAGACAATATCTAGGGGCGATGCCCAGGAAGCTCTGAATTCTTATCAGAGGGCAGATTTCCCCCGAGACAGGAAGAAAATGAGAGATCCCGCTGTCCAGGAGGTCAGAGTCTGTAGGCCCAGGGACTGCCTCTACCTAGATAAGTGCAAATGGCTCTGTTTGTGCGTACGTGGGGGGAGGCATTGTATACATGTATACTCATGTCATGAAGACACATAGTGTGTGCGTCCGTAGATATTGATGCACATGGCGATTCAAGTAGTCTCACTTCTTGAGCGATAAGAGGAAGGATAGAAGGCATAGCAGAAGTCAATTTATTACAGTCTCAACATTTGTTATGCTTCTTAACACACCCAGTGTGAGGCCCAGTCAGATATATTGAATATCCATATCTGCATCCATCCTCTCACACAAGCCAGTCTCTCCAGAAACATAACGGATGTGCAGCTGAAAAGGAAATCTATGCACACTTCAAACAATCTTAATCTTAGCTGACGCATCGTCAATATGTTTCAATACTTATTCATCAAATATGCATCGAGGAAAATGGAAGTGTACTTGACAACAGGAGACGTTATCTGTTTTTCTTGCCATTTTTATTAAGGTCAAAGCATCAGTTATAATTCTATTAGCATAAGCCTCCATGTCAGGTTTGTAAATACTTTATAAATCTTTAATCTCGCGCCTGAGATTGAGCTGATAAGAATGCAAGGGTAAAAGCAGAAATATGAAATCATTAGATTAGCAGTGTATCTGAGAATGTGAAAGAGAGTGAGGAGGGTGCTTGAATACTAAATCCAGCCCAAAACAGTTAAGCACTGAAGACTTCGTCAGAAGCTAGATGGAAAAGAGCCAATAATATCTGAATTATGTTATGAAGGGGCACTATTCTATTGACTATGAATATGATTACATTTTATGGTTCAGAACTAATAGCACACTATCAAATGAAACTTATTTGACTATAAAGTCCCAAATGCAAAAATGTATTACGACAAAAAGGCACCATCCAATATACTGAGCTGCTGCGGAAATTATGTTTTATAATCACATTTCTGTCTTTGGGGAGAAAGTTCTTTTTGCTCTGAACAGTTAGAAAGACCAAAAATAATGAATTTTGTTTAAGGTGAATTTCAATTTAAAGCAAACACACACGCACACACACACACACACACACTCACACACACAGACATAGAAACACACATAAGTATTGTAATTACAATACACTCCTGACAAGTCTCTCTCATTGATACTCATGTCAGGCCAATGATTAATTTAAATTGTCACTGAATCTAATTTTATTCTTCCTTTCCTTTAAATGAGGCAAGATCTAATTATGGCCTAATGCATAACTTATTAAAACCTCTTCTCCTGGCATGGCAGCCTGCCAATCTCACCCTCACTCATAATGCCAGAATTCCGCGACTGCACCGCGCTCTCATTAAACATGCAAACATATTCTTGTGCACCTTGCTGCTTCTTCGCAAAAGCGGCCTCACAAATGAGGACTTCCAAAATAATTCTCTGATCAGTTATTACTTATGCATTGAGCAAATGCTAAATTCTGTTTGATGGGGTGAAAATTCCAGCCGCAAATCTTTGAGCATTTGAAGAAAATTCCTCGGGTGCAAAAATTTCACGTGAAGTCACAATAATTTTTGAATAGTTTAAACTCAAATGGATGTGTCCTGGTGAAACTTTCTGCAGTAAGAGGTGACACACCATAAAGAATCCCCCATAAATTGAGAGATTTATTATGACAAGAGGCCACCGGGTGTGTTTCCCTCACTACCCTAAACATGGGCAAAAATAGCCATCCTTTAGTTCAACATTCATACTTTATCATCCTACTCTAAATCCTAATAAGAAATAGTGGAAATCTGCCACATCACAGAACCTTTAGAATTTTCTTTAATTCACTGATCCTCATTTGTGAGATTAAAAAATTACTTTAACCAAGTGACATTACACAGAAGCAGAGTTGTTTTGCTATACAGATAAATCCCTTGTTTTTGGACTTTTTATATTTAAGCCCTTTGTTTCAAACTCCTTACTCAGGCTCGGCATTTGTTGCATAATGAATAAAATAAAAACACCCTTAATCCCGAGTAATTTGTTGCATTCTGTTACCTGGTCTCTAGGGGTATATTGCTGTTGAGCACCCAGCTGTTGTGAAGCTGCGCCTGGTCTGTGCTCGAGCTGGTGTCTGCCCCCTGGCCACCCTGACTGGCTTGGCACCGCGTAGGCATGGTCTTCCTCTGCAGGCTGACCTGAGTGTAGGGCGCCGGGCGGGCACAAGTGCAGGCGTGGGGCGGCGGTGGCGGTGGGGGCAGCGGACGAAATGTGAACTGGCCACCTGGACTGCTGGGCAGCTCTGCACAGAGACACAGAGAAAAATCAGGGGAGGAGGAAAGAGGAGGGACAGGGGAGAAATAAACACAGGTTTATTAGGAGCGCAGCATCATAAATTAGAAATAAAAGTGGCATGTTAGTTGACAGTTTATTGTTATTACACTGATTGAGGGACATAAATCAGTATGAAACTGTCCCTGTCCAGCCCTTTCCCTACCTACCTGCTTTGATACAGTTCCAGCTACCCTATAAATAGGTTCTTGGCTGGCTGCAACAGTGAGTAGTCTTTAAAGAGCTAACAGCTCTGGCTTAATCTGCACCCGCCAGCCCAAACTACCCATGTGATGTTTATTATGAGATCTCTATGGAATGAGTTAGCCAGCTGTAACTCCCTCACACTAGTAACCTGAGGGTCTAGCAGGAGCTCTCACAGTCCATCATTTATCATTCTCTTTCACTATAACTCACCCTCGCTGCATCTCTTACTGCCTGCTGCTTTCTCTCCCCTCTCAGTCTGCCTCTAAAACTGAGCGTAGACTAATTACAGTTTTGCTGAATGCAATGCCTGTGCATGTGTTTGCCTAATGTTTGAACAGAGCTGCAGATGAGGCTAGTTTGCATGCATTTCTGTGTGTGCACACACACTTGTGTGTATGTGTCAGACTGTATTCACGAGCGTGCATCAGTTGGGACATTAGTTATCACAGTTTAGGACGACAGCTCGTGCCATATGGTTGCAGTATGGTTCCATGAACAAGGCAAATCCCTCATCCCAAAAGACCAACTCTGTCCAGCTGTATTGACAATGAATAAAACATTAGCCTCAAACCAGTGGGTAAAAAGTCTGCCTACTGGAATCTGGTAGAAAGACTCTTGGCTCTCAGTTTTATTTGCTGCCAAAATGTCAGCAATAATTTTGTATCGGCAAATGTAGCCTACCTGGAAGATTACCACAGTCTTCCCAATTCAAGTGTAAGTATTACACAGATAACACAAGGGGACAGCTTGTATGACTCTTTCCAGATAAAACTGAGAAAAGTAAAGTGATAATCTTGTTCCAGTCTCTACTGCCAGCACAAATTTTACGGGAATGTTACCGTTATGTTTGAAAGCGAGGCAACATCTCAAGTAAACATTGTAGAGGAACATTAATGGAAGACTTTATTGTGAACATTTCCATAACACAGAATATGTAGACGTACACTGACACCATATTGTTGATCTCTTCAAATTCATTGTTGCCTTTCACACAGCTGTACACAGTCATATCCACCCATGCTTATTGACTCACTACATTGCATGTCAGGTTTTATGACATTGCATGTCAAAAATTTACATTTATAAGATACATTTTGAAGCAGATGTGCAGGGATGCAAAGACAGGACACAAACAGTTTTGTAAACGGTCTATAAACATTTCTCCAAAACATTCCCACGATGCAATCTGTCCAGCTCTAATGGCATCTTAAAGATTGTGATGGTAGCCATAAGAAAGACATTTTCTCGTGTTTGTGTGTGCATGTCAACCAATATAGACATATTGCTAGTTATTGATCTTTCAATACACGTAGTGACATGCCTTCCTCTGTTGTTCCGCGACAAAACATATAAAAAGTGTTCAACCGAACAGTATCACTCCGCTGCTTTTAAATATGCTGATGGCTATTACACTCACACAAACTTCTGAATCGCATTGAATAACAACAGCTGCTCTGCGGCTTGTGAATGTTTCTAATCATTAGATGTTCCATGTTTTTGCACTAATTTCTCCCCTGAAGACCGATCTGTTTAAACCTTAAGAACTGCTTTTTCTCCTGAGAAACTATATGATCTTGTGCTGTACTGTTTACAACCTGCTCGTTGTCACTGCGCTTGATCATTTGATGATTTCAGCAGCTGCTCAAATTGGCAAATAGGGCCTTGGTAAAATGACAGGAAATATGTGTGTCATCAGCTGGAGTTGCTGTTTAGTCTAAACTAATGGATGCGGAAAATTGAAGTTATTTCTGTCTCAAACACCTCTGAGTATTAAAAATTACACGCTGAGGGAAAACTGACAGAACACTTTTGGAGCACTACTGCGTACTGTGCCACTGTAATCCACCAGGAGCTTTAAAGTGGTGCTTCAGTTTTTAGCAGTCTGATTCATCAGTAACAAGGAGTCCTTTGAGTCCAGCCAGAAACCCCTTGCTTTCAGAGTTTTTTTTTCCCTTATACCGAAGGCAGTTGTTTTTACCGCTGGGATTTTTTATATTTTTAATTTAGACTTTTTTTTTTTAAATCAAATGCAGGGCATTTCTAAGGCTGGTTAAGTTGTGTTTTACACTTACACTTAAAATGGATTGTTAGTATTATGACCTATTTATTCATAGTTACATAGCCCATGGCTTATAGAGAAAGAAAAAGAAACAATGCATTGTTGTGAATGGGATCAACAACTAAATGTTCTTCAGTCACCTCTAAAAAAAACAAGAAAAGAAATCAATACTTTAAAGTTCTGCTGAAAATGTTTTTCAAATCCCTTCTTTAAGTTCCTTTGATGAAAACAGCTATTTAACTTGCAGAGCATGAGAGATGTTAGTCTACTTCTCCTGAATTATTCTTTTTATTACGTGATTTTATTGTTTTTCTTTTTGGTATACTTTAGTTCAGATCCAAAATAATAAGTTAAAACTGATGTTACCTTACAGGACAAAGAGTTCAGAACTAATGTGTTAAAAAAGGGATGTTTTCTCTAAGGACACTGGAGCTACTGGAATACTTGTGTTTTCACACTTTTGTTATGGACCGACGTGTTAAAACACCAAAGTCACACCACAGCTCAGACTAAGAGATCGTGGCAGCAGTGTACCAGATATTCCTGTTTCCACTGAGTTAGAATGACTGTTTTTGTCAAACAAGTCTGGCGGCGTAGAAGAGGGTCATAGAACGTCTCAGCAGCATGATTCTACAGAGGCACTCCTGCTTGTTTCACTAAACTGTGAGTGTTACAAACATTTCAGAGTGCTTCACTTCAATGAAATTGTTCATTTCTGAAGTCATATCATACACAAATCCACTTCTAAGAAACCAAACCTCTTTACACTTTGTTATTATGACATGATTAATATGTTACTTAATATTTTGTAATGACTTTAGGAGAATAAAAGAAGTTTAGAATTTAAACATTGACAATGTAAGCATGAACACTACAAAGCATTTTACGTAACAATACTCAAAGTACTATATTAAAGAGGCCATAAAGCTTTGATTAGTCAAAGCCCACACCAAACAGAGTTGGGTTTTTTTTCCTCACAGATCACACTGCTCCTGAACAGCCAGCAACGCCTCATTGGCAGTCAAAGTTTTTTATCCTTTACATAAATTATACCATGAAATCTATTTGCCTAATAAATGCCTAGTTGGTTTAGCACGCCTCAGACAAAGAATAAGCAGCTCTTTCCTTTTTAGCATTCAACTGTGCTCAAACCTCAGTGAACAAAAATGAGGAATATGCTCTCAGAGTTCCCACAAACTCAAGTGAGGCAGCCGGAAAAACATTAATAATCTTCTTCATCGGGTTTCAAGATATTTAGGAAATTGTTAAGCCACAAAAAATGTCAAGAATTAGTTTATCTAAGAATGCTAATTCACACTAACATTTTGAAAGGCCAAAACATTCAGAATATATCTTGAAACAGGAAGCAGTTCGATGAGCAGTTCATTCAGCCCAAAGGGCTCACAATGGCACTGAAACTAAAATAAAAAATCCAAGTCATTCCTGTGTCTCAGTTCTTTAGGTTGTAGTTTGTTATCAATTATAGACCATGCTGAGTTATGACTGCTCAGTGTTTGTCCACCATAACTTCATCTTTGTGTTTACCGGTTGGGAGAAAGGGGGAAAAGTACAACGTGGAAGAGAGAGGGCAGAGATGAAGGTCCAGGGGAGAATGTAATCTTGGTGAGTAGAGTGACACGGGGACCTCAGCTGCCAGATGGTGCTTTAGAAGGCTTAGCTGAGGCAGATTTGGGCCTCCACTCCAAACGATCCACAGACTGACTCGATTTCTCTTTTCTCACATAAAATGCACAAATGGTGGGAAAACACTTCTGCCTCTCACATGCATTCACACAAAGTCATATCAAACATGCAAGCTCTGATGCTGTGTTAAATACTAAATGTAACCTAAATAGGACTGGCAATGTAGGGCAGGGGCCATGCGATATTTGGCAGGGTACCCAGGAGTTCAAAAACATCAAGTCAGCCCTGTGGGGAGCAGATAGAGGGCAGGGGTGGGGTTGTTGCAGCTCCAGATTACAGTCATGAGCGTGTTGAACATCCCCTGCCCTGACGTTCCCCTGAGATTTAGCCTTCTGGAAAAGACACTTTTGGAAAATCACTCATGAAATATTTTCTTGGATTTGTCAGCTTTTGGTTACATCAGTGAGATGTGACTAAAAGCGCTTCAAAGCCAAAAGAAGGGCGATCTGGGGGGTATTTACTAGGAAATGTAACAGGTAACAGGTATTTAGGCCAAGTATTGAAAGTGCAGCACTGTTGGTGAGATGGACCAAAAATAGCACAGAAATTATGTGCTTGTGAACATTAAAGCATTTAAAGCCAAATCTTATTTCATGAAATGAGAGGAGAACATAGCAGAATGACTCCTACATACACACCCAGAGTAACGGCTGTGGTGTGTGATGACTTAGCCGTCATGATGGTGCAATTTTCTTCTGGAAAGGATATTAACGAGTGGGTATAAAACAGTTTGAATGAAAATTGATTAATGTGTGGGAAAATACTCATGTTCATGAAAGCTCGTAATGCTCATAAAAATGTGTCACTTTGTTACTTAATAAGCCTGGTAAACGCATTTTGATGATTGGCAGGGACAATTTTGAAAAAACTACAGTTATAATTAGACTGGAGAAATTGTGGCAAGATTGCTGAAACTGTCCGTCCTTTATCTCTTGCTATAGCCAAAAAAGTTTTAGCTGAAACTATCAAAGTGTGTGCAACTGGAACAGAGATGAGAGAAGCTGTTGATAATCAATTGGCCATCAGCTGTCAGTTCCAAGAGACAGTTTAGGTTGCCATGGTGACATTTAGTGCAGCATTCTGTTTCACTCTCACTTTTTATCGCAGTACTTTGCTATTTAAGGAAAATAACTGAAACTCATATTGATGCAGTTGTGCCACAGTGATCCCCACACAGCAATCATTGGTGTACGAGTGCAAAAATAAAAAATAAAAAAAAGAGTTGCTTCTGGTTTTAACTGAACATCCTGCTCACATTTCCTGTTGGAGTCTATGGAGCAATTGTTGGCATTTCTGTAATTTAGAGATGTATGACTCCAAAAGTGTAGGTCTGCTGGCCTGGAAAGTTATGTTTTGAGAAAGAATTTTCCTTTTAATCTTTTAAAGTTATTAATCTAGCTTGAACTCTGCTCTGCATATTAAGGGGATTTTGATTTTTTGATCAATTATGCGTAATTTTGGAAAAAAAACATGTCTGAGAAACATCAGAGCAATCATCTCAATGCTAAGTTGGTTGTTTTGGCATTTACTTTGACCAACAGTGTGGGACTGGTAACATGTCATAGTTTTTTTTCATACGACAATGATTGTGCTTGTAATTCCACTGAACACTCAAAAATTCAACAAGTTAAGGAACGTTGGCTTGACACTGGCTGGTAAAGCATGGAAGTGTTCTCTAATCTTCTCTTACCACAAATTCTTATTTCTGTACTTAAAAGCAATTATTTACATCCAATAGATGGCAGTGGAAAGACTGCAGGAAGGTAGTCCTGCGTCTATCAGGAATTGACCTTTCCCATTTATTTATATAATTTCCCTTTGGGATAAATAAAGTATTTTTTCATTTCATTCCATTACCATCTTTCAAAAATCTGCCTTCTCTTCTGTTTGGACCATTCTGTGGCTGTGATAACCATTTGTAATCATTTTTTGTCATAAGAATATCGCCATGACATATTAAAATATTGCCCTTTTCAATAAGTCACTGTGGAGGGTCAATCAAAAATAATGAATAACGGTGGGGCTTACCTTTTAATAAATGAAACATGAGTTTCAAGGCCCCTTCCAAAACCAGTAATTTCTATGATGGATGGATAATAAAACAACACTACCCAAGGATCTCCAACCCCCCCTCCTCTTTACCATTAGTCCCACAATGGATTAATAAACCCTGACTGAAAGAGATACAAAGCACTCACAAGCCATGCAGATGTGACCTGTGGCTATATCGATGTGTCTATAACTATGTGTATTCTAGATGCTTACATAATTTTCTTCCTCTGTGATCATTTTTCTTTTGCATCTCTGGGGGCACTTTGCAATTTTTTTGTTTTTTTGTATCTCTGTGGTTGTTCTGTGCCACAATTTGGCCATAAAAGAGAAGTTAGAACACCGCTTTGCCTTAGGTTTGAATAGGCGTTACAACTTAGAATATTCAAACCAGCATTTTAAAGAATTGCATAGTTACTGGCGAGACGTCATTTTTGTCTCCTCTGTGTCTCATGTTGGTTGTTTTGTGACTCTTGCTGGTAAATTCATTATAGTTCTGCCATATGGCCAGAGCTCTCCTGACTCCCTGGCCCCTTGGGTTTGCGCCCGTGACACCCCCTCAGGAATCAGTCCATGATTTTCATGCAGCCAAGTGTGCAAAAACACACAACATATAGCTTTTTTAATCAGAGGAGACCACCACATTTGCTGTGAAGCAGACCATAAAAACATGAGCCGCATTAATATTAAAGCCGAATATTCCAACAGGTTTTTTCCTCATCTTCACTCCCTCTGTTTGCTCATGCCCCCCCCCCCCCCCCCCCCCTCCTTCATTATTCTGCCCACCACTCTACCACAGAGTTAATTTCTCTTATTACAGGGAAGCCATATAAAATCCATAGAGCCTAACCTCAACACTATCTAACCTGCCCGTCTAAAAGAGGAATGTGACTGTTTTAGAGAACATTTAACACTGCTGTTGGGCCAAGCACAGCAAAAATCACATCATCCACCCCACTCTAAAAATAAAAGATTAATAATTTCCCCCAGGATAGCTTTTCATCTATCTTGCCTCTTAATTGACTTACATTAAATTGCCGCAAAGTTTATTCCACTACTGTGCTTCGATGAAATAAATAATTAACCCCATAAAAAGGTCAGAAAACCAAAATTAGAAATAACCACTTTTTGTTCTTCTTCTTTGTGGTAATGAGTTGGGATCCCGCCCTATGACCGTATGACTCTCTGTAATAATTTGTCTCAGAGTTCCTAACCATAGATAACACATTATCTCATAAGATATCTTAACTTTGAATATAACTCCCTTTATTGGTTGGTTGCTGATGAAGTCAGCGTAAAGGATGGTATTATCGATAGTACCAACACCGAACATATGACAACTGGGACTAATATTGCTAATGATCACAGTGACGATGATGACGTTGATGAAGATGATGTTCTTGATAACAGCTGCTGGCGGCGATGAAAATAACACAGATAATGGCGATAACATCAGTAATAACAGCGATAACGATGATGATGAAAACAGCGGCGATAGCGGCAGAAGCACTGATAATTACATTGATGAGAGTGGGCTCTAAGACAGCAATTAGAATAAAAACAGCCATTGATTCATGTCTGCAGACACAGGGATAAACGGAGGGATTTCCATTAACAAAGTGACACAATCATGTTGTCCAATTAAAGCAAGAAAGTACAAATGAAGAGACCGAGCACTGTGAGAGTTTTTCCACACGAAACCCGGTCGATTTTCATACGGAGCCTGATAATTAGCAGCCATGCATCATCTGGCTTTTTCATACTAAAAGACTTGGAGTGCTTGGATGGGAACATCTGAACCTATGTGAACATTTGTGCAATTACTTGTTTATACCCCCATCTCCAAAAACAACTCTGCAACTACACAATCATGTTTAGGCTGCAGGTGATTCTTAAAGTAGCATTTCCCTGGAGAGGACATGAAACCTCCTGAGTCTGGCTCCTCAGCTCTGCAGCAAGTGGCTTACCATCACTGACAGTCTTCACTTCAGGGGTATACACTCAAATGTAACTCTAAGGAGATTCAGCTTCTTTAGTCCTGCACCACACAAATGACTTTTTGTGATTTTTCACAGTTATGAGTTATGCCAAACTTTTTTGAGCTTGATGGATCTTTGGCTGTTTCGCTGGAAGAGGCAAAAGGAGGCCAGTGCAGGCTTGACTGGATGTAGCGTATAGTTGGAGATCAGCTAGCTGAGCTCTCTCCTGAGAGCACAGCAGCATCCTGATCCCTCCTGACCTTGTCATTGCTGCAGGGTGCCCGGTCATCACCGCCAAAGCCGTGGAGCTGTGCAGGTGTCTTTGTATGGTGCATGTTATACCTTTGTGTGCATGCATGCACAAGTATGGAAATAAGTGTCTTTCAGAGCTTTGGAGCATGCTCAGTGGTGTATCCGGTGAGTTACTGGCCTCCGTGTGAGTTATTAGCCTCAGTGGAAATTTGCATCACCAGGAAGGAGGCGTGACAAGCTGTTTGAGACTCAGGAGGTGAAACGCCACAATGGCCATTAACGTGATTAGTGAGCACATTCATCTTTTGCAAGCCTCACGATTCTCTTGCTCTTTCTTTCTAACTAGATCCTGTACGTGAACACACACGGCTTCTCCCTCAAGCCCAAAACAATCACAACAAGCACACACAGAGTAAGGAGGAAGAGTTTTGCTTGCATACACATGCATACAGTCTATTCCCTCTGACTCTGGCACTAAAAGAGGAGAAGTGCCCAGGCTTCATAGCAAACAAAACAACATGAAGAGATTCCTGGCAGGCCAAAGAGAGAGTGTTATCAAAGCCACAGGAATGCACCACCAGCAGAACATTTTTACTGAGAGAGTATGCGCAGTGTTGTAGCAGACCTGAGCTGCTGGTAATTAGAATGGGCTCTGAGGAGACACAGGCAGTGAAATGAATGCAAATGAATTCACTGGCTCCGGCACTGGGCTCCACAACCTCACTTTTCATATAGCACGCCTTACAGACATGAAGCTCCTGGCACAAACACAGCATGGCTCCATAGTAAACACTGAGTGACACGACTGTAGACACGCATGTGCCAACACGGAAACACAGATGTGCGCACATAAAATACGAAACCGCAGGCCTGAAACAAATATGAAACCCAGAGCGCACGAGGAAGCACGGACAGATACAGACACACACATGCATTATACTAATCCCTGCAAATGCCACCGTGTTGCTTGTGAGAAGAGAATGGGGGGTGAGAATGTGTGTACCAAGCAAGCATCCACAGCATGTCCCACAGCGGAATAAACAAACCTTTCTTAATTGGTGTCGATTTGGAATAGAGTGATGATTCATCATGCAGAACTCCCCAGTAGAGTATTGGAAATCCAATCATTTCTAATCCATATGACCTTGACAGACGGCCAGAGTTAGACTGTAACTCCTTACGCACGCATTGTCCGACAGACAAAGGAGGAGTATTGTCACTGACTTTACAACACGCCAGAACTGTAATGCACCAAAGTCAGATCACTTCGCTGATTGCTCCATCTCAGCCAGAGGCGAATCTTTATGAAGCACTCAATTCTTCACAGCAATCATAAATCAGGGTACTAGAAGCTTTCTGTATCAGTGGTGGCGCGCCGGAGACGCTATTTTAATACCACGCTGCTCCAGTAAATAATTCCTGTTCCCACTACATATACCAGCACTGCTCTTGACTTAAATAAGTTAACTTGTACCACCTGAGCTAACCTCCACATCCCGGGTGGTATGCCATGTGAAAAGTTGATCAGTATCTATAAGACTCCTCTCATGAAGAAATAGGTCGTCTGTGAAGAGGTCCTGCTCTTTACTAGCAAGTGCAGCAAATGAGTCTAATTAAAACATCTCCCTTCCTAACTTAACCAGGCATCCAGGCCCAGCTGGAGTCTTATTATAGGGTAGATTATGCATGTAATGTCCCCATTGAGAGTATATTATGGAAGGTATTTAGAAAGATATATACATATACAGGATAGGCTCTGCACACTACAGGACAGGGGGAAGAGCATAGAGAATTAGGGGCTGCTTGGTATTCTGACTGGGACATACAATAGATGGTAGAGGGTGATAAAGATACAAAGAGAGCGCAGAAAAGGGAGTTAGAAAATAAGCACCACCTGCAGACTCAACTGGCGGCCATCTTGCGGTCAATGAGGTGAGAGCCGTCACCGCCCTGGGTCAGCATTAACACAGACCAATGACAAGTTGGCGCTTGCCCTCTATCACTGCAACACCTTGCCGTTCCACTTCACCGACCGCACCTATCACACCAATCACAGTGCACGCGCGTGCATATGTTTTAACACACTTCTACCTCTCTTTGACTCTCTCTCTCACTCTTAAAATAACATGCGCACACACACCAGGAGAAACTTAACAAATGTGGGAACAGATGCCCCACATCAGACTGCAGTTGCCCTCTGCTCCCTATTTGCCTCCAGAGAGACGGAGGAATAAAGTTAACCAAGATCAGACCCTGCGGCCCTCTGCTGTCTCAACACATGCCCACGCTCAACACACCCGCTCACACACCGACATTTTGACTCATCTCTTCATGTCGCTGTCAGAATAAAGCTACAGAGATGCATTTGAAGCACCTGTGCAGTAAAAGCTGCTT
This sequence comes from Leuresthes tenuis, assembly GCF_036924035.1. Lineage (NCBI taxonomy): Eukaryota > Metazoa > Chordata > Actinopteri > Atheriniformes > Atherinopsidae > Leuresthes > Leuresthes tenuis. Next base: position 22,430,059 of record NW_027325365.1, on the reverse strand, counting down.
TCAACAGCCCTCTATCACTCCTTTTACCCCCTTTTACCGAAAACACCACCATTCAAGCATTGCTTACTCTTTCTCTTAGGGACATGATTTCCCTTCATCCATGCTAACAACACCCCTCTATTCACTTACTGAACTCAAGCAGCTTCTTTGATAAGTGAAGAAGAAAACAAGATATTTAGTGGCCCTCTTGGACCCAGATAATCAACCGAAGAAGAAAAAAAATTGTCATAAGCCTCAAGGGTGTGCTGCTCTCCCTCACAGAGAGCGTCACGCATCACACAAAGAAAATGGTACAATGTGTATATTGGTAAAAATATAGATACATCTGCTATGTAGCCTGTAGTCCTCTCACAATATAATTTGTTTTGGATGCTTATTTAGGAGGATGATCACCAGATGGGAGAAGTAACTTCACATCTATCTAATTCTATCCTGTTCTTGTAGAAGATCAATATTCTGAGTATTGATACACTGTTTGTCCCACACTGTAATTGAATAAAATCCTAATAAGCTTGTGCTTTTGTCTCAAGAAGCCAAGCATGGTTTTACTTACGTGTGCACAGTCTCTTGAGGAACACGGGCTGGCAAGGTCAGCCAGAAGATCAGAAAAAAAAACATCTGCAAGCAAGAAAGAAGCATAACACGCACACACTGGCCAGAAGTGGTAGCTCCGGAGGTCGATGTTTTTGACTGCCAATTAAGAAGCAGGTTTACATTTGATCACTGGCAGGCCACCCATATAATCACTTAGCTCTCCGGATACACAGTAGACGAAGGACGGAGGATAAGGATATGTGGACAGGCCAAGGATTTGTGGTTGGCTTAAAGTGATGAACCTACGGACATCGATCCAGTATCCCTTATGGAGCCTATGCTCTATCTGGCAAGGCCTTGATAGCGCCTGGTTTCAAGAATTACACAATTAACGATCTGTCAGCAAAGACAAAAAAAAGAGAAAAACTAAACCCATGGGCTGGAAAGATGGCAGTCACCCAGTGACCACTGGTCCTTTAATTGAGCATACTCTCATTCTGAAAATATCTCCACACAAACACTTAGCTCTGCAGACTTGCTAAGAACTTGCAGACGTGTCATATTGTAGTATGCAGATGCAAAATAAAACCATGCATTGCAATATGAAAATGAAGAGACAAGTCGATACACTATTACAGAGAGACAGCTATGTATGCACTTAAACATAGCTAGGTAGGAGGGTGCTCAGATAGCCATTAGCGAACAACACTTTATGACAATTCAGTAGCCTCTCGCAGGACACACACTTCCAGACACTTATAGCTATTAGTGGCCATTATCATGTATAATCATGCGAAATGATGTGTAAGGGAGCCTCATCTGCAGCCGAAACAGTAACCACATAGAGAATTAAAATCCATCAAGATGATGATGACAATTTGGCACCATAAGAACACAGGGCACGATACAATACAAGCTGCATAAACACTAGTATATTTCTGTCACACATACACATTCACACACTGTCACCAAATCCGGGACACAAAATAGCTGTAAAAAACAAAAACAAAACACAATCCTGAGTGAGGAGAAGCATAAAAAGCCTACATGTATGCATCAATTTTCTGTGATCATACAAACCACCAACAGAGAAAATGCGACACGCCTCACCCATTTCTGTTTTTATCTACAACTGTGACTAAAAGGGCCACTAACCTATGACACAATAACATGAAAGAGGACAAAACATCCAGAAAAGACTACAAGTGACCTCTTCTAAAAGGGTCAGCTACTCCAAGGCTATAAAATCTTAAAAAGCAAAAGATAATATTCTGCCTTAACCATGACTGTGGAGACAGCGACGAATGGAGAGCGAGGTGGGGCTCAGACAGGACCCCGGCCTTAATGTAGTTTGTAATTGTAAGTGTTGGTCTTTAATAAAAGCCTAGAGTATTTGGTCAGGCTAATAGACTGGGCTCTCTAAATCCTGGCTGCCATGCATTATTCAACAGCCATTAGCTATCGCCTCATCTGGGAGGCTGTATGAGTCCCATCATCGGCTGGAACCCAGGAAAGGCACACTGGAGGTGTGAGTGGAGGGATGGAGGATTAGCCAGGGAGAGAAACAGAAAGGAAGAGATGCAAATGCAGGTATGGGAGGGAAGAGAGGTGAGGTTAGAGAGGACTCCAATGCAAAGAATCAAAGAAGTGAGCTGAGGAAAGATGGGCCTGATGTGGCATAGGTGAGAGTCTGTGATATGGAAATGACAACAGGGAGATGAAGAAATACCTAGATGAAAGCCAAAGGTCATACGACAGACCTATGAAAATGCGAAGAGGTTGATGCATGGAAGTGAAAGGAGAAGTGACCGAAGGGAGATGGCCAGAATTGAGTGATGGGTATGGAAGTAAGTGTGGTAGGCGAGCCTCAGGTCACAGGGAGGCTACAGAGAGCAACAGAGAATGAAAGAGAGATGCCAGTCTGAAGTGGCATTTTCTGTTGGCCAGGAACATAAATGTCAGATGCTTCCATTCGCTCCCCTCTCAACCTTTTCTTCTTTCAATTCCCCTCACCTCCTTCTCAACCTCCCCCTGCTCCTTCCACTCCACCTCCTGCCGCCCTTCTCAATCTGCCCACTGCTCTCCATCTCCCCAGAGTAGTGCCAGTGGTAATTTTGCTTTCAGAGACAAGAGAAGGCCATGGAACACATGGAGATACAGGCTGCTCAGTTACCATGGTATCATTGGCCAACAGGAATGGAGCCAAGACCAGGACACGTGTGTGCGTCTTTGCGTGAATTAGTGTGTACGTAGGGTGAGTGTGAGCGTGCGCTCTTGAGTGCATCCACATGTCTGCGTAATGGGTGTTTAGCGGGCTTGCCAGACTTGTCCCAGCCAGACTACCAGGTTCTCCTGACCCTCTGCGGCAGCCCAAGGACACACTCCTGTCTCTCTAATTAAAACACAACCCTGACACACATCACGCTCACATCCCACACACCCTGCAGGTTTTCAGCTTAAAATAACCTTAAAAGGAACAAGCAAAGCCATCATCCCTTGCACTCAACACCTCTTCAAAAATCCACTCAGCGTTTTTCTCACCAGGCAGCTCCCGGGCAGCCTCTGCCTCAATCTGTAGAAAGAATCGCAACAACAAAAAGCATCTTCAAATGCAGCACAAGTTTACTGAAGAAGTAATCAGAGGGGCTGCATTTATTATTGCACGGCCTTCTTGGAACCGTAGCTCTGTCGCTGTGTAAAATAATTGACTGCAGAACTATTTGAGCACAAAACTGCATGAAACTTTCTGGAAAACAGTTGGTGTGACTGTGGTCGAAGAGACAGATCATTTCACAGGCTCAATGTTAACATGTCTAATCCAAAATATCACTCCACATTTATGAGATTGTTACCAATTTGCAACTACATACCTCTCCACACTTTGAGTTTTTTTTTTACAATTCTGACCACAATTAAGTCTCCCACGTGTTTGCACATCTCTCACATCTGTGTATCCTCGCAGGCCACTGCTAAGACATTGTATGTTATCTATTTAAGGAACAAAGATGGCTCTTATCTACATGCTACTCTATTATGTATATTTCTTCAAGTGAGGGAACTAACTTGTTTGCATATCACACATGACATTCAGCACTGAGACAGCCTTTTTCACCTCATCTCCATCAGACGATTTAACATGTTTACTTCGTCGTTAAGCGCATGAGAGACTCCGATGGAGGAATCCCAGGGAGGCAATGGCGTCTTGTCACTGCAGGTTACCACTGCCGCATGATTTAATGGAACTGTCTGTAAGAGGGCTGAAAAACAGTCTGTCAACCAGACAGCAGAAGTAGCACAGACAGACACACACACACTCACACAGTGCCAAAAAACACAATGGAGATGGACTGTCAAAAACTTCTCAATATCTGACTCGGTCTCTCCGTCTCCATGTTCCCAATACACACACACACACACACACAAATAAAATGTATATACAGACACATGCAATCAAGAAGCTAATCCATGTATGTCCAAAGAGGTTGTGGCAAGTGCTGAGACAAGTAGAGACTAACACACTAGCGCTCAGAGCGCAGTCAAAGAAATCAGAAGTTAGGAAAACACGCCCCCCCTTTTTTTCCACCAAGCAAGGAGATGAATGCCAGGAACACTCGTCTCATCACAGGTGTTATCGCAGCAGTTTGCAGGCGATCCCACCAAACACGCTGTCATCTCTACAGAGCGAGCAGCCATGAAAGTAAACCCAAACAAATGTAATGAATGGTTCACAAAGTATTTAGCGGATTAGGCTAAAAACTCTGTGCATGATGAGGGGCCCAAATCCAAAGCTCATTACATGTGGCACTGCATTGGGAGCACACAGAAGCAAGTCTACAGCATACAGCTTCATCCCCAAGCACAAGCCTGAGTCTACCACCCCCCCCCCCCCCCCCCCCCCCCAATCCCCACTGAATGAGGTAGAGAGCAATCACATCAGTCTGGCATTGGGCATCTGCTATAAAAGCCTTACTTTATTGTATATTTCTACCATCATGCCAAACTGGCAGGACAGAGAGCTGTGATTAGCATCAAAGGCTTTGATTGCCCCACTCAACAATCAGTGCTGCTCTCCTGTATGATGCCTGCTGTGATGCATAACACTGTATGTGAGAGAGAATGTGTGTATCCGTGTGACTTGTGAAAGAAGGTAAAATCATGCTTGGGAAAAATAAATACACTTAAAAAAGATTCCTCCATACTCAAGAATGACTATGCTTTCAGGCCTTAAAGTTTCAAGATGAGCCTAAATGGTCTTCTAATATTCTCTGCCTTGAAGCCCACCTTTTGATGTTGCACATTGCAGTACTATCCTCCAGTCTGGACCATTCACTCTGGCCCTGAAAACAGGCTGCTTCTTTAAAGATACCTCTCTCTTTGGCTAAATATGATTAGCTGCAGAGGACATTGTAGCTCTCTCCACAGCTAATACATTTAGTATGGATTGTCTGAGGGGTAAGGATACAGCTCGCAGAGAGATCAATATTCTAAGTCAGAGTCTGTCTGGAGAGGAGGAACCATGCTGGGAGATGGTTAACTGTTCTAAAGTAGCAAATGCTGTCTGGAAGCACCGAATGCCAGGAATCCCATGATATTGAACACTTCTTCAAAAGGTAATGCTTAATGTTCATGCTGTGCAATAGGTTATGCTGAGTGTCTGCATCAAGCAAGGAGCTTGTTGAAGATTTGTTGGGGATATCTCTAAGGATGGGAGATTATATAAGGCAAATCTGGAGGATTCCTTATAGTCTATAGTTCACCACTTAAAACCAAAGCCTCATAGGGCATTTCCTCCATTGGGCTGATGTCAAAGTGGTGCTCTAAAAAGAGAATAGGGTGTCCTTCGAGATAAAGGGGGAAAAGGACCCAGATTTAAGTGGCTTCATTTGCATGCATGAATCCCTCACTTTAAACCCATTTGAATCGCTCACATGAGGAGCCACAGACACAAACGGACACCCTCACACAAATTCCAAAGCACTCACACTTAGCAAAAACACATTCTTCCTCTTTTTTTCAAAGAGTCAGAGGACATTAGCACGGCATCTATTTTTGGAGGCCCATTAAGGCTGTAAAACATTTAAGATCCACACAGAGTGATTCCTAGTGTCAGAATGACCCGTTCCTTCCACATTTCTCCTGCTCATGTAAAAAAGCTGACACGAAGCTTGTGACAGAAACATGTATTCAGTGGTGCTCTGGATTCGGCTGAGTGAGCTGGCATGCTGACTGGATGGGCACGGTGGGAGGAAGTGAGGTTGAGAGGAGTTAGGTGGAATGGGAGTGGGGAAGTTGGGGGTGCAGTTCTTTGCCTGCCAAATGGGTCCATTTTGCTGAAATGTGAAACCTGCTCTTTTCTGACACGCTATAATAAATCTATCAGTTCTGTGTGGGTGTGTAGGCGAAGTGCATGAAGTTTGTGCGCGAACCATACGGGAAGAGGAAATTGGTGGCATCTAAACAGGAAATATTCCTTTCCCTTCTGCTCTATAGATGTGACAGTCATGGTAACAGCTAACAGTTCTGCTCACCGTAACACAGAATGGCATGTGCCTTATAATGGAAATGCATTGTACCAGCGGGGGACACATACACACACACTCACAAGCACGTGTGTAGTCAAGCTCACACACATTCTGTGTGCACATAAGCTAATGTGGAATGAGGAGACGACCGTGTCATCCTTAATCTATACATAAATATATCATTTACTGTCCAGGGAGGAGCAGATCCATGAAAAGAGCAATGCTAGGCTACTTTAATGTGAAATGACAGGCTTCCAGACAGCTCCAAGAAGCCTAACAAGCCTGAGTAGTCACCATTTCCAGAGGGGAGTATAGAATTCTTGCAGAATGGTGGCTCTATGTCCTGCTTGAGGTTTATTTTTCTGTACAACTGTGAACATCATCCTAGCCTGCGTTTCGCCCACCTCCCATCAGCACACATACAGAGCCTGTCAGAGGCTTTTTGTCAAGCAATTACTTGTTGCTTTAACATCTTTGTTATAGTTCCATTACATTTGCATGTCTATGTATCGTGACTTTGGCTTCCCGAAAGACTAAATAATTTGCATGAATGTTGGCTGATTCATTAGTTAAGCCCCTGCATATATTCATTTCCAGGATCGACTTGTTTTTAACAAATGTACAACTCTATATGCTTTTTGAGGCTACCCCCTTCTTCAGCATGATATATAGCTTTTTCTGTGCATATGAGCACACTGCAGAGTTTCAAAGCTCAAAGCCAAAACCAAAAGGAATTATTGTCTCCTTCCCTGCTCCTGAATTCCGAGCTTGTTGTCCACATTTTCTTCCATTACTTAAAGTGGTACTGCACACTTCAGCTATACTAAATCTTAATCTTAAACTAAATCTTATAGCTTTTCTGAAACACATCAGTGCTGTCTGAAAATAGGTATTTTAACCAAATGAACATAAATCAACATATAATGGGCTGGAAGTGGCTCAGCACTGGATGTCCTGTTAGAAATTATCCTTGCAGAGCCCACACTGCAAAATTGCATATTTACTACACTAAATCACCATATGCCCACGCTTGTTTTTCAAATTGTAACAAATTTTTGGAACTATGTTAAATTGTCATACATGCTCAAAAGATCCAAGATTATATGATATGCCAATGTGACAGACCTATGAAATATGTTCAATATGTACAGAAATGCATATAATCAGGAAGGATGGGGTGCATGGTGGTGTTACACCAGGTTCAGTTCCCATTCAACCTTATATTGTCCAACAACTTTCCACTTACTTTCTGTCAGCTGTTGCTGGAAAAAAACATATGGTTAGGCTTACATGTCAAGGTTTCAGGTTTATAACATAACATTACCTGAATGCTTCTGTATACAAAACTATAAGCAATGATAAAATTTGCCACCTCACAATTTCTGTGTCTTTAGTGTGACACATCATTTTGGACATGTGAACAAACGCAATGCAATTGAGCTGAACACTGAAACAGAATCAGCTATTTAAGACTCCTTAAGTCCTCATCTTTGGGTGGATCTCTGTGAAACATACAAGTTGATCAAGACTCATCAGCCATAATGTAGGATTTTATAGTAGTTTTCACCAAATAAGTGCAGAATGTTATCGTAGATGCACGATCGGACTGGATCTATCTCCCATAACTTAAGTTACTTTCATACCCTCCTGTGGCTGGAGCCATCGGCAACTGATACAGCTCAGGACCACTCCAGTTCCCAGCCACACTCATGTCTGCTTCAATGAATTCTCATTGGCATGTGTTTTGAGATACTGTCCACTTATTTTTCTCTGCTGTACTGTCCATAACCTCACACATCCACATCCTCCACAACCCTCTCCATGGCTTGATCAGCTTTTTTAGAAAACTATACAGTGTTGTTTAAGTGCAGCATCACCACATTATACATTTGCATAATATCCCCAAAGTGGCTTGTTCAGTGGATCTCAAACTAAGATTGAGCAGTTGTCTCACTCTCCACCACCAATCAACTAACAAGTTGGAGCTGACTGGGTCTTTCAGGAAGGGTTCTTAAAGAGACAGGTGCTAAAACAAAGCCTTTTAAGCTCTATCATGATAGAAGGAAGCTTTCCTGGGGGATTATTTTTCCAACTTTATTTCAAACATAAAGACCAGTGACAAAACATAGATCAAATGGAAATACTTAACCCTCAGAGAAGGCTTTGATAGAAAGGTGGTAATTTTGACTGTACTCTGAACCTTCTGTGGGGCTTGCATTACATGCCTGAAAGGACAGCTGAAAGGACACAAGCTCACTGGAGGAATGAATGAAGAGAGATAACTCTAAATGTGGCAAGAAAGGACTAAAATAAGTGGACTAAAACACTCATTTCTATTTCACAGCAGTTACATTCTGAGGTACAGATAATAACACCAGCAAACCATATAGAAATGTGTAACTTCATATATTTTCTCCTTCTAGGTTTGATTGCTGCAGCCTCAACACTCCAGCGATGAGTGCTGGAGTGACACACTTCTACAGACTTAATTTTCCTAATCTACCCTGAACCTTAGTCATCAGTGGAGATGCAAAAGACCTGGGGCTAACATAATCTTTGTGCTCATTGAAAAAAGCCCTGGGCGTTTTAAGTTTTGGTTTCTGTTGGTTGAATTGCACCTTCAGACTGAAAAGTACAAGAAGTGCTAATGTTAATCTATTCCAGAAGATTCCAAAAATAGGACTGTGAACCTGTAATTAAACCTAACATAGGTGCGTTACAGGCTAGCTAACAGATTGGTGTGATATGAAGGGCAACATTTTACTGAAATTACTAATAAAAAGGTTTTTAGCTGTTTCAGAATATAATTGTTTATTCTTAAAGCAGAGTAGCCGCACTCCTTTTGTTAATCAGAGCAGATGTTACTTGTGAACTTGTGTCGGTAGTTAAGACACATATTTAGAATTAATTTCATCCTTCATTTCCTTTAGTGCAGAGATCAAAACATAACCTGTATTTTTCTGGCACTGCTCACCATGCACATTAAATCTCAGACAATTAGAGTTTTACAGCTTTACATGACCACACGATGACCAAACCTTCACAAAGGATTGTTGCTCTTGTCTTGTAGCTGTGGACAGTTTGTTTCACCTTTGACTTTTCTGAGCTGATAATTCTGAGCTAATTTATACAGCACTAACACAATCAAATGAGCTGCAAAGAGATAACACTTCTGAATCAAGGCAGAGCTGGAGCTCTACTCCGATCCTTACATACTTCACCTGAGAGTACGACACTCACTCTTAACAATTGAGCTTGTGAGTGCCCATATTCATTTTAAGGATTTATAGAAGCTTCAAGAATGAAATAATTAAGGTAATGAAGCTTTTTTTTATGCTTGATTTGGCTGAACTTTAGATGTCCTCCGTGTCATGTTCTTCATTCTATGTCACATTTTTTTTTCTCACTACAGGATAATTAATGCCCCAAAATAGCATAGCAGGATAAAACATTCCCTACCAAGTGAAACACTGACGTTTATCTCATTCATTGTGTTACATCTCTGCCCAACACTGAACTACACCTTGGTGTAAAAAAAAGGACTATCAAGGGAGAGTTTGTCCCAGTTTGTGGACTGTGTAAAAAAAATTTGAAGCATGATTTGAAGCAACTTAGGATCTACGTTGGTCGGTAACTGCTCATTGACAAGATGTTTGGCTGGAAAACATTTGACATTTGACAAATATCTAAACATTTTAGGTAAGGGCCCAGTCCCAGAACTCCAGGACCCCATCAGATGTGCTTTGTCCACATTCTGACTGGTCAGAGCTCTGTTAGTAGCTGAAGGAAGACCTGCATCATAGGTATAATATGAAGAGATTCTTAGATTTTTTTTTTTAATGATTGTCACTGAAGACTGTTTGTCTAAGCACCCACTAATTAGATTATACTGTGCAATGAAAAAAGCAAAACAAAAAACACATGAAGTAGAACCAAAGAGAGGGAAAGTAGAAAAGTGTCCTTTTGATCTTACAAATCCAAATTTGAGATTCTATTTGGAAATCATGGATGATTCATTCACTGTGCTGAAGAGGAGAGGAACCATCTGGCATCTTGTCAGTAAATAGCTCAAAAGCAAGCCTCCATGACTGTAGGCTAGTGCATTAATTTGGAGTGGCTGTGGTTCATGGTTGCTGGTTTGATCCCCAATTTCCCCAGCTAACATGTCAAAGTACAACTGTGCAAGGGTACTTTCCACCAATGTGTTTCATTTGCTGAATTACACATTAATGCGTTGTATGTGGCATGGGTTCTACTCAGATCCATCTGCCACCATAAAGGTGACCACATGAGCCAGTAAGAGTTGTAGAAGAGAACATAATTGCACACTGGCTTCGCGGCCTCAGACAAAGTTAGTCATGCTTGTGGATGTGTTAAACCAAAGCAGAAGTGTTGTTGCCATGTCTATGCGGAAGTATTTCACCCTTTGTGCCATTCCAAACTTTTGATTTCTAGACTATTGATTTCTAGGAGATGTATCTATGGTTCAATTTTGATAACACAAGTTAAAAGTTGGCTCAAAAGTAATAATGTTTTCTCAATGCCTTTCTTTGAGTTAGCAGCACAGAAAACTCTTTATGGTGGACCAAAAGGTGCATACAGAATCAAGTTTCATGATGACTCTTTGCGGTATATCACTGTATAAAAAACATACTTTCCAGTAGAAAGTTGACCTCCTACTCTGCAGCTCCGTTTAAGCGCGTTCAGAGTTCTCTAGTATTGACTGTGAAAATGAATTTCTTCTGAGAGGATAATAAAGTATGTGTCCACTTTACTGAGGTGTGGGGTTGTACTGACTTTGTCAATAATATTGCTGTAGATGTGTTTTTTCAATGCGCCTATGCAGCATGGGAGACTTGTCAATATCCAACAATACACCTCTGACCTGTGGGCAAACCTGCCTCGCTCTTCCTTTCAGCTTCCGATTGACATTGATTTTCAAGCGTCTCTCAGTCATATATAAATGTGGCAACAGTGGACAAGTGAACAGGGCCGTATTTTAAGTAAAGAATGGATCAGAAGCAGATCAGAAAATACTGGAGAACATTTTCTCTTCAACATTCTTCAACAGGAAAGCCAGAAAGCACTGTCACATCACAAAGAAAGCCACAAAGAAGAATCTGTCACTGATATTATTGTTTTCTTGATCACAAAGTACAATGTGTAAGCGCGAACGGTGTTACACCATGGTTTATGATATGTGAGCTGCTATTCTAGGGTAAACGTGTGTGTGTGTGTGCTTGTATATGGGTATTGGTGAGGGAAGGCAGTATCTAGGTCTGTGTGATGAATCTGTTTCAGTTGCAAGCAAGGTGCTGCTAGCAGCATGCCGTCTGTTAATTCACATTCACCGCGGGTGGTTACAGTCTGTGGCTGATGATACCGGGAGGTGTTGAGAAACGGAGGAAGAGAGGAGACAGAGACTTGACAAATGAACAAAAGCTATGTGCAAGATGATCACTGATATCAGTTGGCAAAATAAAATATGTAGTCTTAAAACTGCATAAAAATCTACCTATTTGATTCTCTGAAGTGCCAGTTTTGAATACAGCCTGTTGCAGTTGTTTTTTTTCTTTTTATCCACATTCTTTTAACTTTATTTCAAGGTGTTTTTTTTTTTTTTTTTTTTTGTGACACAGCTTAGTCTTCTCTGGACATGTTGGTGAAGCCCAGCAACTTCATGTTAGTACTTTTTTCCATAAGAGCCAGCTGATCATGCAACCTGATCTCATGAGAGTGTAAAAAGACTGTATTGGTTCACACAGCAAAACGTTGCAGTTTCATGATATGGGCACAGAAATTGTACGATTACTACATTGGCCTTACCCTGTTCCCTTTAAAGATATAGCTTACGTTTTGATTAGTTAACATGTCGATGACCTATGTCTCAGTATGTGATGACATCCACTTTTCATGTATTGCTAGTGTTTGAGTTGCTCTCAAATGCTTATAGCAGAAGGTGCTAATCTACAGACCCTTTGTGCAAATGCCAATTTGACACTAGTCTTGTAAAATCTTACAAAAGCCATTGTACTTTTCTACTCCCCCACCCCCACTTACTTTTCAGTTGCACTCTCATCTGCCGATGGTTATAGGTATAGAAGTTGGAGGACATGGTCAGGGTAAGAATGAATATACCTGATTAGGTTTACATGTTACAAAATGCATGGGTAGATGGTGACATCAATCTTCCTATTAGTGCTAACACATTCATCTGCTCATGTCTTGTGATTTTTGTCATATCAGGTGAACACTGCACAACAGCATTGGTATATGATACCATCTCACTTTTTAAAACCATGGATTGTGACACTATTATGTTTTGGACATATTGACAAAGGTATCTATAACACGAATTCTGGTGAGACTGGGCCGGGTCAAACTGAAGCTCACCAGCAGGGACGCTGGTGATGTCAGACAAACAAATAAACTGGTCCACAAATGTTGCAGCTCCACAGAAAGAGCCCGAAATCTTACCATGACTTTCTTTCCACACTCATTTCCCTTTGGCTTTACATCTCGGGTCATGAGGCATATTTTCAACGTCTTCCCACATTCTCTTTACATGATGACATTTGGCTGTGACATATCACTGCATGCTGCCTTGCTATATGACAATATACATGCAGACTACTCAGGCAAATGATGGCTAGTTAAACACTTGTTCTGCACATTTTCCATTATCCTCTCAACTTGTCTATTTCTCTCTTTTGTGCTGTTGCCAACTTATCTGGTTCACTCTTATCTGAAAATGTTTCTGGTTAGGAGTCAAAAGTACCAGGTAGAGATTAGAAAAGTACACCTTGTTATGGGTTCTGTTTTTCAAAGAGACATGGTTACAGGAATTATCTCAGATGATCAAATGATTCTCACATGTTTCAGGCATGCAGCTATAAATGTGAGAAGGCTTGAGAAGTTGTGCCCCCCGGGTTACATTACTATGAAGAAATGTCTCTGCAGATTACATATTGCCAAGGGGCAAGATCTATTATACAAATTCAGGAAGTTTTCACAAACCATCTTGATTTTTACTTTCATCACTTCCACCACTAACTTGACAACACCATGCAAGTTCATCCGCTCTGTTACAGCAAGGCTTCTACATGTTAAGCAACAGTTACAAAACAGCTTCTCAGCATGAATTAATAAGACTACCGCATCAGTTTCCTCCATATAACACTGCACTAACACAAAAATAGTAAATAACTTAAAAGCTTCAAAATTGCAAAGTGAACACTGCAGGACAAAGATATCACAAAAGACATCTCTCAGTTCTGTGTGCTGGAGCTTCAAAGACACAGTCCTTTTATAAGTAAAATTAGCAGGAGCTATAACCTCAGCTTGAGAGTTTTTTGATCTCTGAGCCATCATATCTTCATTAAAGTATTAACCGATGATTGCAGCACCACCTACCAGCCGTGTTTATTTCAGCAGCAATTATAGTCTCTGTTTCATTCTTGCAATCATGTTCTTCGCCTGAGATAAACCTTTTCCTCACAGAGTTGGCTCATATGGCTCTGCAATGGTCATGAGAGCATTAATCCAAAGATTCTTCTCTCTCGTGTTTTCCCTCGCTGCCTCTGGCCAGTCATTAGCAATGATCTTGCATCACCACACATTCATTCCACTAATGTAGCACACAACTGCAGCTATACATTTGATACATAGCACGTCTCACCCACTTGCCTCCTGCACTCCTTTTCTTTTTTGCCTCCCCCTGCCTGAGATATGGGGGAAATCCATTCAGCTAAGACACCCGAGATGTAAATGGCTCTTGAATAAGCCTTTCCTACTCAGGATCACACCATGAAAATGAGCAGCAGTGCTTAAGATGATGTAGTTTGTCCATGCTATTTATATTTAGCTGCTATTTTCAATTGCTTTGTGCTCCATGAGTGGAAACACAGTTCCAAACTGGTCTACAGTAGTTGTCATCTCTCTATTTTTTTGTCTTGTACAGCAGAAAGAAAAGCTAGTACTACATCCCATAAATCAGAAAGCAGCATGGTCTAGATTTGATTGAGGTAACCAGGTACACAAACAGATGAGACATTACTCTCATTTATTCTTGCTCTGTTTGTCCATCTATGTGCTGACCCATCACTGGTACTTACCCCCCCCCCCAAAAAAAAGACTAGAGAGAAGACCTGCATCCAGCTATTGTCAGATGCATACCTCAGTATCTCCCTCTCTCTGTCTCATTCTGCAGCTACATGGGGGTTCTGCACATGCTTCCCTGAGGTGATCATCACTCAGTACACCTCACAGGCCAGACTCATTTCTGCTTCTTCTCAAATACTACAAGGATCTTCCTCTTTCAGGCTGCAGTCATTCCCCTAATCCACCACAGATGGAAAAACAAGAGATGAATGTACCTTGGATGTAACACCAGACCCCTCCAGGGAAGGAAAGAGACACTAAGCGGAGCACACTCTGTCTAAAAACCACGGATCTGTAGTTCCTACGTTATGATATGCCCTAAGGTTACAAATGGACAGAAGGGAATTGGCTTATCGCGTTAGCTGCTGTTGCTCACCTTCATGCTTCATCATGCATCCTGCTTATTATTTTTCTCCCCATTAACTAATTAAATCAGACGCCTCCCCTGGACTACAATTGCCAGTCAGAGTCTAGGAACCATAAGGACACACAGCAGGTCCTCAAAATCTTGGATTTTCCTCATGAGAAGTGGTAGGGATTCTGATAAAAGTGGTTATCAGTATGTAAAGAAACTGAGAGAGATCTCAGTCAAGAAATGTTACTTTACTTGAACCAGGGTAAGAATTAGGGGAGCTCCGATATTGGCATTGATTCAGCTAATACAACGTTAAAAATGATAATTTGGCAGATGGCCAAGAACTGATATAGATTGTATTGTCATTCATTTTACCTTCATGTGAGGGAAACAATTGATTATGTAAAAAGTATTGTCTTCATCACACTGTCTTTCAATTAGCAAAAATGAATCTATACAAATTAATAAAAAATAGTTTCTTCTACTCTTTTCACATAAAAAGACTTTGCTCTTGGTTGGCGCTATCTTTTCTGTTGATAGGCCAGTTGTAGCCAACAAGCTGAACACTGGCTGGTATCAATGTTGGGCAGAAACATTTGTGTATTGGAAGAATAGAGGGTGATCTCAAAGAACTAAGATATCGTCCTTTTTGGCAAGTCTCCTTAGAAGTGGGTGACCAGATGACTCCAAATGGACAATACAGAATGCTCAGAGACATTTAAAAAAGGATTAATACAAATCATGCTTAATATATCTGTTTATGGGTTTATTATTGGTAAATATAACAGAAAGCTACTGCTCTTCCAAAAAATCACTGTGCATGTGAACCCCTTAACTCAACTCACAGCATAAAAAGGACACTGCAATCCCACATGATACCAGTTTCAACATCTATCAAGATATCTTTTACCTTCAAGGCAGCTGGGTTTTTGTATGATCTGAGAGATTGCAATTATGAGAAAATCCATCTTGCCAGATTCCTGGCAGCTGCAGTTTTAGGTGTGACGACAGTAAACGATGAGGAATACTCTCCAGTTCTAATATAATCTATGGCTTAGAGCTGCTATACCATAAGTTACATGAAAATTGGAGAGTAATTTTTCATTTAAACACTAAAGGCTTTCTCTGTGAAAAATACTTCTTTTCTTTAGTTTTTTTTTCAGCTGGTTTGGCAAAATTTAATTTTGACAGCTGGCTCCACTTGTTTGATGTGATTAGCTGAAGTTAGCCTACACACGGATTCCAGTTAGCTGTCATATCATCTTTGAAAGTTTGAAAGCCTGTTTCCCAATGGCAGAAATGACAACTTTTCAGATTGTTCTGGGACCATACACCTGGAAGTGGTTCTGGATGATATTTGATGATTTTATCAAAGAAAGAAAGAAAAACAAACTATGGCTACAAAAATGTTGTGATGCACAAAAATAAAGTTTAACAAACTGAAATTACTCAAATATAGTACATGCATATGAATAGTAGGAGTTTACCCATCTACCCAGGCATCATTACTACTTGCTTGCTTTCTCCTACACTAAGGCTACAACCACACTGCAGGCAAATATGGGCCAAATCAGACTTTTTTGCCCATTTGTGATTTTTTTTTTTTGACAAATCTGATTTTTTCAAATCAGACCCAGGTCACTTTCAAATGTGGTCCTACATCAGATATGTATTTGATGTGTTTCAAAGCAACCTCAGTCTGAACAGTCATGTCGCATTTTATCCGACTTGTCATTGAAGTGAAGTGAAGTGAGACAGACATCACAATTCTGCGCCGGAGGAGGAAAAAACATCTCTTAGCAAAAAAATGGAAATGAGCATTAAGACCTGCAGTGTGCACGTAGTCTAAGCTCCATGTGGTCACGATGAATCAGATTGAGTCAATCTGCTGTTTGCACTGATTCATTGAGGCAGGTAATGTAAAAATGTTACAGTTATTTTATTAATGTCAAGGTTTGCTTAAATGTACTCTTTCTATATCACACTTCACCTTGTCTCCTCAGTGTTAAGTGTATGTGTAATACTGGTCACAGTGCTCACAGAATATTATCCATTTTGTCCAGACTCACTGTGCCGGCTGTTGTTGATCTGAGTCTGCTTGTACACACAGACATACACAAAGTGGGAAGGTAAAAAAAATACGTCTATTGGGAGCAAAATACAGACACACACAGAGACACTAACACAAAGTGCACATGGAAGCACATGGACATAGACAAACGCAGTGTGGACATCCACAGACAAACACATCCCACGCACACACATAAACATTATCTGGAAATGGCATTGAGCATCTGTTTGGACAGCGGTAGCTATTCAGTCAAACACTGGCAAGAGCCCTGCATTGGCCATGAGAAGCTTTTCTACTGCAGCAGGGTGACCGGGTGAGCAAGCAGCCTTCCAATTGTCTGCTTGTTCCATCCACAAACACACACATGCGCATGCACATTTAACTGCAGATGCCGCAATGCAAATTCAGTTCTTTCCCCTCTCCAGACATCACCACTATCTTTTCCCAGGTCACCCATAAAATGCTCATGCTTTTAGCAGCAATCTGAAGCATTTTAAGAAGCAATTTATTTAACTGCATGATTATCTTTCTGGTGGTAGGAGTAATGCAGAACAGGTGGAATCTGTTCAGAGGGCCAGTGAAATTAAAAAGAAAGGAAAAGGGCTTTTTACAGATGATGCAAATGCAGATAAATAAGGCAAAAGTGGCGGCTGACCACATATTCTGTGACGAGCAGTGGAAATACAGATAAAGTCATGTTAAAAAGAAAATATACCCTCTTTCATTTCTAAGGTTTCATATATCAGGATATATCTATAATTGAAAAACATTAACTAAATGCCAAAGCAGTGTGTGAAAAACACTCTTACTATTTCCATAGGATTTAGGATGGTAAGAAGCAACTTGGTGCAGCTAATCAAATGCACTTCAATGATGATTAATTAATCAGCAAGTGTGCACATCTCGATAAAATGTTTTCCGCGTCTAGACCAACTAAAACCATTTGTCTGTGTGTTAACACGATGCTAAGTAAGAAAAGACTTCAGCAAAGATCTTAGAGAAGTATGTGTCGCTGCTCATCAATCTAGGAAGGGTGATAAAGCCATTTTCAACTGTTTGGAGTCCATCATTCTACAGTGAGAAAGCCTGTTCACAAGGGTTCATTCAAAACAGTTGACAAGGAGTGGATGTCTCAGCAAGTTGACCTGAAAATCACTCTGTGTAATGCTCAGAGAAACTGCAAAGTTCGTAACAGTAAAATTAGAGAAATAATGAACAAGTATGACTTGTTTGAAAGGACTGCCAGGAATCTAATTTCCTCTCTAAAGAGAACATGGCAGCACAGCTAAGGTTGGACATGAACACACCAAAAAACCTCTGGACTAATGTCCTTTGGACAGATGACACCAAAGTGATGATGTTTGGTTATAATATACAGCCCCACGTTTGGAGAAACCCAAACACAGCATTTTAGTTTAAACACATCATACCAACTGTCAGGCACGGTGGTGGAGGGCTGATGATCTGTTGCTTGTTTAGCAGCCACAGGACCAAGACACCTTGTAGTCAGTCAGTCGATCATGAACTCTTCTGTTTACTCTGAGAATAACACAAATTGGAATTTCTCTGCTCTTTGGCACCCCAAACAGTTGAGGGATATAACACATAAAAAAAGAAATCGCCACGTGAGCCCTGAGAATGTACTGTCATTAACATGAATTTGTGGTCATGTTGAAGAGGCCACAAAGAAGCAATTAAAAAAGCCAAGCCACAGTAAAGCTAACCAGTGTGGCATCTATTACAGCCCCCTGGTCACTCTCAGACAGTTTTGTGCCTAGAGATGTGCATAACAAAAGTCAATGTACTTCAAAACGAGTCAGAAGCACATAGCTAGGTTCACAAACTTTGCTAATGTTGCTTTAAAATTGGGTCATGCAAAAGGGCAATGACTCCAAACACATCAACAACATCTGCAAAAGAGTGTCTGAAAAAGAAGAACAAAGGTGTTGCAATGACCCAGTCAATGTGCAGACCTCAGCCTGATTGAAATACTGCGGTGGGACCTCAAGACAGCTGTGCAAAAACAAATACCTACGAATCTCAAGCTGCTTCTGCATTTTGGCTGTTTTAGTCAAATAAATGATGAAGCAATAAATATGTTGTGTAATGTTATTCATCTGAGGTTGTATTCACCTAATTCTAAGACACGGTAAGGACCAGAGTGATTTTTTAATGTTCTGATACGTACAATCCTTGAGTTGAAAGAACTGAAAGAGGGTGTACTTTCATAATCACGTGGCTGTATCAACACAAAAATTCTAAAAATTGACAGACTATATGAGTGTTGTTGGGTATAGGATAATTCTATGGATTATAAATATGAAGGGGACATCTTCTGCTAATTTGTCATGTCTCATCGTAACAAATGTATCCCTTCAGGCACCGCCAGTTTAGCATTAAGTACGTACATACATCAAATCAATGCCACTTGACAAAAGCACCTCATTTGTGTCACTGACAGCTCGATTGGGGCTAAAGGTGTGCTCGTCTGTGATATGTTTGCACGCATGCATGGTGTGTGCAGAGAGGAAGCAAAGAGGAAAATAAACAGAAGCATGGATAGAGAGAGAGTTAAGCCAAGACCTGGAGGAGTTTGCAGTTATTTACACATGCAGATCCTGGTCACCCCAGATCCCTGCCCTCATCAAGAGAAACCAATTAAAAATCTCTTCATTTAATGTTTACCTTAATTAACTGTAACAATTAATGGCTTTCCAATGTCCTATTGTGGCTTTTTTTTTTCAATTAAAAGCTGCATGTGACAAAGGTTGCAATCCGCACCCATAAATCATCCCGACAATTCTCCAGTGAGAAGACGGAGTTCATCATGCGGGGCAAAAATGGACACTCATATAAAATGTATTTATTCATTTACTGTTTTTTTTATTATAATTTTTGGCTCACACTCCACGGAAGTTCCACGAATGAATGTTTGTTCACATGCACGTGTTCCGATGGGCATGTGTGCGTGTGCGTTGTTTTCCGGACATCCAACCAGTAGTGCTCATACCGGTCAGCAGATTGTTGGGTGAGACCCAGCGGACCATTAGCTGTTCGAAGCTGCCAGGGCTGAGCGCTGATAATGACAGGTGGCGAACACACCCTGGAGGTCTGACAGGCTCAGGGCATCGTGCCATGTAATGACAGCTTTTACTATTGGCACCTTGGCTTTGATGGCAGCGTTAACAATGGCACTGATGCAGCCATGTTACGAGGTATCCCTGACTGCATTGGTTTGGTCCACGGCTGAGAAGCAGCTATTACTACAAGCACTAAAACTAAAATGGCAGCCACTGTTAATGGCGGGGAAACCACTACACTGTCATTACTATCAGCATCATCCTTTCGGTAAATGTATTCAAATCCCAGTGCAGGCTCAGATGATCACGCTAACAAAGAAACCGTGCCTTCATTATTCAGCTTCTTTTCACAGCAAAGGGGCTGCTTAATGACAGATTCATGTTCAGATCAGTATTGTGCAAGATATAAAGATCTTGATTTTCTTACTTTTCTTTGCCTTACTCCATCATTGTTCATTTCTAGCTAACCATCCAGGAAAGCTAGTGTCTTAGTGCCCAATACCTACCAGAAAAAAATATTAGATATTTCTGCTTTGAAAGGTTCTTTCCTTCTCACCTCCACAGCAACTTTTTTCATGTCACTCAGGCAGAGTTGTGGCTGGATTTTCTATCACTGATCCAAAATATACATATATATAGATATTTATATATCTATATATATCTATATATAGATATTTATATATCTATATAGATATTTATATATCTATATATATCTCACTGACCTCATGGCACACAAAAATCCACTATGAGCACGTGTAGGCATTTGAATGTGTGTCCACACAGTCACCTTTGTCTTCCACCCCCTCTCCTCCCCAGTGCAAAACACTCTGATTTGCACTAATCTCTCTGTGCACTCTCAGGGCTATTGTTCTTCTCTGCTGCGAGCTTATTTATGTGCCACTCACCGTGCTCTCCTCTCGTTTTAATACTCCAACAGTGCTCAGAGCTAAAAACAGTTTTAAGCCTGCTTATTTGACTATTTATTTTTTTTAAAAAGCATCTCTCCTTTTACCTCCTCTGCTGTGTAGGTGATTGAGGGATTGTGCAGGATGTGACTGCTTATTAAAATGGCAAGTGGTGGCTGGACTGTGTGATGTTTCCATCTCACCGTTTATGTATACAGACAGCCTGTAGGCAGCCAGAGGACAGCGTGAGATGAAAGCTACGGCTGATGTTCTGATTTGATGACTGTTGCCATGGCAGCGAGATGAGAATGGAGAAGTGGCAAAAGCATTTACAAGGAGACAGAACAGAAAATTATCTGTTTCATTCTGTCCTACGCTTTCGTTCACTTGTCAACACACATACACGCACACTCTCACATACACACATCCCTAACCCCTCATCAACCAGCACTACAGTCCAGTAGGTCCTCCTTTGGATCAGTGAGCTGTAAAGGTCCATCATTAGGACAACAGGGTGGGGTCCAACATCCTGACAGCTTGTCAAGAACGGAGGCTTGCATGGCTAACTGCGTGATGAGACTGCTATTAAAGGATAGGAAAACCACACAACTGAGCCACTGCTACAATAAGGCACCTGGCCGACTCATGGTAGCTCTTCAGCTTCTCCTGGACGGCCGAATGAGCGGTTCAATAAAAATGGTTTCTGGCTCCAGCGGACGTGTTTATAGCATTTCCTCTGGCCAAGCACAGCACCAGGGTTAAGTTGATCATCTCTCACACTGGTAAAATAGCCAGGGGAGTCCATGTACCACTAGATCAACTCTACAACTTAAAGACCCTAAACGTTACAGCTCAGATGATCGATATGGCACTGAGCAATGTTCTTTACGAGCTAATAGACAAATCCATTCCTGCAAAACCCCTTGGGCCTCAAGAAGGCAAGAAGGGAGTTAGAGTATGCGGCTGTTTGCCTGATGTGGCCACTTAGACCTGTGTTTGTACGCACAAACACACCAGGGAGGTTAGAGGACACAGTAGACAGTAGTACTGTGTGCATGTCCTTATGTGTTGTTGCATTGGCACATTTGCAGATGTCTCTATATCTGAGGCTATTGTAGTTTCTGGCCTCCACTGGGGTTCTCACGGCTGCAGAGCTGCCAAAAGCAGATTTGTGTCTTGCAACATCTCCAGGAGTAAAAACACATAAAATCCATTTCACCTACGTTACTTAAATGCCCTTTTCTGGAACTCTTGGGTAGGAAAGCTTACATGAAACAATTGGAATTCCCTCAACTCACCATCTAATTAAAAGTCCACATTGCTATATAGATGTCAAAATTGCATCAGAAGGTTGAGAAAGCCTCTCACGTAGATTCCCATCTGAAATCTCATTCTTGGTAAAAAAAACCTGTACCTCCATTCCTACATCTAAATGATCTCTCAAACACAGCGTAAAAATGTATGAAATTACTGCTAGCTAAAAGTAGTATGACTGATTAACTGAGTATGTTCTAGCTGCAGTTCTAATGAGGGCTCACTATTATGCTGCGCCATGTCTTGACTCACTGGTAAGCCTCTCCGTCTTCCTCTCTGCTCTATGCCCTCCCTTTGTCTTTCGCTGAGCCAACCACTTGCTCATTAAACCATGTGGTCAGTCTCCACTCTCTTACCCTTTGTCTCACCACTAACCTTGCCAACCCTCTGCAACTCAAACTTGAACACAAGCTTGACCAAACTTGACTGAAAAACTTCAGCACATCATTATAAAAATAATGGACCATGTTTACAAAGGACGTGAGGGCCCTATGTGACATTGCGTGGTCCCCAAGGCCCTGGAACAACCTAGTTTATAGTTGCCAAGTAACCTTTATGTTTATGGTAACATTTATGTTTAAGGTAACATTCATGCTTGTCTTATTTCAAGGCAAGGGCAGCAGCCGGACTGTGAAAAAACTTAAATGACTTTATTTGAAGGTCTAATGGCAGCAGTCTATTCCGAGGTCTCATGTCTCATTTTATGTCAGTAAGTATAGATCTGGTCGCGTCTACTCAGTTACATTAACTTTTCTATTCTAATTAGCTTTGCTTGTACTTTATCTAACAAACAAGCATACCAAGAGAAACTGAAATGAATAAGGATATACTGTATATATATATATATATATATATATATATATATATATATGTAAAAAATAAATAAATAAAAAAGCTTCCTCCGGCTGCTTAGTAATTGTAGAAGATTTATAATTAGCACTAAGTGTCTAATGCGGTTGGAAATTGCAATGAAAAGAAATCCTGAATTCACTGTAGATTAATTGATTAATCTTACAGACTTTCCATCATCGCAAATGCAGTCTCCGATGTCAGGTTACTTGTTTTTGTGACCAACAAGTCCAAAAAGACTTCAATTTACAATTTATAGATACATGACAGAGTGAGAAGCAACAAACTGTAATATAACTGAAGGGAAAAAAGGTTATTGGCAGGGTTGCCATCCATCTTGGACACATTCACAAATGAGAATCTTATCCACAAGAACAAAAGAATTAATACTTGGATGAAAATTTGTTGGAGAAATGAGAGTGCTCTAATTAAATTCAAGAGCCACAAGCTGTCGGGTGTAAATAAATTCATGCTGAATGAAAATGAAAAAGTATGGGACACGTGTTTCTGTTCAAATTATTTAGTCATTATTTTGGTGTTGGATCACATGAACCAAGGATTTTAATATTCAATCAGTGACACTCAGCCTGTATTTGGCTAAACCATCCTTGAATGAATCTAGCCAAAAACAAGCCTGCAAAGCCAAGAATAAAGTAAATACTGAGTATGAATGCATTTTTTTCTTGTTTAGATAATTTAAATGGTGATTTTCATCTTAGCGTGATTTTGTCCCATTGTCTTCTGTTGTGTTGGATCTGCTTGTTTGTTTACAGTGTTATTGCCCAGTCAGGTCAACAGATGAGGGCTAACCTGTCTCGATACATCTATACTGAACAGTGTTTTTAAGCACCACTGCTTTCATAAAGCTTGATTGCTAACTCAGGGACTGTAAATGTTTGAGGCAATTTAAAAACCCATTTTCTTCAAGCACATTATCTGTTGCGTTTGGCGGAAATGGAACACTCAAATCTTTCTAGTGTATTAATTTAGCACTGTGATCAGACAGTCATGAGGGACTTGTCAAGTTCTTAAAAAAAATAATGGATGTCCTGCGGCCAATCAGGATCAAGTGCTTACTCAGGCCTTGGTAATTACACAGATATTTGTATTTTAGTGGAGAAACTTATCTATTGTAATGAGCAATAGAGCCTTTACTGGACTGCTGTTTGTGGTTGCCATAGAAACCTTTCTGCTCGAAGGACGATGTATGAAAATCGCAGCGATATAAAGCCAAGAGGCTTCCTGACACATGCCAATGTGTCAATCTCAGAAGTGGAGGAAAAAAGATAAGAAGCAAGAAGAGAAAGAAAATGATTAAACTAATGGAAAAGTTGTCAACTAATTAGCATCTCATTATAGAGCACTGTTGTAACCCAGATAGTACAGCTAATGTAGTTTTTTTTTTATGATTCTACACTGCAGTATTTCAGAAGACTGGCATCAAATATCAGCTCTATCTCTCCTTTGTCATTCACCTCCCCTCTCTCCATTATTGTGGCACTTTCACCATCTGACTGAACACCAGTGACCAGCACCCATAAAGCCCACTTATTAACCCAGTCTTGTTTAGTTAATCCATACACAAACGGATAAGTAAGAACCAACAGTGACTTCCCTCAGCTTTGTCATCAATCAACAGAGATGCTGCACAGAAATAATGAGATGGGTAACCTGTTGCTTATTGTGTAGCCAGTCAAACTTACATTTGTGTCCCTGTAAGATTTAAGCAAACGGTGTATAACTGGCTGGTGAGGCCCGTCTGTCTCTCAGTTTCTCCATTTTTAATACTAGAAGAAAAATGACCAGCTTCCTCAATAATGGCAGGTTTCACCTGCTCTTAGGCTCTGTCTCCTGTTGTCATGCTAGGAAAAAGAAATAAGAAATCCTATTCTTTATGAAAAATATATAGACCTATTCCATCACAGAAATGTTCTCAAGGGCTTCTGGGTACCTCCTGAAGAATTCAGGGCTTTTCCACTGCAAGAAAAAGGATCTAAATTGAGTTCCAGGGAAATTACTTTACACCCCCAGAACGTCAGTGCTCGTGGGAGCTGTCATGGTTTCAACTTATGCCCAGTCACTTCCTGTTTTATTTTGTAATTTCTTATTCTTGCTCACAGCATTTCATTTTCCCTTCGTTTTTGCACCTCCTCTATGTTCAGCCAGCAATCTCTGACCTCACATTCTTATCTTCAGTAGTTGCCAGATTTCTTTTAAGAATTGCAGCCTTCCTTTGTGTGTTGTTTTTTTTTTTTGGAATTTCTCAACTTGCACCATTGCCTGTTCCAGGGTCTTGGGGTTTTTTTCTTCTTTTTTTCCCTCTTACTATATACGTGCTTTTCATTTGAAGTAAGCTCCACCACAGCCAATATACATGTGGTCCGCTCCCCATCAAACCATCAGAGCTGGTGTAGTTTTACTTTGGCAGCTGTTTTTTCTTTAAGTATTTTCTTTAATGTGATCATTCTGCTTCAGCACATTAACACAGCGTCAGAAAGTAAAGAATAGGACAAACTAATCACTGTGGGTCTTTAGAGCATGGTTGAAATGTAGATGACCAAGAGTCTAAAAGTAGAACTAGAGGTTCTTAAACTCAAAGTTCAAGACACATCTAAAGACAGAGCCTGATCACAAAGCTTTATTTGACATTTTAACATTAGTCAGCAAATTTTTAAGAGAGACCACAATTTTTTTTAAAGATTTTTAATAAAGTTTGTGTAACTTGTTTTGACTGGCGAACATTTGCCTTTCCTGCCTTTGCTCTATAGTTTTAGATGTCAGACTGAAATTGACTCAGAAATAAAACTTTTATTTGTTGTTTGCAGTAGAAATTATAGATATTGTTCCTCTGAGTTTACAACACTTGGATCTACACAATAATGTTTACTGGGATCCAGCAAACCCAGTAAAGGGGTAAGTCTTCTAGTTGAATCTCAAAACCCAGCTCAACAGCACCACTGGAAAAGTCAAATAAGCTTCTGCTTTGTGGTAGGAATGCATCAATCACTTGTACTGGCATTCACGCCAAACACCCCTGACTTAGAAAACTGAGAATTTCTTACTGAGAAAACGTGAACAAATCAGACTTTGCTGTGAACAATTTTCCCTTTAGAGTTCGAGACAGTAACTCGTAGTTACTAGAACTGAGGATAAATTTCACACTATAGATAATTTTATTTTCATTCAAAGGGCGCACTCTGGCAGTGCTTTTGGTTTCAATGAAAACTAAAGTTGCAGTTTGCACCCAAATATTTTGCCCAAGCACTTTCTTTTCTTAATGGTTGGAAATTCCCAAGCAAATGTATCACAGCTAGTAATTAAAGTTAGCAGCCCTGGTAACAAAGAAACATGTGAAAAGTTTACAATACGTTCTCATTTAACCAATCTACCAGAATGACATAACTTTACCTTTAATATTTTAATAATCAGTGTGTTTTCAGTATCGTGCACTTTTGGTCAGTGTCTACTTAGTGTCTACTGACCACAATTTTGAGGCCCTGCAGTTAAATAGTTTCTGACACACAAAGTCTAATCAATAATCAGAAATCTGTCACTGTCCTTTTAGCATGAAGTGAAAAGGTGAACACAGCCCAGGCCAAAGGGTCAGCGTTAACCTCACTCCTTTGGCAGAATGAGAGGTGCACTGCAGCCAGGTTTCAAAGTATTGTGAAAACCTCTCAAGACACACAGATATTAGTGCTCATAGTTTTTATCATTATTTTAACCAGGGATAGACTCACTGAAATTAAGAAAATATTTTACAAGTACAAAGTGGGCAAAAAGGCCCACAGCAAACTTACAAAATCAAAAAGTTTGCAAAGTAGTCAACAAGCATTTCTCGTAATCCTCATCAGGGATCAAAAAGAGGTGATATAAATTAGTCATAACATCTACAGCAAGATCCATTTTCTTTCAAGTCATTTAAACCAGTTTTAAAATTCATCCTGTGATCCCAGCTCCCAAAGAATCAGTTAATGTTGCAGCTGAATCCAAGCAAAGGAGGCAGGTTGTGACATGTTTAATAAAAGCTCCTGCATGTACGCATACATTTGGCAAACTCTGGCTGAACTACACTTTGTCTTTCTACTGCCACTCTCCTCTGTTCTTACGCCACGCTGTCATCAATTCAGGGTGTTGATATTTTCCTGAGTTTGTCAGCAGGTCTGACTGCTGCTCGTAGATCCCTATTGCCTCACTCAAGGGAGGTGTCACAGTCGGACATGCACCCCCACCACCACCTCCACATTGAGCGCACACATGCACACACGCACACACGCATGAGAGACAGAAGTGACAGACGTCCGTAGAAATGTGGGACAAAGCGAATATCTCTCTCTCTCTCTCCTTCGCTTTCTCTTAATCTGTCATGCCCTCTGTCTATTTTTCTCACGCTCAAGTCTACACCTATACACACACACAAACACACACACAGCGACTAAATTGACTTGTCAGCTTCAATCAGACTAGGAACAAAAGGATTCCTGCCAGTTTGAAGCTGACATCATTAATGGGTTTGGGAGTTGGGTGGGGGGGCGACTCTGTAGACAAAAGGAGAGCAAGGTCGGGCCGACTTAAAATGCACTTTCATTTTGGCAGGGACGTTAGCTTTTTGATTCCAGCCCCTTTATGCCAACATCTTTTTGCTAGTGGCTCTAACTTTCATTATCGTGGGGAACAGAGGGGCGTGCGAGACTTTGTTGTGCTGATGGAGAGGGATGTGACATCCATAATGCATTTCCTATTAGAGGATGCCACGCATGGACACACCTGGCCATGTGTCAGAGCGAGATGGACGGGAAAAGGATGAGAATAAATGGGCTGCTGGAGGCAGAGGAAAAAAGGTTGCTGAGTAAAGGATACCAATGCAGAAGAAAACATTGACGAGAGGGGTGAGAGTGAGTGAAAGGAAGGGCTTGAGAATGTGTCAAAGTTTTGGAGAGCAATAGGACATACATCATCGCATGACATGTGAAATCCACGCATAAGCCAGCTTTCTGGGCGCACTGTAGCAGAAAAGCCAAACGCTTTGAACATTTAAATCCTCCCCTCTCACTCCTGTCACTTCATCCATCCTTATTCTATTTTGTTCCTCTGCTGAATTCCCATCTGCCTCCTTCCTCTTTTAGGCTTTTATTCTGACCCTGGGTGAAGAGGGAGTCCTTCATCTCAAACAGTAATAACTTTGGTGCGTATGCACACAGTCATCACAAATTGATTACTGTGGAATGCTGCAAGCGCTTTCCTTCACAGTCTCACTGCTTCCATTGTGGGATTTTCTATGAGAATGACTTGCTGTCCAGTCAGCCTGTCATTAAACAGCACCCCTGGGTGCAACCCAAACATAAACAAGCACAACTTATCTCTCATGTTCTCTCACTCTTTGACTATCTTAGTCCAACACGTGGAAGCAGCTTCTCCTTCACCTGTTTGAACCTCAACCACTTATTTCCTTTTATTCTCATTCTAATTATACCATTACATTACCATTTCTATTCTCTCATTTGCATATTTTGCTTTGCCAGTGTCATATTCTTCCCATCTCTAATTCCCCCCTCTCTTCCTCTATCACCCAACCCTTCTCTCAGCCACTGAATACGTTCCACCTTTTTTGCAGCACATAAACAGACAGTGCCCTTGGGGATGGGTTGGAGAGCTCTGCTTTTGTTTGTGTGCACCTCTAACTAACTCTCCATCTGCAGGGAGCCAAGCCAAGCCCAGCAGTGCACGACAGATAGCTGGCACCATCCCAGACTCTACTCTAGTTGGCCCCATATCGTCACCCCCCCGCCTCTTTACTTCTCTTCCTCCTTCAAGGCTATAGTCTTCCCACAGAGGCAGTTGTCAGCTACCCTCAGGCAGCCAGTCAGACACTTTGGACATGAGACCCCTTTCGATTCCTCCTCCTCATAGCTTTAAACCAAACCCTGCCCCTGCTATGTACTGTGTCATATTATGTACTGTGAATGTCAACCACAGGATTCCTTGAGCTTCATTCCCGGTCAGCCCAAAGATCACCTCTAATACATGCTCACCAAATAACCAATAGCATGTTTTCTGTATTAAGTCACATCAAAGAGTCTTCAAAGAAGGAGGAACTTAAGCATTAGCTTTAGTTCAAAAAGCCAAGAGTTTCCATCATGTAATTGCCCAGGGCTGTGACTCAAACCTTTAAAACATTCACAGTGTCATATGTTGTTTTTCTTTGAATTATAATGAGATTCTATAGAATTCAACTCAAAATACCGAAAGCGCAAAAGTAGCATGACTTCAGTATATGCTTTGTACATGCAAGAATAAAATCATCAAAGGTAAATTGATAAATAACTTGCAACACCAATCTCCCCTTTCATTTTACATAGTGAGCACAATCCTCTTGAAGAGCGAGATTTTTTATTTTTTTTGCACTTACCGTTGTCAGGCTCAGACTTCCTGTCATGTTCGGTGTCAGTGAGAGACAGCGCAGAGTTGGCACGGCTTGTGAGACAGGAGCTCTGCTCAGACTTCAGGCCTCGCATCCACATGTGCTGCAGGCCATGAGCAGGAGATGGGTCCACCTCTGGCTCCATGTCCACGTCAGAACCCACGCCGAGGGAGTACCCGCGACTGTGGACGTGGGCAACCGGTCCAGAGCACAGGGCTTCCTCCTCTTCCTCCTGACGCTGCTGCTGCTGCTGTTGGTGGATGTGGTAATCTGGGCTTCTCATCTGTCCAGCCTTACAGAAGTCTAAATCTAGAGGAGGGGAGACGTATGCAAGTTGAGATCACACAGACATGGAGCTGTAAAGCCTTTAATACCAGCATGTGTTTTTATTTGCTCCCGCAACTGAGCTGACCAGGTGTTTGTTAGAGACAGGGATTTACAAGCCACACACTGAACACCTCTTAAATTATGTCAAGAGACAGGGTTTTATTTGAGCAAGCATTTATTAAAAGTTTTTTTCAGCAGAAATCCAAATCAAAATGCCACTCTCAATTCTTCTTAACCATTTGCTGTGAAGCTATTTCCTGTTCAGGGTGCCCCGATGTGCGTTATTGAGCTTGAGATGTATCGAACTGCTGCTCAAACAGAGCACTGATCTCATCTATATTCTCCTTGGTGGGGTGAAGAGATCAGATAAAGATCAAACCTTATTAATATTGACTCAGACTGAGGGAAAAATTGAGCTTCATACGCTTTCAGGTATTAGAATGCCCTCCAATCCCAGGCATCAGCACTGTTATCTGAGAACATCAGATACACTGTGTTAGTCCTCTGGTTACACTTCAATTCAATTCAATTCAATTGAGCTCTACTATTTTTTCCTGTAGAGGCAGTTGAGTAAATTTTCTTCCTCACTACCTCAGTTTTCTGTTTGGAAGGTATAAGTGGAAGTGATGGAACTGATATAATTTTGAAGAAAGCAAGGCACAAATTGAAATCCATATTGAGAGTAGCCTATAGGCTCCACCGCAGAGAAAGACTTCCTGTGCTTCTCACTTAGTGCAGTTAATATGTGTGTTAGGTCAGGCCCTTCGAACATGAACCACAGCGTTTCAATAAAGGCCACAGTCCTGCGGACCACTCCATTGACCAGTGATATGCCCCGCTGTGCGTGGTTGATGGGGTCAAGACCAACTGTAGCTCACATACTGTTGTGCTGGAAATAAACCGGACAAAGATTGGTCACCGCTACACACTGTTGTTTAGCTCAAATTGGCTGCAAGAGAACAATTCAGGAGTACATAGGCTGTTTCCCAGCAGCAACAAACATGAATCGACTCCAAACTGAGAAGTCCTTTAACCATTTTGCAGTGAAGTAGTTTATACTATCACAAGATTTTAGGGGATGATTAGAAGGCAAATCATTCCTCTCAATAACTTTCTATTTCTTGCCATTACAATCAGCTGCTGCCGGATCACTTCAGCAAAAAGCTGTTTATACATTACACCACTTTCACACAGTGTTGTAAGTACTTCTTTTGAGTGAAAGACAAAACAATCTCGGTCGTAACTGGATTGTACTGCAGCCTGAAAGCAGTCTGAAAAAAAAATGCCCTACACTGAAAAATACTAAAAAAAAATTCCATTATGAGATATACCAAGACATAAGTTGTTGTTTAACATACATCATTCTGTTTTCGAAAATACATTTCATTACCTCTCTGAACAGAGTCCTCAGCTGTCCAGATGCAAAAATCTACATATCAAAAACTTATAATTGCCATAATGACAAATCAGCTTAGGTCATGTAGGTTGCCCTATCATACGATTGGTGTAGTTGGCTACAGTGGGACATCCCCACAGGACAAACATGTCTTACTCCCAAGTCTTCATATTTGGGTGCTTGATCAGGACCCCCTGGTCCCTCTTTTAAAACCACAGGCTACTCCTTTAATGTTCTTTTTCGACATGCCGCATAGTCCAATAGACCTCAGTGAATATCCCTAACCGTAAACTGTACAATAGCCATTGTAATGTCAAACATTGCAGCATGTAGTCCTGTTTTGAAACATTGAGGTTTGCACCAGTCATTCGTCTGAATATGAATTGAGTTAGATGTTTAATTTAAACTAATACACAATTGATCAGATGAGGTAGCTAGTTTTTGAATTGTTCAAACATTTAGGCTGCAAAAAATCCATGGCTTTGTAAACAGACTGTTAAAAAAGCGTGTACTAATTAATTTATGCTAATTGATAAGCAAACAAAAAAATAATTATTTTGGCCAGCTTTCCAATGCACTGTGAAATTATCACAGAAATGTGGATCGTATTGTTTAATGGTCCATCTATTAACACTATCTTTTGAATGCAAACAGGCTTAGCAGAGACAGGTGCAACGTAGAGAGATGCAAAGAGGTGATGTGGGATTATACGGAGAGAGAGGAAAACGTAATATTAGGGAAAATACACAGCTGGAAGATGGGAAGGAAGGATTGGAAGGGAGGAGAAAGCAAGATGTGTCGGTTGTAAGATGAAGGGAAATATGAAGAACATGGGTGGGGAATTGAAGGAGGGACAAATTGGCTGATCTTTGTCAGGAACACCGTAATCCATTAAAAACATCACTTGAGGCAACGTCTCCCCTTAACAGTTGGCTACTTAGATAGGGTGGACTATATATAACTCTGTTGCCCAAAGATGAACAGATGTGCTTTGCAGAACCGGCTGCCATTGACATTTAAAAGGCTGCTTTGGGGGTCTTCTGCACCTCACCATATGACACTGATGGCAGAGGATGGTGTTTGTTATAGAAACACAGAGGCCAGTTAACTGCTGAAAAGCCAAGTGCTTTCTGACACCACCGGCTAGTCTAGTGGAAGCTACTGAAGCAAAATCATGATGACTAATGTCCTTATATGGGGTGCTGAATAGCGAACAGTATGACAAAATCCGTTGCAGGTGGCATTCAAACCATGAAATCCCAGCAGACGCCTGCTTGTCAGGAGTTGTAACTGTTATGAATGGCTAATGCTACTTGTTAGCATGGTGGGTAAGTCCTGCGGGGTAGCAGGAGGTTGAGGTAGGAGAGAGTGAGCATCTATTGATCACCGCGAACCCTGCACAGCAGCATTCTCCTGATGAGGTGCGGTTTCTCTCTTAACACCACACATGACCTGCATAAAGGCCATCCATCACAGCGCATGCTGGCCCATTTCTCCTCTTGTCACTGGCAGGGAAGAATTTTTCTGTGTGTATGTGTCATCGTGTGTGCCTATGTGTGCCTCTGTCAGACTGTGTCTGTCTGAGTGTCTGTGTAATGAAGGGTGGTGTTCCACCCCAGGTGAGGCCAGAGAGGTTCAGGGCTGACCTACTTTAGCTGTGGGAGAGAAATATCACCTCCGTGAAGAAGAGGTAATTGGCTGCCTCCAACTGTCCTTCTGGCTCATTGTGAACTGTAATAGGTAATTCACATAGGTCCTTTTAAGGACCTCTGTGTGTGTATAAGAGTGTGCCTGCTTATATGTGTGTCTTTTTTGTGTGTTATTCATTAGTGTGGAGACACGGGTTCTGTTGACTAAGGCTAATAGAACTGGATTGTGAAATAGCTACATTGGTCTCCACCACAAAATAATGCAGTTTCACAAGTAAGGCTCAAATATTAAATAATTTTCCTCGCGCAAAAATGCACAAGTTTAACTTTTTCAATATGTCAACAGCCAACGCGACAACGTCCATGTTCCATGTCTTTCTAGAATTCACTGAGCCTCAGTTGCTTATAAGGAAGCAGGCAGACAGGATGGGGTAAGGTGTACACAAAGACCTTTTGTGGATGAGCTTGCAAGAGATCCCTGCACAATTCTTTCAGCAGCCATTATACTTTTCTAGTTCCCTCTCTCTCATAATGCTATACTTTTCTACTGCGCTCTCACCTGAGGATGGTTAGGATCCAGAGTTAAATGTTCCTGGTTAGGTTTAAAAGTAAGACAGTTACAAAAACCTACATGGCTATGCGTCACATATTTTCTTCTTCATGCTTAATAAATCCCATCACATAACGACAAAAAACAACAGCTTACGGATGCATCATCATGTCATAATCTAACGTGTTTTAAGTAAAAATACATCCAAAAGACATCTAGAGAAGAGCTAGAGATGATCTACATGCTCTTATCAGTTGGAGGTCTTGTTGAAATTAGGTTATAAATACTAAAATTCTTGGGCTAAAAGTGGTTTAATTTTAGCAGGAGACCGCCATCAACATTGCACTGGGACGCGATGGACAAGTGGACAAACATATGTATTACACATTTTCTCCTGGGACGGGGATGCCTGACACCCTGGTAAGTATGACCAGTTACCTGATTGGGGTTGGCTGTAGTTGCCCTGTCTTTCCCGGTGAGAACCAAGGGTGAGGCGAAGCTCATGTGTGTAGTCGGGCAGAGTTTCACGTGAGGTGTAGGAGCGGTGATGAGTGCGGCCGTCCTCACTCTCATCAGATGAGCTGGTGTAGGACATCTCCATTTCATGGCGCCCCTTCGACAATGGCTGGTAGGGTTTACTGTCCATCTCCTCCATGGCTTGTAGGGCTGCACTTAGTCACTCAGCAAAGCCACAGCACAGAGCTCGGAGTCTGGAAAAAAGCAGGAGGTGTGATATTTGAAAAAGAAGAAGGAAAGACACAGGGAAAGCAAGGAGGAAGGAGGAAGAACGGAGGAGAGGAGGAAAATGAAAGGATGTGGAGGATTGAGCAGGATGGAGGAAAAATAGCAGAAGAAGCCTGTTATTGAGCACAGTGGAACAACATTGTAACAACTGCTCTTTCCAATTACAGCGGGCATTCATAAACAGTATGTGGCTTCTTTCATACTTCACACGAAAGGTTAGCTCCAAATCAATACACATAGAGGGGACCGTGATGGCAGCCATTATGTCCACATGTGTTTGAAGAGAAAGTGGCCCAAATCAAGCACAGTTTAGTGCTCTGTCAGTTGCGGTCACTGCTTTCTTTATTAACTGTAAACTTTATTTCTCTTTTCAAGACAACCCTTGCCAAGCTGCAGATAAATCAACAAATTTGTCACTGAGCCTCATGTCTGTCACTGTCATTAAACACTGTGACTCACCATCAGCGTGAAGGGATGATGAAACACTTTTTGACAACAGTCTTTTTAGTGTCATTGCCCTCCTAAAAGTGGGGATGATAAATCATCTCCTTAAGCTCTATTGCGCTCAGATTCTCTGTTCCTCTCTCAACCACATTGAAATCTAGCTCTGATAACGTCCAGCGCCGTACACTTATATGACCATAACTAATGATTGATTGGGACAACGATTAGAGCACAGAAGAAGTGATTAGAAAAAACTTCATTCATATTAGTTCTCTTTCATTGTGCCCTGCTCAAGGCCTTTCCAGCCTATTTCCTGCAGTTATAAAGCTTCTAAATGGAGCTTGAGAGGGTCATTGCTCATAGAGACAAAGTGCTATGGTATTGACCTCTTCAGGGAGTCCTGTAGTCCATATATCAAAGCCATTAGAGCGTGCCTGCTCAATACCTCAGAGATCTGCAGCACAGGGTGATCACCACTAGTCTGATACAAGTTTACAGCTGACCTTTCCACCACTGCAGTAATGCTTTTATTCCACCTGAAAGACTCCTTCCCCTGGCCTTGCACTCACCCTCCTCGCTCCCTGCGTGCATGCACCTGCACCTACGTACAGGCCGCCCACTGACCCCTGACAGAAAACAGTCAGAAAATGGGCCAAGTAGTTGTTCACATGTTCATCTCACTCTCAGCCCCATCACAGATATCATCATAGCACAGATAATCGGTAAAAGCTCCACATTTGTCTTCCACTCCATCCAAAACCACAACAGATTGAAAATATACCGTATCTAATTATGCTCGCCACACTGTACTATACAGTAACCTGGTATGACACAATGCCTGTGGTTACTCTGGGATAATGCTGCCTTTCATTTTGACTGACAGGAGTTATTGCATGGAATCAAAGCGTGCTATTATCTCAGCTGCCCTGTCAGAATGGGATTGACTGGTGTCACCTTCTCTCTGGTACGGCAAGGAACAAGTATACATTACGCTGTGAGCTCTAAGCGTGCTGCAGGCACCAACTACTGTCTGTCTCCGCTGAGGCTCTATGTCCCGTTTTATGCCTGCCACACGCTTACACACAAGAATGAAAGCATACAATATATTGCAAGGCTGCACCATCTTGTTCCCCCATCTCATCTGCTCAAATACCGCATGCAGACAGTCAAGTGAACATTTTTCTCACTTATTGTTCTTCTTCTTTATAGATGTGTACAATAGTAAAATAAACCTCTCCTCTGTAAATTTCTTCATTTCTTTTAAAATCTCTTGGTTGCATGCAGGTTTGCACCTGGTATCCTCCTTCCCACTCATCCTCACTCCTCCTCTTAAATCTTACACACTCTCCATCCTCCAACTCGTCCTTTGAGACCTCTGTATTTAGAGAAGTAAGCCTGCTGGCGGGGGTTATTCCTGCTAATTCTTGCCCGCAGTAGGGTGCCCATTAGGGGGGTTTGATTCTCGGTTTTGATGTCGAAACCTGGAGGTTGTTTCCTAGAGCCAAGCTCACTTCAAACAAGACTCTTGGGCGTTCTCTAGGACAAGGCAGCATGTGCCACCTGAGCACAACACCAGCCTAGATTTGCAGATGAGGAAAAGGTACCTCAGGGTGTAGGAGGCATCAGAGCTTAGCTCTGGGTTACTGTTCATGGAAATCAAACAGGAGCAGCCCTGGAATGATCTA
Source organism: Leuresthes tenuis (assembly GCF_036924035.1). NCBI lineage: Eukaryota > Metazoa > Chordata > Actinopteri > Atheriniformes > Atherinopsidae > Leuresthes > Leuresthes tenuis. The sequence continues at coordinate 22,394,053 of NW_027325365.1, read as the reverse complement.
AGAATGTAAGAATAATTAGCCCTATTCTAGAGTAAATTTTTAATACCGAAATCTTCAAAACCTTCCCTGCAAGATTTGTATTATCTTCCTCATAATTTTTTTATGTGCGTGTAAAGCAAGGGACTACATGGTGCACTAGGGCCCGCCTTGGTAAAGATAACTAAAAGCTTAGTTGCTTGCATTGCTATACTTCAACCTACTAAAAATTATCTTAACCATCAGTGAAACCAGAATATTTCCATTTGCTGTGTGTGTGCTTAATGGAATTTATTGATGGGCGGCTTTCTCAGAACACACCAAAACAAATTTTTGTTTATTTGTGCTTCAAATGAATTAACAATGAGCCTTTGAATGCAGTGACAATGTATGTACATGTTACTGTGCAATTTCATTGCTGATTCATTTCTAATCTGTAATTCATCAGTGTGTAATGAACTCTCCGGCACTCAGTTCAAAATTAATACAAAGTGACAACATTCAGTACAACACATGCATCACATTACATTTCTCATATCATCCACAACTAACCCTTTCCTATCTGTCCCCTCAAACCCCTTCTCTAAAACACACTTAGACACACACACACAGGGGACTGATAATCCGCAGATACATAGCTGCAGTAATATCTAATGGGACCTTTCACCCACTTGACCTCCCCTCTTTCTATCCATTTATTTATTCCAACGGTGTGACTTTGGACTAGTGTGCTGTTTTTGCAAATCTGCTTAGAGAAGAAATGGAGGCTCACACACACGCACACACACACACACACATGCTTTTAAACAGGATTTACACTCCAAATTGTCTCCAGAGGGGCGGGGTCCCTCAGACGTGCAACAAAAGCAACAAAAACACAAACAGCACGACTGGGATCTTCATGTGTAACAGCAAACACCATGAGGACAAGTCAAAACCGATTTCCTCTTTCCAATCTCAAGTGATTGTGCTGAAATCATGACGAACAAGAGGAAAGATAACCAAAATGGGGGAAAAAATAGGAGCGAGGCAGCGAGGGAGGGGATTGGGGCCAGGCAGAGGCAGAGTTTCACGTTGGTGAAATAAACGAGGACAGAGAAAGCATAGTGCCATGTGAGTGCCAGCTTCTCAGATTACTGATACAGTATAGTTCAAGGATTACAAATACATTTCCACCATGTAGAGAGGGTCTTATTTTCATAACAGCCTGGAGACCCCAGTGAGTGGAGAGCTACTTTCTTTGTTAGCTTTGGCATTTACACTTTTCATAGGAGCATGTTTGCACAGAGATGAGCTAATTCCGCTCGCTAAACAGGCCTCGCAAGTCACCGGAATGACGATCAGAAGCCTCGAGACGCGCTTTCATGCTACAGCATAGACTTATCACAGCAGATGCGCCGAAGTCAAGCCATGACAGTCCGTGTTGTTGCTTGCAGGTTTTGATTTTGTCTCACACCACAACAGCTTAATCACTGGAAGAAAACCGAGGTGCGGTTTCTATCTGAAAATGCATATCCAGGCTACAGGTCCTACGGGAGTAAACAGTGAGCTGTCAGAAAGATGCCTCTCCTGGAGTGAGGGTGTGTACTGAATGTGTTTGCATGTGCATGGTAAGATGGGGAGATGGATGGGTTCTCCTCCAGTCAATAGCACCACCATGGCTCCTAAGGCATATGATGGGGACTTGTCTGTGGAAAAGGCCCAGAAGGACCCACAGGACCCTGTCGTACCTCGACTACCCAAAACACAACAAAACCCCACCACCTACTGGGAGCTCTCGATGCTGCTGAGTGGAGGGAGAGTTGAATACCGAACAAGGATAAAGAGAGTGATGGATAGATAATGAGAGATGGAGAGATTTCACAGAAAAAGAGGGGGAATTGAAAGATAGACAGATTGCCAAGTGAGACATGGAGTGATAGAGGGTTTTAATTAGAGGATAAGGGCTAGCTATCTGTGGGCGGCGGCAGCACTCTTGTCACGTAGTTGTGCTTTCATAGCTGACCAAGCCTGAAATCTCTTGCTGCTAATGCCGGGTTTACCAGCAGAACACCACACACACTAAAACACACACCAGCCTTAAATCCTCCGAACATACAGATATTTCATAGATCGAAACACGTACTAACAGTCCAGCCACAGACGGACAAACAGACACTGCCCTTGCGCCTACACACACTTATAGCATTTCACAGTTACTGACAAACAACACACTCAACACCCACTCACCATAGAGAATCAACACAGTCTTTACTGGCCCTTTCACTGAAGACAATATTGTGTGAACTCTCGCTTGCTGTTTTTCTGTACCCTTGCAGTGTATTTACCTCTCAGCCTTTAGTGCCCAGCCTACCTTTATTATTCTACACACAGCAGCACCGAAGGTTAATGCATACGCATAGTGCGAGTCATACAGGTTACACAGTGGCAGAGCAATCCTCATTGTGTCCCCCCTCACTTTAGAAAGAGAGCGTGCCGAAAAGCAGGAAATAAAGTCTGTGCGTCCCCTCACAAAGCAGATCAGTTCTTGTCAGGAGCTGTCAGGGGCTGGAAAGCCATCCTGGACCATCTAACTATTTTTAGTGAACATGGCTCAAATCCCACATCGGCACTCTATGCCTGAGAGGTGTGGAAGAATCCATAAGGTCCTACACTATTCATGCCCTCTGAGTGTGGCTTCGAGCTCAGCATTAACTTTTTTAAAAGGCAATTTTTAAAACTTAATTTTTTCCTCTTTGTACCTCTATGGTACAAACCTTTTCCCACTGTTCTCACCAGATTACCATTCTCTATTCATGATATCCACCTCTGATCCTCTCTGATCTAAAGCCTTCCGCTGATTCCCCATAAGGCAGAGGAGCAAACAAAAAAAAAAGTAAGATGATGATGATATGCAACAGAAAACCTGAACCATATTCACATGCGCGAAAGCACGTACAGAGCATGAGACACCACCCAGGATTCACTTGATCAATATTCCTGACAAGGCAAAGCCTCATCCAACACATCTGATATTCCTCCTCTCTCGAAAGATAAATGCAAGTCTCTGTGCTCCAAGCAGGAGTAAAAGGCCGTTCACACTAACTAGCTCTGCAAATAAAGCTTTACTCCATGAATGACATCCTCCTAAGCTCTCTGCATCAGCCACTTCTCGGTAAAAAGCCTCTTTCAATAATGCATTTGCCCACTAAAACCCCCAACACCCAAAGCAAAGCAGCGGCATTATAGATGCAACATTAATTGATGAATCAATGCCATTGATTCTGGAAATTGGATTTGGTGATTAACAATTTCGACAGTATTTCCTGCGCATCTTCCTTTATGAAGTTGTTGATTACAGTGAAATGAGTGAGTAAAGAACATTAGTCCTGCAGAGGAGTGGCTGAAAAGATCTACAAGGAGCCGTTGAGCTGCATGGCAGATTGATTTCTGAATGCTAAGTGGGCTAATCTTCCATCTACACTGTTACAATGAAACGCTTGTCATCTTCAAAAACCAAACGGCTCTTTATGTTAGAGGAGGGAAAATCGTGTGATATTGCCAATCCAGAAGTCCAGGGAGCTGCTTTGCGGCTCATCCTGCTCCTCAGATCTGTTCTCAGCCCCCGTCCTCTCTTTAATATCTGCCGGCTGCAAGTTGGTTAAGGGCACAGATGGCATTCAGCAGCAGCGGCCTTGTGCAGGAACCTACTTCTCAACAAAGAGAGAAGCAGCTCCTCAAACAAGATTTTGGTGGAAACAAACTGTTGTCCACCTACTGTGCTCTTTTGTGAATTGAAGATATGGGCAGATGAATGCCTTCCATCAATGTGCCTGATCAGACCATATAAACACAAATGCTGCTCAAGGTTATGACAAGTTGTTAAATTGCACACGTTGATAGGAAATTCAGTTTCACAATGAATAAATGTAGGGTTGTTACACATATAATTGATTATTTCAGCCCCAGAGGCTTTACTGCATGTTTAGTAGAGAAAGGAGCACTTGTAGTTTTCTAGATAAACAAATCAGCTTGAAATCAATGGCACCTGTTACAAAATGCATTTTAAAATGACCGTGTCATTTTAAGCACTTTTCACTTCAACATCTTCCACTGTTGTTTTGTTTTTGTTTTTTTCATTTAGCCTGTATCTTAAGTTTGTTTTTTTTTTCCACTGCAGCCTCTTCACTCTCAACAAATTTGCAAGGCAAAACTGCAGTGGGTATGTTCCTTAAAAAATTTGCATTTCTCATTTTGTTGCTTGTCAGATGAATCATTGTGTCTTCTGAGCACATTATAGGGAAGGAAAAAATGAATTTCTCCAAACAATTCCTCCACGGAGCACATCGAGCCGGGATGACATGTGGTGCATGCTGTAACATTTGGGATTTCAGGTTTGTTATATCTGGAGATGACATGTATTAGGCTTGCTTTATTTGAAAAATGGCTGCACAGCCCTGCCATGATTTTTAGGTTGAGGAGATATCGGTGTTTTCTTCTCTCGCATCACATTTCTTTGTGCTGCTTGGCATGGCATGCTGGCTGGCAATCAGCAGAGAATATGCATCTCTACTGTAAGAAGTCAATTTGGCTGATGATGTACTCACTTGAAATACATCCCAGAGTTCATGGTGGATCAGGACTCATTCTGAAATGAAACCTGAGCAACAAAGCACCTCCCATGCAATACAGTGGAAAACATTTTGAACTTGATTGTGCTGTACTGTTCTGCATTGTATAACACATGGCTTCCAGCATAGAAGCATCAACAACCATTTTGGAGCAATTCATCTTTTCTAAGAGTTAATAATTCATGATCGTCTAGAAAGTAGAGCTATGAATATTACTGATGATACACATGAGGCTATTTACCAGTCAGCAGGAAATAGATGAACTCGTTTAGTGGGGAGATCTACAGTGTAACATTGGTGTGTTTTATGTTGCTAAATAAATCATTTCATAGGCATGCAACAAACCTGCAGATGCAACTTATCCACATGGAGATATTAATCATGGTTTCTGAGGAACAAAAGTAGGTGCGTGATTTGTTGTTGATGCTTCATTGTGCGTTAATATGAAGCAGGTGTTCTGCCAGCGCCCACCCTGATCAACGAGTTTGTTACAGTGAAGAAACTCTGCCTGTAACTATCAATTCAGCTCAATTATGAGTTTTTTTCGGAATATTTCAGAGACCCAACTTTGATCATTTTCATGTATCGATTGCAGGTGAAACGCTGCTGCAGGGTATAGCTTGTCAGTAAAAGCTGGCAAATACCAACAACTTTTTGTCCTCTGTGTCAACAGAAGCAAGACAGGATGCGATGGATTTTAACTGGATTATTTTGACAGTAACGACAGTGATGCGCACTTTGAAATGAAGGACAATTTATGTGGTAATGAATTGAGGAAGAAACAAAAAATTGATTTTTTTCTCCTCTAAACTTGTCCACTGACTAAATTAATAAATGTTTCCCAATAAAAAATCTGCCAGTGTCGATGTGCGCCAGCTTTATGTGTGTGAGTGTCATAATGTCCCAAGTGTTCATTTCTGTGTGCAGTAGTTAAGTGTCCTAGGGATTTTTTTTCCCTACAGTTATTTTACAGTGATATTTAGCAGAGTGTAAAATACTTTTATACAATAAAAACTTATTTCAAATGTTTTTTAAAAAAGGAAAGACTGTGAAATAGTCCAGCAATTTTTTTCATCTTTTATGATTTTTACAATAACTTGATCCTAGTTTCTGGTTTACTCATTCTCAAAAACTTAATATATTTGGGTTTGGTATTTGAAGATAATACTTTGAACACTATTTTGTACAAACCTCATTAGCAGAAATGCTAAGAAAAACGTAAATCTGGTTTTAATTCATTAGTTTGAATCTTTATTTACCTGAAACAAGTTGAAAATTAATCAAATGATGTTCAGCATCTTCACTGTCCAACATCATTCTGCCTAGTAAATATATACATATCTACAATATGATGCCAGCAATGCACTCAAGAAGAAAAAAGTTTAGGGTGAAAGAAGAAAGACAGAAGAGCCGATTGAATAAATAAGTAAAACTATTCTGTAAGATTCTACAATGGGCAGATTAATCGATGACGGCTCCTTTTAGGAGCTTCTACAAAAGGGTCAGTACTCCTAAACAATTGACGTGTAATTTCTCTCCACTTTGTTCCAAGCTAAGTCAAAGAATTACCAATAAGTTCCAAATGATATTTCTCAATGCAAGACTGTAAAGATCTTGAACATCCAGTGAGCAAAATATTGTGAATAGATTCAGAGAGTCTGTGGAAATCTCAGTGCCTGAAGGCCAAGGATGGACACCACTGTTAGCTGAGCGTGGCTGTTGAGCCAGCAGGTGGCACTGCGTGAGAAACCGGCATGCCACTGTGGTCAATAAAACCACATGGGCTCAGAGTACCATGGAAAACCATAGTTCACTAATTACAGTCCACTGTTGCATCCAGAAATGTAACCTGAAACTAATTACACAAAGCCTAATATCAACTCTATACAGAAACTTTGCTGAGCTCTCTGCATGCAAGCTCATCTCAAATGGAAAGAAAAACAGCGAATACCACATGCTCCATGGTCAGATGAGTCCACATTTCAGTTGCTTTTGGGAAAATTGATATCTGGTTCAACGTGCCAAAAATGAAAAAGATCATCCGGGCTGTTATCAGAGAAATTTGCAAAAGCCAGCATCTGTGATGCTGTGTTTTATGTGTTTAGGGCACCACTGATGCAGAGGTGTATGTTGCATTTGAGGAGATATATGCCGGCACCAAGGTGATATCTTTTTCCAGGAGGTAAGTTGTTATTTCAGCTGGAAAATGTCAGACCCCGTTCTGCTTGTCCAACCACAGTGCGTCTTCAACTGAGAATGAATGACACGTCGTGGAGAGGAGCATCAGACAACAACCTGAGACTTTTGAGCAGCTCAAGTCTTGTACATAGCAAGAACGACCATTTTAAAAATTAAAACAATTACTATCGTCAGTTCCCAAACAATTAAAGAGTGTAATAAAAATGAAGATGATGGAGCACAATGGTAAATATACTCCTATTCCAAAGTGAGTTGCTGGCAATAATTTATGGACCTGTTTATATTTTCTATTTATAATGAAGTTGGCCAGTGAACAAAAAATCCTTTCTCTGGACTTGTGTCTGTAAAATAAAGGTTAAAAAGACGTCACAAATTACAAATTTGTCTTTTTTGCATTTTAAAACCATTTCTTAACCTTTCTCGAAATACTGTCGTTGAATTAATGAAGCAAACAGATTAATCATTAAAGAAAATAGTACTTGTATCACCTCACATAAAACAGTCTAACAACACAAATCAAGTCCTGATCCAAGACTACACTTAAATCAACAGTGCTCCAACAGCCCCTCTATCTCAGCCCTCCATCTAGGTGTGTTCTATTAGCACTCTCTTCACACACAAGACACACTCACTCACTCTTGACAAATTAATCACATATTGTAAAGAGAGGCCGAGTGGGCTTGACCAGTGAGCCTCTCATGACTCTGATCCTTCTGTCGTCTGACTAGAATTTGAAAGGAGGGGTGACCAGTTTGAAGTTGCGGGAGTGTGAAGGGAGGCTGTGATTGCATTTTCCACAATATAAAATCTCACATAACACCTGCCAGTTATTTAACTGTATATACTTCCTGACTCTTGCCCATAGCCCTAAAAAAGAGGGCAGCGGAGTATAAAGGCCTGAAGAGATGCCAGCTGAGACACAGCCGGATACTTTAAAGAAGATTGCCTGGGGCTCGTATGCACATGTGTGTGCGTGTTGGTGTGTGCTTGCAGCACCGGCAGCGGAAGGTGATTTTGGTTTTGATACAATTGCTGTGCCTTTCTCTGTTGCTATTGTACCCAACACGAAAATAAACACGATTGTGTTTGGATTATTCATCGGAAAGGTGCACAAAAGAAAGAAAAGAGAAGCCTGTTGTCACACTCTTTTCCAATTGTATCCATTAAGTTATAGAATAAATCTAACGTGAACCAATGGTAATGCTATTTTTCCTAAAACATCACTTGCTTCTTTCAAGAATATTTTTTTTTCATTTGCTTATGTGACATATGTGCAATCGACAAATAAAGGGTAATCTCTAAAAGAGTTCAGTGTTATGAAAAACACTCCTCTTTATTTCATCTGTTGCGTCTATTTTAAGAAAAACAGAGACACGTTGGACTGCTTATTATCAGTAAACAGTTCTGACAGTTCACAATGCTCTGTTTTAAGTGTGTGACTTGTGTAAACACTGGGCCAAAGCTATTACATGAGCTTTTTAAAGGGTAATTTGACAACATCGTATCTTTTTTTCGCAGTGCTGCCAATTTCCTTTCTGCAGAGGCCAACCACAGCTGGGTGAGTAAAAGAAACACCAATTAGCACTGCAGGATTAGTTGAACAATTTCTCTTGAGGAAGGAGCAGCATTGCAGCAAAAAGGTAAATATTTAAACTTGCTTGGTGGTTACATATCTGACTGTGTCGGTGTGTGGGGGTGTCTAGCGGTTCAGCTGTCTGATTATCCAAGCGTTTTCACTTTGAAATTGATAGCACGGTGGCGAACGTTCTGATACATTTTCTGCTTTTGCAACAATCAAATTATTACCATATAATGATGGACATTCAGTGTGTGTGTGTGTTTGTGTGTGTTTGTGTGTACACATGTATGTGTGTGTGTGGGAGGGTGTCATCTCTGACTGCAGCACTAAATGTTGCACTCTATCATACAAACAAGCTTGGAAGAATTTCGCAGCATCCTCTCACTAATTCATGACCCCAATTTTGTTAAGGAAATTTAGTTTTGTTGGAAACTTGTGGGTCAGAAGGAAGTGTGTGTGCGTGCAAATCCATGGCAGAGAGGAGTGTTACTGTGCCAGGGGCTACTGTATTCCTGGAATGAAAATTCATAAATAATGCAGGGCTGGATAACAAAAAGAACTCCCCCGCTGTCTCGCACAGCTATGAGCTTTCCAAAGGCCATGCAATATCACTCAAATCAGAAAAACACAAAAATTATTAGAGGTAAGCAAAGATCTTGTTGCTGGAGGTCCTTTTAACTCGGGACAATGGGATCTGCTGACAACTGAGGCAAAACGCCAGTATCCTAACAATCGCCACTCCGGGGCCTAAATTGTCGGGAAGTTGCACTGATATAATGATGTGACGCCAAGCCAAGGAGCTGAGCAGCTACTTTGGATTTCCAAAACGCCATATGCGCCACCCGCTTGACGACAACAATCCTGAAAATTAAAAGGCGAGTGTGGAACAAGTGAAAGAGATAATTAGCACTCCGACAACCACTGACCACAAACCGTTCCTGCAGAGGGGAAACTAGAGCGCATTGGCACACCTTAAGATGTAAAATCCTGAATATGTGACTGATTGATTGGTCCTGTGTTTTGTTGGCTGGCTGACAGAAATTCCTTATCAGTGGCATGTGGGATAATTGCTGAAGTGACATTTCAATTCGAAGGCTCTTTCTCTAATTGTTAAGGCGTTGCCATAATGTGTGTGCCATTTAAAATATAAACTTAATCACTGTGCAGCACCCCTGCAGGGCCTAAAAATCCAGCTTACACAGACACACACGTCCCCTTACAGCAGAATGACTAACCCTTTGCTTTGACACACAGCCCATCAACACTACATTAGTACACTGGGAGACATAAAGGTTGAGCTACAATCATCAACCACTCCAGGTTCCATACATCTAAATCATCACTCCATTCAGTAAGCCTGCCTGTGTCTGTACGTATGATTGCCTGCATTGGTGAAAAACCCAGAAGGAGGGAGAGTGTGAATTAGCTAACCTCCTGCTCTCGTGCCTTCCATTTTTCACACAGAGCTGAGACACACAGCCTGATTTTTACCCCGACTATCAATAACGTGCGAGCCGAGGAAGAATTAAGCAGACTTCCCCCATCACTGCGAGCAACATCAGGTTGGGCAGTGACACACGGTGCCATGCTGACAGAAAGCACTCCGTTGGAGACCACAGGCTGGTATTTAAAGCTGCTTCTTGTGTTTAGATCCTAAAACAATAAGCTAGAAAGCAGGTCTGCTTGATAGGTCAAAGAATCCAAACATCAATTTCATCCTCTGAAAGATACTAGAGGAGGAGTAGTGCAACACAACCACGCATAAGACATCCTGACAGATTGTAGTCTCTGATTTGAATGCATTTGCGCATTCAAATGACATGTATGGCTAGGGCCAAATTAATGAAGCCTTCATAATATTTTGTGACTTAAATGATGATTGAGGAATATATTTTGAGAATTCCTCAGAAATGTTCATGATTCATTTATTCATTTTTTTCTATTATTCTTTTCTCATTTATTACTTATTTATTTATTGGAAATTGCATTGGTTGGTTTAATCCAAGCAATTATTTATAATCTGCTGTGAACCAGAGGAGTGAGAAAGTCTAATTCAAATTTATCAGAGCATATCCATCCTGGTGCAATTTGTCCTGCTTTCACAATAATTATGATTTATCAAAATACGTTTGCCCTTAATGATTTGGTCCCAAAATTTGGAAGTGCGCCTGTGTAAAAACGAATAAAATAGAATAAATACCACGCAATTCAATAATTCAGTGTAGACATTGCCTCTTCAGCTGCTGCATCATTCATCCAGAAGTTGGGCTGTGAGATGCAGACAGACATTCAGCTGCAGAGTACTGTGGCTCACAGTGTTCAGACGCGTCCTGACGTGCCTGTTGGACCTGCTCTGGTGTCCAGGCTGCTGATGTTGGGGGGACAGCAGGCACGCTTCAGAGAGATCTACACCCCCTGGATCTCAGTGCTGATGGAGATGAAGTGGACGAGCCAGAAGTGGAGCAAAACAAGTCAAGGCTGCAAGCGTTGCTGAGGCAGGACGACACTTTGCACACACGAAGCTGGCAGCCCGCTGCTCCGCGCTACACCTGAATTGTCATTGTTTGGACTGCTTGTCAAACACGCAGGCTTGTGGCAACAAAGTCAGCCTGCATCCACGCACTTCAAAGGAGGCGCACTGATTTTCATTAAAACGCACCATACACACGCATAACCACGCGCGCGCGCGCTCTCCCTCCCTCTCATTCTATCTTCCTCTGACACACACACACATGTGCGCACACGCACACACACGCGGGTCACAGCACCGCACAGCACATCAGAACAGCTGATAAAAAAGACATTTCTCGTGAACTGACGTTGCCTGAGCATCCAAGCCTCGTTTAGCCGAGCAACATTGCAGCCAATCTCCCTCTATGAGCCCGCAAAAACAGGCCAGAACTAAACACGTCGCTCACCTTTCCGACGTAAAGCCATTCCTTTAGTCCGATTCTATGCTGTGAGGAGACTGTGCAATCCTCCCCCGGCAGCAATCTGATTTGAGACGCGGAGCTCCTGTTAAAATGTGAGACACCTCTCTGTGTAGTCTGGTTTCGAGGCGGTGGTGCTGATGCTGATGCTGCTCGCTCCCGAATGCCGATAGAGGACGACGAAACGATTTGCTCGGAGAGGAAGGGATCTCCTTGCAGAGAGTGAACACCAGCCAGCTCCGCTGCGCCGTGAGTTTGTGTGTGTGAGAGAGAGAGAGACAGGGAGCCTAGCGCGGTGCGTTTAGCCGCAGTTGAACCCAATGAGGCTCACGGGTGATGCTGTAGCTGGTGAGACTCTTCGGTGCTGCTATAACAGTATCCCTGGATCATACCACCGCACCGAGGAGGAGGGGGTGTGGCACAGACCGGCCACAGACACAAACGCACAGGCGTCAGGAGGTCGTCTGGATCACTGGTTAGACTCATTCAGGTGCTGCCATATGGCTGCACCGTGGTGCTGAGACGGAGTGCTGACTCATTAATACAAGCGCAATGATAAAAGTTTTGAGTTGCCTGCCTTTCAACAGCAAAATTTCAAAACAAGGAAGGCAAATTATTTACACGAGAAAAGAGACCAAAATCTAACGATAAAGAAAAAAAGAATCTGAACAGCAAGGGAAACAAAACAATTCACAGTGCAGTTAGTTTTCTATTGATATACTCAACTCAAGTGGGTCTGTTGGGAGATTCTTCCATCACATAATCTCATAAGATCTGTTTGTCTTTGCAGAATGAACTCTACATAACTCTGACCGTGTGCTATGCATTGGTGTGAGTATTTCAAGCCAGTCTGGTGCAAACGGCTCGTGAATGACAGGGGTTCTAATGATGCAGTTTATTATTTCCCCAAAGCGCTGTACGCGCGGGGCTACAAACAACCATTCTGACAGCTGCTTCAGTCTGTCTGCCTTTCAGCCTGTCTTGCTATATCCCCAACACAACTCAGCAGTATGCATCTTTTATCACCAATGGGTTTTGGCACTTTCTGTCAGCTTTATCACTGGTCTTTCGTAAGTGGAAGCCACCAGTCCAGTAGTTCCACACAGGGAGCGAAGCGATCTAAGGGAGCACAGAAAGGGAAAAGGATCTCTAGTTCCATGCATGTTTGATAAAGGTGTGCCTCTCTGACATGGAGATTATCAGTGTGTTTGTCATGATGGAGGAGATGGAGGAGCCATTTAGAACTGTTACTTGTAGGATTAACAATAGAATGTAATCAAACTGTTAAACTAAAACCTACCAAGTAACATGTTACTGTTGTAGCAACTGGAGGTGGAGGTGCTTTGAATATCTTAACGTTCTCCTTACTCTTTGACTCCTGTTGACTTAATGGCTCATGTTCATGTAATGGTTCATGTCAATATTGTTCAAATGAAGCTATCATCATGTGCTAAGATGGAAGAAACACTGTTTGTTGGAAATATTAATTTATTGACATCTGGAATGTGATCCCATGCATTGCTTTTATAAGTTGTGAGAAGCCAAATGGACCACTAGTTTGTCGTAAGTTCTGCATGTGAAAGTGGCCGATTTTCGCTCGCTGAAATGAGCTGGAGCCTAAAATTTAAAAAAGTTTATTTCTACAAGTTCAACTACTTAAATTAGAAGAACCTGTCAAAACATTCTTGAGGAACATATTGCTTAGTTAGTAGGATTGCTGAAAATAGCTTTTTTATAAAATCCTGTTAGCTTTAAGTGAAATTTACTGTGTGCTACCGATTTAACCAATTTAGCTGATACGCTTTATGTTACCCTCTGCCCAGCCCAACTACACAATCTCAGACCAATCAAAACGTGTTTAATGTCAACTGTCAAAGAGTGAAAGATCAGTTAATGTGGTTGACTGTACATTTTTAAAGAGCTGATGCCTTTCTTCTACTAGGAAAAAAACAAAAACAATCTTTATTTAAGATGGAGCTAATAAAACTGTCAAATAAAAGTACAGTACAGTAAAAAAAGTCTTGAGATACTCCTCATTTTGCTTCTAAGCACACACACTTGCAAATCTTTTAAAGCAATATTTTTCCAGACATTTTGAAGGTCTTTCAAAAGTTTTGCTTTGTACATTCCCTGCTTTTTCACTCATTTTCAGTCCAGTCCTGACCATTTTCAGAGGAATCTGTTGTTGTTGTTGTTTTTTTTAAGCCACTTAACACTGACCTATGACTATCCCATGCTTTAAAACCACATTACTCAAGGGATGAACTAGTGTTGTGCCTAAACATAACATACAACTTAAACTCAATTTAAATAGTATCTCGAGATGCTTTGTTATAAGCAGCCTGTCACAAAGCCCACAAAAATATACAGGAAATGAACATCATCTGAAAGTGATGTCATTGGGAAATAGGAAAATATCCAACAGAGACCTGACACAGTACCTGAAAGATCCATCTACTGTTGACTGAAGCCTCATCAAGAATGGTCTCCGTGGAAGGGTGGCTGTCAAGAAGCCTTTCTTAAGGAAAGTGACTAAATGACACAAGAAGTGGACTGAACATCAGTGGCAACAGGTCTTATGGGGGGATGAATCCTCCCCAGAGCCTGGACGTCAATTTTATTGAAGCAATGTGGGATCTTTTTGACAGAGAACACGACAAAAGGCAGCAAAGAAGAGCTTTGGAAATTCCTTCAATAAACCTGGAGAACTATTCCTGAAGACTACTCAAAGAAATTACAAGAAAGCTTGTCTGGGAGAGTTCAGATTGTGTTGAAGAAACATGCCAAATGTTGACTTTCAAGTTAATTCAAACTGTACAATGTCTTTGTCTCACCTGTATATACTGTATATCCTTCTATGTTGAACATGCTTCAGCAAACTGCTGCAGTTTGTTCCCATTTTTCTGCTATATAAAGAAACGAGGAGTAGCTCAAGTCATACACATTACACATCAGTGTAAACATTTCACTCCACTTAAGTAACTTTAGTTACTTTCTACTGCTGCATGTGGATGTGGGTAGTCAATATGTGGCTGTCACACCATTGGAAGAGACTGTTTCTTGCAACAATGCCTGCGGAAAACTCTAATGGATTGGAATTTGACAAAAAATTGAAAGATCTCTGGAGTTGGTGGAGGGTGTAGCCAGATGCTGGAAGACTGTGTTTCTGAAACTGAATGTTTGTCTGCAGAGCCCTAATGGCAGGCGTGTTACACCTCCAGTGGCGGGGTAAATGCTCTTTTAAAAGCGCACATACAGACATCTCCTTGACAACCAGCTCGATGCAGAAATTTGAAATGTCACAGTGTTTTACTGTGATTCTTTTTTTTATTGTTATGGTCTATAGAGGAGAGATAATAGATGTGGAAAGGAGGGAACTTGCCTTGTTACCAAAGAGACATAGCTCTCACACATTATTGTAGAAAACATGGCTAACAGAAGCCGAGGGTATGGTTTTGCATCCAGGGTGACATTATAGTGTTTATAGTGTATATCAGAGGATTGGTATTCTCATGCAGTGCATCCACCACAAGCTCTCATGCTAAGGAAAGTTTGTGGAGTGAAACCAGTCAGCATTTTATTTGATAAGCAGCATCATTAGAGCCACAGATGCTCTGTAGTGCCTGTTAGAGTACATTTCAGACATAATGTCAGTTACATTAAATTTGATGTCATCCGATTATACTGCAAATTGCATTATATGATATAACCTAATTAAGCTGTATCTCATCAGGCAAAAAAATGCCAGTGGAAACAAAAAAGGAGAAAACCCCATCTCCATAAGAGCATGTTTGCTGATCCAATTATTCCTGCCCTATTTGGACAGCATGGGAGCACAGCTGAGCGTACGAGGAGGGATAGGTGGATTTAGAGCTTGTACTCCATAAAAGCGATGTGAGAGTGTGAGAGGAAGACACTGATGCTGTTGTGAATGCTAAGATGGAGTCTAATGGGAGCAACTTTGATGGGAAGTTGTCAATAGTCCTGCTTTCCTTCCTTTTTCCTCCGATTATGAGCAATTTATTTCATACTATACATCTTTTAAAAGCTGAACTGATATAAGGTTACACTTCACATGCTGTCAAGAAACAAGAGACAGCTCCATTATGCATCCATGTCTTAATGTTTCGAAGCCTGAGTCTTAATATGAGATTTTGTTTTATTTTTCATTTTTACATCACTTCACAATTGGAGGCAGGTTCCGAGAGCTTTTCTTGGTACTTTGTGCATGTTAGCTGCAAAGCCAACGCAGTTTGTCCTTTCTGGAACTCTGTGTTTCTTGTAGACCGCGATCAATTTGAGGGCGATCGGTCCAAGATGGTTGTTGCATGCTGAAAGTAAAAACGATTATTCACTCAACTGTTTAGAACAACTCTTTCCGACCATTTTCTGGCTATTGTGCTCTTCATTTCCTCTCCTGTTGATCAACTCCTCTGTCCTGTGTCTCTTCTAAAAGATTCCCCTCATATTCTCCCATCTCTTCTTTTTTTCTATTTTCCTCCTTATTTCTTTCCTCCCCTCTCACCGTCAATCCCCTTGCCTGGCTTCATCGCTCTCCAGGGTGACGTTGCTGAAGGGGTTTCTCTCATTCAGTAATGAGGGATCTTGGATCAATGCTGTCAACAATGCTCACCAGCTCCACCAGAGACGCAGTATTACTCTACCCTTGCGGTGTGTGCCTGATCTCCAGGGGTGTTAAGAGTTAACTAGGGTATTCTTTCTCCGGAAGGGTGTTAGGGATGTGCTCTATCACTCCTTCCGTCTGTTCTCCACCAGTGCCCCAGAATCATCCACTCAGCCATGCAGCTGGAGTGCTTTACAGGAGACAGAGCCCACCATTTATTGAAATCTCCTTTTAAATGACAGAGCTATGACCTTTCCAATGCATAATCTTTACAACCATGAATTCTTGCAGATTACATTTTACATTTCCTCCTCGCGTTCACAACCAAATTATACCGCCACAGCCTGCAACCTACGGGTAAAGACTCAGTAGTTTCATCTTGAATTATTACTTTTTTTAACTTTCATATCGGTAATTTACCACTTCTGCTTGCATGTAGGTGTTTTGGCAGTTTCCAAAAAGGGTGGTGTAATCTGTCGTGAAAAACACACCCAATCTGACAGCTGTTTCAAAGGCTGTGCTTCTCTAAGCCTGTCATCAATTCCCCATCTGGAAAGGAGAGGGAAGAAAAGAAGCAAGCATGGAGAGGCATCTATTGATTAATCACCAACAGTAAGAGCCCTAATGTGAGCAATGTGAACCAGTTTCAAAGTGTTGACAGATGAAACAGCTATACAGTATAACTTCACCTTCATGACGTATTCTCCTTCAAGCCTTTCTCACATAATTAGTCATATTTCCTGAAAGGGTATGACATTAATAAATTCCACATTAAATCCACATATATAAACTGAGGAATATTTGAAAGAAAGCAATATTTCTAACCAGCACTGTTCTGACATTCAATAGCTTGTGAAGAGTGGGTGGAGATTGCACTACAGAGGACACAGAATGATACAGGGGAGGACATGACTGCATCAGAGACAGGCACGTGATACAAGAATTATTGATTTATAAGGCATATCTTTATCCTTACTGTATGCATGAAAGCAAAGACAACATCAAGAGCATCTCTCTATCACCTGGAGCAATGGAATCAAGTCTTTGTACTGGACTTAAACAAAGCATCAACACACAGTCTTTGGTCCCCAAATCAGGGCTAAAAAAATGCTTTTTACTTTGGTCCTCCCAAAATCTGAGGATTGTTCCCTTCAGGATCAAAGTCTACATGTATGTTTCAGTAGCTTTTGTGTTTAAGTGTGTGTAGTGTTGAGTGCTTTCCTCAGTCTGTGCAAAAAGCCCTCAGATACCAAATGCCACCCTAAAGCACGGGCACTTCTCCTCTTCTCCTTTTATCACTGTACACTTCTTGCTCTTGCTACCCTGCTTACCTGTGACAGGAGCTTCTTTCAAAAGCACCTCATTGCATTTCAAACGCCTGTGACTCCCACTCGCACATCCGAGACTCCCACACAGACGTACACGCACGCAGCTGTCAGCTGCCCAAATACAGTATATCCCCTGGCCTCTTCTCCCGCCCCTTCCTGAACTAACTCCTCCACAACCCCGAGTTGTTGAGAAAGTAATATTTTATGCATGCCACAGCAGCCCACACACAGAAACAGCTTATGAAAGATATACCGAATGCACTTTACTGCCAACATTTATGTGAGTGTCGTGCGTGTCTGTTTTTACGTATATTTCCATGTGCAGCTTGCTTTATATGCTTAGTTAAGATAAACTTGAGTGATGTGCTGTATTTAAATGCAGGAAGGCATATCACAGAGTCTGTTTTGCTGTCTTCGGGATCAATATGCATTATGTACTCTCTCTATAAAACTTAGAGGTGAAAAGGCCCATAAGAGTTTAGTTTTGGCATAGGCAGGTTGTTCTTAAGAGAATTAATCACAGCAACAGAGTCAGGTGGAGTCCGTCAATATACCTGAGCATTTGTCAGAGCAAGAGGAACCACAGTACAATGAATTTGCATCTGTTTGAAGTGGTATTATTAATTCATGGCCATGGCATTTTGCATCAAGGAGACTGGGTGCAATTTAAAAGAAGAAAGTCCCAGTTAGCAGGGACAGTTTGATCTTCTGATCTTCTCTGCGTCTCGTTCATGTGCTGCTTGTGTAAACCACATTGTTGTCCTCATATCTTTATGTTGACAATATAGGGGCCCTATAATGGCTAAGCCCCTTTGGGAACAAAAGGCTGACATACACATGGGACTTATCTTATTTAATCAGCATGTGTTGAGCTAAATGACAAGCTATTATCACCGGCCACCCATCGACTTCTGCTCGGCTTCTCAAACAGCCAAAGCAAAAGGTCAAACACTGATAATGAGTAGACAGAATGAGCTATTCCTAATTAGACATGACTGTAAAATTTGAATGTGAAATTAGGTGGGTGTGTGCAGGAAAGAGATGCAGTACATCAAATATATTATATGTAATATATGTATATTTACTCTGTTTTTTTTTTTGTTGTTGTTGTTGTTTCTCAGCGTGTGCTGGTGAGTGTGTGTATGAATATATGCTTGCAAATACATGTGATATCCCACATCTGAACGTGTTGTGGTGAAGCACACGGGCAGCACGTGTATATGCTGGCACAGCTATTTCCTCTTTGGAGAAGGAAAAAGGGAGGTTTTCAGGGTGACAAGTATACCGGGGGGCACATTATCAGCAGCAACACAAACACAGGCTGGCAGTATCCCAGCTGTTAAAAAGGGGTCTTTATTTTATGTGTGGCTCTCTGCGTTTGAATTAAGGCAAGAGGAGCAAAGAGTATTGCCAAGTAGGGAGGTTTTGCCTTCAGGGAGGAGTCTAATTACATGAGAGTGCATAAAAGATAAAAAAACATTAAAGGTATTACTGGTCAGTGGGATGCTGTCCTTGGGGAGTCCTGGAAAAAGAGATCAAGTATGTTCTGATAACGCTGTTGATTTACAACAAATGCTGCAGTGAGATCTACAAGATCCAATAAAGTCATCATTGTGACTTTCCCGTCTTTCACCAGTGGGGCTAAGGTCAAGCCCCAGTAACAGCAAGCATTTATCCACGTCTTTAAGTGTCCTTCAGCATTTTTACTTAATCCCCACCCACTTTAGGGGTACTATTTTGGTGCTAACCTGTGCTCTCTGTGGAGGCAAGTAAAGCGGGACTTTACCCTTCAGGACCGACAGCTCCTACAGGCCGGTGCTATCCATGGTGCTGAAATACAACACCAGATTAAGTACATCTGCTGCATCCCCATTATATATTTCATACTAACCATTTCTCAGTATGCAGAGCAGTCACACAGGAAGTGCTGAAATTAGGCATGCTCAAAGATAACAGTATACACAGTAAATTCACTTGTACTCGAGTGTGCTGCTGATGGACACTATTATCCCACAATGCAAGGGAAGAGCTGTATGCAGATGGGAAAAATGAAAGTAATTGGTGGTGGGACTGCTTCAGGAACATCCCAGAAAACAAACAAGAAGAAAAAGCATGAACATAAATAAACACAGTAAGCTTTCTCTGCCTGCACAAATATTATGCAAGTGTCCTGACCTTGTTATTTCTCGGCACATTTTCATCTTTAAACTTTATAAACTGGAAAGCTTATTCTATTTCATTATCTTCAGCAATATGTATTCATGTAATGAGGAAGGATGTGGATTCAAATATTTCCATCAAACAACCCCCGTTTGTGAAAAAATTGGAACCCTGTGTTAAATGTAACTAAAAGAAAATGCAATACAATAACCAATATTTTACTCACAATAGAACATAAAAAAAACAAATCCCATGTTGACAATAAGACATTTTACTGTTTCATTAAAGATATGAGCTCCTTCTGAATTTGATGGCATCAACATATCTCAAAGCTGGAAGGATATGTTGCAACTGATTAGGTTCATTAGCAATAGGACAGCAACATAACTGGATATAAAAAGAGCACCTTAGAGATGCAGAGTCTCTCACAAGTAAAGACTGGCAGCGGTTCAGTAGTCTGCAAAAAACTCTGTCTCCAAGTTTCAGGATAATGTTCCTCAATGTAAAACTGTCAAGACTTTGAATATTCCATAATCTAAAGAATCTGTGTGCAAGGGACAAGGCCAAAATCAATGTTGGATGACATGGATCTTTGGAACCTAAGACAGCCCAGCAATTAAAAAAAAAAAAAGGATGATTCTGACATCACTGCATGGGCTCTGGAACAAGTCACCGTGCCACCAACAAATGCAGGTGAAAGCTCTATCATGAAAAGAAGAATCAAAATTTTAAATTCTTTTTGGAAATCATGTAAGCCACCCAGCTTGTTATCAGCACTGAGTTCAAAAGCCCGCATCTCTGACGATATTGGGGTGCATGGCAACTTACACATCTGGCAATGCACCATCGGTGCTGAAAGGTATATACAGGTTTTAGAACAACATGTGTTCCCATGCAGACTATGCTGCCAACAAATTCAAGATTAACTAATATTTTTCATAAAATAGTCAAATGTCTCACTTTCAGCATTTTAAACACTTTCAACAACCACATCATATATGTGTTGTCACAGTAGTTTGACAATTCATGAAAAACGCTGGTTGGCTATAATGCTAGGACTTCCATCGGAACATCATGATTTTCTTCTCTGGACAGCTAGCTTTCCCCATTTTCAAGTTTAAGGTTCAAAATCAGATATACTGTGGAAATGTGCTTCTGATTCTGTTTAATATATATATTTTTTTTTACTTAAGCCATCTACATACGTTTTTGATCATTTTCTGCTTTATGGAATTATACAGATCACAAGAAGTAGATCAGTTTCATTCAAAATAAGTGCAGCAAAAGTATTTCAACCTAACTTAATGTGTATCCTGTTAAAACTGTAAAATATAGAAAAGCATGAGTTCCTTCACTATGCATTCATTTTGATATAACACTGCCGTGAGAATGAGCAAACACGCTGCTCCCTCAGATAATGATGGTGGTGTAAAATCTTATCAAGGCTAAACACCACCATGAGGTGAAACAGGCTTATGTTTACTGAAGCACACCCAGTGTGTTTAAATGCATTTCACATAACAGTAGCTGTCCAAGGCAGTTCTTTCAGGGAACTAATTCGAAAAACAACAAATGGTTGAAAAAATAAAACATGATACCCATTTGGAAATAATTTTTTGAATACGATTCCTGATATAGGTTGAGATTCTGTTCATAAATGACAAAAACTGGTTTGAAGCAGAGAATACTACTGTCAGGAATGATGCAGAAAGGGAGGACCCAGATGCAGACTTCCAAAAAGTAAATTTAGTTTTATTAACAAAAACGCACAAGGCAGAACAAAGGTCGCAGCTGAGCCGGTTATAAAAAAATACTTGAACTGTGAAAAAACAAAGCAAGACAAGACTATGGCGGATAAACCAGACTATGGTTAACAAAATGCAAGACTATGATTAACGAGACTATGAAGAAACTGTGACTATGAGGCAGAACCAGACGTAGCTTTTGTGGCGTGAGCGTGGAAGGGAAAGTGAGGATTTTGCCATGAGCGAGAGGAACCAGGAAACTATATGCAGAGGGGAAGTGATGTGGTGATGATGTGCAGCTGTGAACAGAAACAGGTGACTTGAGTGAGTCTAAGTGACAGGGGAAAAATATGACAAGAAATTAACATGGAAACATAAGGAACCTGAAAACAAGAATGTCAAAACATAAACTGTGACTACACTGGGACTTTCTGTGTCCTCCACAAATGCTCTATAATGGTACCGCCAAAGACAAGAAGAGGCCACTTCAAGTGAAAGTGATTTTTTAGTTTTATCAGATGACATGGAGCCTGTACGAACGTTTTAAAACTCAAACCACATTTTGCTCATGGTCATTCCTTCCAAAAGAATTAAAATAGTTTAATCAGTTTAATCATGTATCTACCAAAATGTTCTAAAATATTCTAGCTGTTCTGCTGTCTGAAGGCTTTAAAACCACAAATATCACCAGACTCTTGATAAGCTCTTTTTGCAGCCAATTTATATTTCAGTGTATCACAATGAGAATTCATCTGTGACTGCCTTTGGCTCTAAATTACTCTGAGGCAGCCTGCAATATGTGGATTGGTTAGAGAACTACGATAGTGTGACTTATTAGTCCAGCTTTGAATGATCAGGTTCCTGCTCCCTGTGATGCTTCCCTGTTGAATGTGTTTTCTTTCACTTGAAAAGTCTGTTACACTTAAGATAAACAGCTGCAAAAATAGTGTGAGACAATTTAAATGTTTTCATCTCTTGGAAAAAAGGGAAGCTTTGAGCCAAAATATTTTTACTATCCACAGTAACTTAAAGACCCAACTGCATGCTTTTCTCTGTCAGCTTTTTGTTAAGAGTGATGTAGTCCATAAGCAGAGTATTTCCTGCAAAATCAGGAAATCTAAGTCTTTCATTTCAGATTGATAGTTTTCAGTATTTGCTTTTTCGACTGTGCTCCTATCTGTTGTTTTCAAGTGTGGACGTCTCAGCTGGAGAAAAGAGATAAAGAGCACTTTTGCATGTTAATTAAAAGTTGATAGCAATAAGCCAATTTCTGTTGACATTTCTAAGGTGCTTTTCTGATCTTTAGTTTAACATATAAAAAAGTCCTTGGCTCTTCCTGTTATTGAAGATAGATCTTTACGATTCTAGCTGTTTGGTCTCATTGCTTCATGATGCACAAACAGTTTGGAAGCAATGAGACACTGTAAGATGGGACAGATGAGAATTTGTGTCACTATGTGAATACCACATCACTGAAGCTAAAGTTGTTTTTTACTTAAGTTCCAATGTGTTTTGTAAAGCTTTTTTGTTGCGTGACATATTAAACAGGAAGTGGTACAGTGTTAGAGTGGTACAATGTTAGAGACCATGCAGCCTAATGTCGAGTTTGAAGTGAACAAGAAGTGAAAGCGTATATCCAACCTGCAAGTCCGGGGTACTGAGTTGCATTCAAAGTGTGTGCATAAGCATATGTGTGAGTGCGTGTGAGTGTGTGTGTGCGTGTGTGTGTGTGGGTGTGCTGTGCTGTGGATGGGAACCTAAAAGGGCTTGATTGATAATGTTGCAGCCAGGATTTGAATGCCGTACAGGACCCATCAGGTTGATCTAAAAGACATCAATGATTCCACAGGCGTGATAGACTACACTGCTGTTGATCCATGATGGGGCATTAGTTTGAGAGGTGTTAAACACCCCTCCGTTAACACTTTCACACACAGCCTGTCACTGTTATAAAAGCCAACAGCCCACAGCAGACACATGCACATACACACACACACACACATATTCTGTTAACTCTTCCGTCACTTTGATTTAACCTTGTTAAACTGTTTCCCAGACATTTTTTTTCTGAGAGGAGACGGATTTTCTGCCTGAAATGTGATAGGTGAGTTAATTAAGACAGTGACATTATTAAAGCCAAGAGTGACTGCAGTGTGTTTTTATTAATTCACCATCTGACCTTTTACTCTGGATTCGAGCTTCGGTAACACCTGATACCTTGCAATTACTCTATCTCGCTCTGAAAGCATGTATGGGAAAAAGAGAACACAATGAATTTTGTGGCTCAAAAAAATCTCAAAAGAAAGCTGGTTCAGGTCTAGGTTTTGTGTTTGTGTGAAGTCCCATGAAAGTAAGACTGCTTTTATAAAAAGTGTTGACGAAGGTAATATACACACAATCGCCAACTGTTTATTTATTCTACTTTTTTTGCAAATGGTTCGTCTGTAATAAAGCAGCAGTTGTGCAAGATATAAAAACAGCATTTTCTTTGAATATTACTTCTCAGAAAAGGTCGAAACTTTAAATAGGAGAAATCTGACATTTACATAAACACAAGAAAGTCATTTCCAAAACCAATTTCCCACATGTACTGCTCAGCTTGAAGAGCTCACAGCTCGCAATATTAGGCCAATGAAATTATTCATTGATTAAAAAAAAAAGAAAAAAAAGTCACACCATTATACAATACAAGGCCTCAAGCAATAAACTTATGAGCCAATGGGACTCAAAGGGCAGTGATGACAAACAGTACTGCTGGGATCCCACACTCCACTCAGCCCCATGACTTTGCCTTTAGCCAAAAGTCAAGAAATTACAGTTTGTTTTCAGGTGTAGTTGAGGCAACATTTAGACAGTTTATCCCGTGAGTAGAGACATCTCCATTGGTTTATTTTTATTAATCTAGTCGTCTCTCCACTGAAGGTAAAAATCATAAAAAGGGTTTGTTTGAGAATCAAAGTGTACAATGGAATGAAGCTAAAAATCATGCTGTTACCTAAATAAACAATAATTTGGGTAATTTAGCTCTCCAGGCATACAATCTCCACACACAAAGGTCCCAGTTGAGATTTGAACCAGAAATAGAGAAGCAACAGTTATCACAGCAATTGATTTGACAATTTCTTTCCTTATTATTCATTAGCCAGAATTAAAGAAGCAAAAGGGAACCTGGGAATAAGGTCAGCTAGCGTTTTTTAAAACAGTTAATAAGAGGTATCTCATACCTGACGATAGGACACCCTTTAAATTTGCAAAGACCATAGTTGAAAGAACTGATGTCACAATGATATCTTTATCTTTAATTCCTGTCTTCACAAAAATCGTGCCTGGAAAAAAAGATATCGTGACAGCAAAGTAACAATGGCATTTAAAGTGTTGTCATATATTAGACAAAGTGTAACTCAGGATTGAAAAAAATAAAAAACATGTTGTCTGGGTGTTGAACCCGCGTCCTGTGGTTACCCACACCTAAGCAATTTGCTTCATCTTGAGCATAACTGTTTACATACTTGGCTGTGCACTGTGACATTTATGAAGGATTCCACTAGCGAGCACACCAGATGACTCGGACTGGAAAAAACACGCTACCAGCACCACCCTGTTCAGTTTCCTCATAGTATTTTCCTCCATGTGTGGACATTTTTGAAATGGTACTGATCTTTCGCCAGCTGTTTTGACAGGCATATTTATTGCTACGCAGTGGCAAAAGATACATGGTAAAGATGCAGTAACTGCAGACTTTTTCTACTAGCTTGTCTTCAAAACTTTCTGCCATTTTTACTATTTCCAACCCTATTACCTTACATTCAGTTAAATCTGACCCTAAATAGCCCCTACCCTTCACCTTAACAGCAGCTTGTGAACACGTAGCTTTAATTTCTGAGGATTTGCAAAGACACAATTTGAACAAATGCAGGATATGTGAAGCAGCCAGGATAATCACATCTCTTTCACCAGTGGGCCTAAGGTCAAGCCCCAGCAACAGCAAGCAATTATTTATGTCTTTAAGTGTCCTTCAGCGTTTTTACTTAATCCCCAACCACTTTAGGGGCAGTATTGTGGTGCTAACCTGTGCTCTCTGTGGAGGCAAGTAAAGCGGGACTTTACCCTTCAGGACCTGCTCCTGCAGAAAAAACTTGAGATTGACTTTTGTTGTATTTTCTTTCTACTGGTTAGTTATGTCTTGTATTTAGTTTGAACATAAAACTTAGTTGGTCATGTCAATTGGAGGTCTTGCTGCACATACAAGTGCACTGCATGACATAAGTTTGTGCTTCAGCACACACTTTGACATGTCACAAAGTGAGAAAAAAAATATGCCAATAAAATGACAAGCTGTAAATCAACAACCCCATGGCTTTCAGGTCTGCACTGAATGTGAGACCCACAGATCACACTTTTGACACAGTCACGCCACAAGTTCCTTTTTCCTCACTCAGTAAAGAACAAATCCCAAACTTTTGATGCTCTGGTGTAAAAACAGGGGACAAAACATCACCAATCTTGTCAACTCGACAATTCATGCATCTGCAAAATCTCTGCCCTGCAGCAGAAACACCTCTCTCTGCCTCTGCCCTGCTCCTCTGTGAAAGGTAGCTGTGCTCATCCGGCAGTGCTGTGGTTTTAATGCTTTATAGGAGGCTGGGAACTATGTGAGAAAATATTGGAGACATTCTGTTGCTTGTAACGCTCTCTCTGGGAAATGTTTTCCATATGACATCGTGATTGAGCGATGAGCGATGAGTGTGAAGTGATATGTAGTCTAAATGGACTACTTTTCAGTGACCATTTCAGACCTGTTTTGCCATGTGACAGAAGTGTGTGAATGAGAGCAGTTTTATTGGGAATTTGGTTGTATCAATTTACAATTGTACTGAATGCATGACAAAATTCATGCATTCAGTACATGCAGCACAATTGCTGCTGTTAACCACCTGAACAGGTGATCTGTAACAGCAAATGTCCTTATTTATCACCAATTTAGCACCACGGTTAGGACATTTTTCCATGACAAAGAAAGCCTAAATGAAAACAATGTTATCTCATTTTCTCCTATTTAGATGCTGACTGAGAAAGCCTCAATAAAGCTAATATTAGCTTAACATTATTAGTCACTATTATGTCACAAAATTAGTCATGAATGTCTCCCACCCCGTTCTCAGAGTTTTTTTAAGCAGGTCAGGTTATACAGTCTTTGATAGTCTAGTATAGATAATCATGTAGAAAAAATATATTTTCTTAGATTGGGCCTGAAATGATTTTGAACTGTCGAGTTGCTTCTTGATATTTTTCTGTCATCAATTTAGTATTTTTTCAAATTATCTGTATGGAGTTGACAAACTAAACCCTTTTTTTTTTCTATTTGGGATTTCAGATAGTTAAGAGTTGTGCTGATGCTGAAATCTTGAGTAGTGTATTTGTTTCCTTGTGGAAAGTTGGGACAAGAATCAATCAGAAAAAAGGATAATGAACTGAATCGATAAGAAACATTGATGATGGCATAGATATCAATAGAATCTTATAATTTCCTATCCCAAACAAAACCCCTCTCATTGATTTTTAAGGTGACAGCTGCACATTAATGACCCTAAACTATAAACTTGATTCATTTAAAAATGACATTCAAGAAAGGTATTTTGGTATGACAATGAATGAAACGTTTCCAATGGAATATTCTCAGTGCTAAATACCGTGTATCCATCAGTTTTCTCATCCGTACCAGCAGCTGCAATAGCAGGAAAACAGTCCCAAGCATGAAAACATATTTATTCATTTTCTGTAACACTGACTGAATGCATCTAATTCTTTCCCATGGAAACACTGCACATAGAAATTGTGTTACTGTAACAGCATGGCTTAGTTTGTATCACTAATGCATGGCTCAACAGGTTTTTCAAATACAACTATATATTGTCTCAGCTGAGAATCAGTCTTGTTTAGAGAGGGTATTGTTATGACAATGATTAGCAAAAAGCTCATTTAACTCACATTAGCACTTTTGGAAAAGGTAAGATACTGGGCATAAAAAAATCAAGCTTGTTGACTACTTTGCCGTTTAAACTCGAGAACTTAGTTTAAATTTTTAGTGCCCTAAACCTGAATTCTTTCTATTGGTCAATGGAGCTCCAACCTAAGTCTTAGTTGATCTGTTATCTCAGTATCCACTTCCCTAATGAGTTTATGGTCTCAATGACTAGCTTCAAATCTTAAGACATTGGCAAGTTATGACAACAGGAGCAGAAATAGTGTCTTCAAATTTTCAGCAAGTTTTAAATTCCTTTGACATCTGCTTATATATCAAGATGGGAGCAGCTGAAATATTAAACTTACGGCTTCAAAATGATGGTCTACAAATCATTCCACCCGCTTCTTTCTTGCAGTCTGTTGCTAGATTCAGTAGCAACTGGGAACTCAGAATTTCTGATTTCCAATATGTAAAAGTGAAAGAATTACCAGCAGAAGTCAGATTTTACACAGAAAGTGCCGTTCTGGGTCTAATACAACAGTGGTGTCGTATCTTTGCTCCTTTTGACCGCCTCTGAGCATTTCTGTTTGTTGTTTGTGGAAAAGCAATACAACCACAAAATACTGCCTCTAAATTTAGTCTCTGAGGTGCTTTAATGTTGTTACAAATGAATCAGTGGGGCACAGCTTGAAAGTGTCCGCCTTCATTTTTACTAATTAGCTTAGTTCATTAATAGCTCAATAGGGCAGGCAATAGGTCAAACAGCAAACAGCAAACTTACTCTAGAACACAAAAAAACTATTTCTAATTGCCAGTTGTGTTTATAGGTGTTAAGTTTCCACCTTGAAGAGGTAACTTCAGTTCACTTATCTTTTTTTCTTTTCTTTCCTTGCATCTCATTGAATGTTTAAAGGAAGGCAGTAGTTCGAACAAGATGTGCTTATAACAGTGAAGGTCAAAATGTGTAGAGGTAAAAGTACAATATAGACTGGTTCTAATAATGTGAGCAGTAGTTACATAATAATAAATGTGAATAAATTCACATGCACTCATACTGGTATCAAGCAACATGAGACCTGCTTAGCTTAAGTTGTGACATCATAAGTAAGTAAATAGCTGTTAGGAGGCATATTTCATTATGTACAGAATTTGATTTGACATTCGAGAGAAGTTCACAGGACTCCTGATCAGTTTTCAGAAATAGATAATTGGGTTTGAAAATACATAAAAAAATGACAAAAAGAAAGAAAGAAGAAAATGGAAACAGAATTTATGGATATTCTGTTTTATATTAATGCCTCCTTGTTTTTTTTCTGCAGTACAAAATCATAAAATATTAACTTAGTGTCAGTAAGATCAGTGCACAATGAAATAATCATGACCAAAAATAAAAATGTTGCGGAGAAAATGAACATTAAGAATAACAGTATGAATAAACATGAAAAAATGGTCTTGATTTCTTCTACACTGCAAACTTTTATGTAAGATGTGGAGAACAACACAAACATTTTAAACATGCTCTTCAAAATTCAAGAAAAATCCCGTGAAGAATAAAGCAACAAGTAACCTAACACCCACCTTTAAAAGATTATTTAGCTCGTATGTAGCTTCCACTCACAAGATAGTGATAAAAGGGGCTAGAACAGATGACTGCCTCTGCATCGATTTCACCTCTTATGTTCTGAGGATATGAATTCAATTGCATAATTCTGACGCTAACAAATTTACCAAGGAGATTGAGTTCTGAATTAAATCTGTTCAGATACATTTGACTTCCAGTGAAAGTGTCCATTGGTAGATGGTCTATATCTCCCACATTAAAGACTAGCGCTGACTTTGCAATTATCTTTTTTTTTCAAAATTCTGAGAGCTGTATTATCAGACTATTGGAGCTAATATCACCGACTGCTGACAGCAGCATAAAAAATGTATTTAGTTAAGTTGGAGTTTATTTCAGCAATGCATAATCCACCTTTGTTCAATTTGAGCTGATCATCAACTTTGAGTTAGGCTAATACTGAAGCCGACAACCACACCAGCAGTGGGATGTATTGAGTGCAGTCATAGTGATGCCGTAAAGTGAAGTTAAACAATGGTTTAGGAAAGGCTTGATCACAGTCTTGGAGACTCAAATTCAATTTTACTAGTTACTTGGCACACGTATTTGTATGTGTGTCATGGAAATGCATGATTCAGAATGGACTGTCAGCTAGGTTCGTTTGTCCAATGTTGTTTCTCAATGAGCAAATAAGCTTATATCTGGATGGTGTCTGAATGGCTAATTCAAAAATACTCAGCACCTTAGAATCCTTTATTTAATTTTTTCTTTCCTTTGTAGAAATAATGCAGCACGTAGAGAAGACCAATCCCAATGTGGTCAGGCAAAACGTGAGATAGCTGACTTGAGGTAGTAGACAGCAAGCAAACTGGCACCCTGTGTCAGGGATGTGAGCTGTTGTCTGAAGAAAGGAGAGTTTACTAAGGAGAGAAACTGGCATACCAGTGCCAGAGATGTAGGCAAACGTGAACTAATGAAGCAGTAGAGGGAGATTGTCATCTCCGTGCCAGCAACACTGACTGAGGAGATAGAAGAAGACAGAAAGTATGAGCTGAGAGGGATGAAGTCCAGATGGTGCAAAACTGACAAAACTATGCCATATTGTTGCCATCATCAATACACATGAGGATTTTGTGGATCCATAGTGGCATACCAGACAGAAACAGAGACTGGCAACTGGGGACTGGAGCTCAGGCTGACATACTGGGGAGGGGGTGTTGTAGGGAAAGAAGTGATGTCAAAGACGGAGACACTTCCAAGAATGAAATTAAGCGACAGAAAGAAGAGAAGCTCGCATCCTAATGCTGGATACAAGAAAAAAGTTTTTAACTGAGGGGATAGAAAAGAAGCCAATATCCCAGTGCTGGAAATACGTATGAAAAAGTTGCTGCAACAAGGAGATATCCTGGTGCCAGAAATACAAGTTGTTGAGATGAAGTGATGAGAGAACAACTTCTACTTCCTCTGTGCTAGAGAAATGTGAAGTATTTGTCAAGAGAGAAATAAGCTAGAAGAGGTGACTACAGTACGGTAGGTGAAAAGCGGTTTAGCTGCTAAAGAAATAGTTAAAATGCGTGCGGAATATGACAAAATAAACACAAGAAACCAGCACTCTGGTGCCAGAAACGATAATTGTGGATGTTTTCAGTTTCCCTTGAAGACATAAGCATATCCCTATCCCTGTGATCATTGCTCTAATTGACTATCCATGATTAAGATGATCAAGGAAAGTTAACTTTGACCATTACCATTGACAAGAAGCTTGCTCAAGCAAGTTGAGCAATACCATTCTGTGAGCGTGAGAATCAACAGGTGTGCAAGGTGGGTGGATGTTTGTGGACATATGACAGGGAGGGGAGTGATGGAGGTGTGGCCCCGCTCCTGAACTTTAGCTTAAATAGTTCGTATTCATGTTAATTTTGGAATTAGCTGTAGCTGTTGAATGTGTACATGTTATAGAAAAGCTGAATAAAAAGGTGATGCCCAAGAGAAACTAAACCAGAATGTTGGCTTGTGGCCCAACAATTGGCTGGTATGAAAAAAATGTTGCTTTCACCTTCAAAGTGTCCCTTTTTTTAAAAATGTGCAGTCTGTATGCACTTTGTCCTCAGGCATTCTCACACCTGAAAGACCACACCAAGGTTCTTGTTTGATACACTGTATATGTTTGACCAAATCACATTTGGGTTAACATTGCACTTCAGGCGCACCAAATAACTATGCGGGATATGCATGAGCCCTGATGTAATCAACTGTGATATCTGCCTCATTCTAAACTTGACACTGATTGGTGTAGAGTGTGCATCAGCTTGCTGGTGGGTGGCCTGTCACCATTGGAGAAAATGGAGGAAAATTCATGAAGACAATCCTTTTTTCCATCACTGTAATGATACTATTAGATCATTTATACCATCAAGAGTGACAACACTCAAAACTCATTTGAATTTGGCAAATTAACATCCCCATTTTATGAAACTCGCTGACATGCAACGAGGTGAAAAATCCAAGCCATTCTGCAGACTATGGAGCATCATTTATTGAAGATGAAATTTTCCTAGAAACATCACAATCAGAATGAAGAAACATCAATCTGCAACCTTACAATAGCTGCTCTTATTGTAAGGTTAGGCCAGTCTGATAATGGCATTACTGATATTCATGTTGTTTTCTTGCCAACCATGTGGTAAAAACAATACCACAACATCGTATATTATCTTGTGTGTAGCTGCACTGAAAATAGCAGGTGAAACACACTCGTAACAGACAAACAAAAATAGCACAGCAGAACTGTTTGACACAACTGTTTTTTCTTTGGTGTTTCTGTAGACATGCCGACAAAAAGGATAAAGATAACCAAATGACTCAAGTATATTCGTGGCAGCTTTGCCTGTGTTATAAAGCGTTTATTTTTGCTTGTGTGATCTGAATTGGCGGATGTAAACAAGTTTAATGGGCTGACAGAGATGCACAGAAGGTAACAAATACATGACTGTATAAACTGTATGTAGCATACGTACTGTTCAAACATACAGGAACTGCAGCATTTTTCAGTTTAGTTTTTTTTTTCAGCTAAGTTTTGCTAAAGAAATAACAATAAAACACATTCCCACCCACAAAACTAGACTCCAGCATTCTCATCTATATATGAGATACAGTTACAGCAGCTGACTTTGTCTGGAAGGTCTGCCCTGATGATGTGATGATATGTAGCAGAAAACTCATGGAGCACAGAGCACCAGAGATCCCTGAACCCCAGAGACTGCTTTGCAGGAAACCAAAGGCATATCTGCAGGCAGCTACATCACACACCATTATCTGTCTCGAGCTGGTGTACATCATCATGAGCTCTGAACACTGGGTACTGAAACATCCAAACCTTGAGATTCCCAGCGGAGCACTGTTTTCTCTTCTACAAAGCCTGAACATATTGCATTACAGTAGTGGGAATATGAAACAGCACTGTATCTGCTGGAGGTTTGTGTTGTGCCTCAAAGGTAAGTTGAGTAAGTTGAACTCTGTCAAGAGTGGTAGAAGATGGTCTTTGGTTGTTTAAGCTCTGAGGTTATCTCCATAGCACTGCACACTGAAAGCAGAGGCCAGAAATGTGTTAACATTCTTAATCACCAGAAGAGGATAATGTGATTTCCTCATAATCGGAAAGGGTGTAGCACATCACACTTAGAGTACCGATGCAGCAGAACTAATTCGTACAAACATAGGTATGTCTAAAAAAACATGAATTTACTTCAGGCTAATTATTAATCAAACAAGCCAATGAGCAGCAAAATACACAGATGATCCATTAAGCCAGACTATGCTAAGAGCCTTAAGATCATAATACAACACTGTGTAATGTAGCCTGGAGCTGTGCTGCACATGTCTTCTGCTGTAGAGATGTCATTGTTTTTCAAATTTGATGCCAGACTGTGGCAAATTGAGAAATTTCTCTGTCCTAGAGGGATGCAAACATTTGTGAGAGAGACAGACGAGGAGATTACGCACCGGAGCAGGAGCTTTATCCCTGTTCAAACGAGCCCATCTCACACGCTTTTAGCTTCAAGTTCTCTGTTTTCCTTGGTAATGACATTTGCAAACTTGGCAAATGAGGTCAAAAGATATGAGACATTTCACGTCCATGTTGACTTTGTGCAGAGGTCTGGGTGGCACATGAAGCTTAAACTGAATTTACCCATGAATATGGCAAGTTGACTTTCATTAACGAAGACTCTAACCTGGAATCAGTCACATTTTAAGACTGTTTGCACGAGGAGCAAATTACTCTCAGCATAAGCCCACTGTATGCTTGTTTGATGTTTAGTTTTTTTCACCCAGATCTTTCTGTAGGTTGGGTTTAAAATGACATAGCGTGACAATTTGTGTAAAAGAACTTGGCAGATTTGACTGTCTCAATTAAAAGCAATGTAAACAACATGTGTGGTTAATATTTACCATAAAAAAGTACCATTAGTTTTTATTGAAAATCCTTATAAATATTTTCTAATATATTTTGGAATTTCTTTGTTCTGAACAAGCTCTAAAACATACACTGCATCAAGGATTCATTTTCTATTTCCACAGCATTTGTATAGTCCTGTGACAAACTGTCATATTTAAACTGTAATATATGAAAAGAAATCTGGGGGAAGGACTTCTGGTCATTCCAGGTTCTTGTGTATTTTCATTGTTTCGATTAACTCGATTAATCGTACTTTTGTCATGTAGGTTCTCCTTCTCCATTATAAACATGTTCTCAGTTGGTGGATTTGCTAATCTGCATTGACAACCTGTTGGTAACCTCAGTCTGTAATAATTGTTGCAGATTGATCATTGAGCAATTTTTTGCCTTGGATGTATTTTCTTCCTTTTATATATTTCTCTCATGTGAATTCCAAGGTAGCTGGAGGCTTGCACTGGCCAGGTTTCAAGTCACCTATATTGAGTAGGTTGATGTAGAAAGTGAGGTCAACGTTAGTGCCAATGGTAACTTGAATATGACCAAGCTGGGAAGAGTAGTTTCATTACATTTCAACAGCTGAGACTTCTTTTGAGAAGAGTGTAGTCCTACATTTGGCCAACATACTGTGTAGAACCATCAAGCTCCCAGGCCGGTATGAGCTATATACGTACAGTGTTTTTTTTTTTAGACCCCCTATGTAAGATCTAGTTCTATCAAGTACCTTATAAAATACTTCAGTAAGGTATATGTACACACCTGTTCTGAAAACTCTGTAACACCACTAACCAAGAGGCACCGCGAAGCAAGCCAAGACCAAGGAGCTCTCCAAACATGTCAGGGACAAAGCTGTTGAGAAGCACGAATCAACGCTTTTGCAAGAGACTGTAAATACATGGGGGTCCTGCAGGCAAATGGAAGCCACAGGGAGGCTACAAGGAACTGAGCCACAACCAAGCAACAGAATAAGGCAGACCCTGAAGAGCAGAACAGTTAGAACAAAGTCTGAGCAATCCACACTTACATCCTGTGAATTACCGGCTACCCTGCTGGCATAATAACCTGGCCAAAAGAGGAGATAGGGTAAAAAAACCACAGATATCATGACACTAAAGTCTCCCAAAGAGCATGTAGGATTTCACCCATTTCTAAATTCCCGACAAGACTGTACACGAAGCAGAAAAAGGCACACTAAGGACTAGTGAGCATCAGAGCCACTATCCAAGAGAAAACAACAAAGATCCGGGTGTACAGAAACCCAATAAGGAGGAGAATCCAACAGACTTTTTTGTGTGTGTGAATTGCTATATTTGTGTGTATTATATTACATAAAATTCACTTCAACTACTGCAGTGTACTTAGCGAAGGCTGCCATGAAGGCGATATGGAGTTTTTTTAAGCATGGCAGTAATTTATTATGTGGCTCTGCCTGAATTCAATTTTTAAAGTTTTCTTTAAAAAAATATTCAGATATGACACATTTTATATATAGGCACACTGACTCTCTCAAGCCTCTACTGTGACTCAGTGCAGTAGAGACTGGGGTTAAACGATTATTTGTGGGTAACTGGATTGGATCTTGTTTACTTTCAATCAGGAAAAAGTGCTTTTTGCAGTTGAATGAGTGAAGTTTAAAAATACAACTGTATTTTGAATGCACTCATGTGAGTGAGGTGCATTACATGCGGGTGCCAGTGACCAACATTTTTAAGAAGGAACTGCCAGGCTTTATTATGAGTGCAGTGCTATCATCGTGATGTGTTGGGAGGCCGGGACTGAGTGAGAAAATGTTTGAGAACTCGTCTTGCTTTTGACTCTTTATTTGGGAGATCATGATACATGCGAATACAGTTGACGTCACTATACAGATGTCTTTAAATAATGTAAACTATGACATTTTTTCCTAATAAGATGATGCTGTGCATATGAAATTAGGATTTTATTACAGCTGAGCAAGCAACAGTCTTGAAATGCTTTAGTTAGCACAGGTGGCTGTCTTAATGGGTCACTCATTATTTTAGAGTTGTTTCTCCATCTGTAAATAGAAAAGAAAAGAAATGTGTGAAGCACTTTTATTGTGAATTCTGTTGTGTTAATAGCATATGAATGCTAGTAACACACTTCTCTTCTGATCAAACCCTGTGATCAGCTGATTTTTCTTCATATTTCACACACAGCGTACACAGTGTGTCTTCTAATGTTCTGTTTGTATCCTGGGCTTGTTTTTGCTTTTACAACCTTGTGCATTTTTAAAATTAGATTATATTTAATTTAGTATGTGAGTTGTGACCAATATTCAAAACAGTATTAGAGTGTATGTATGTAGTTTGAAAGCCTCATTTATGAAAATGCATTTCGAAAATGCCTGTTTTCTATAAACATAGGTATAAAACAATGGATGTGAAAATATGAAACTGCTTGCTACTGCCATTGATCCCGTAGAAGGTTTTTATGTTGTAAAATACACAATACTTCAAGATTTTTGAAGATGGGACTGTGTAATCTGCTTATCTTTGTTTGACTAAAGTGCACACCTCTCTTAGAATCTTATTAACATCGCTGCACTTTTGCTCCAATTACAACCAGAACAACTCAGCAGATACTTCAACTGTTACAACGAGTACAGCATCAACTCTTTTAATTCATCATTTGTATTATTGTGTACCTTTTGTGTTTAACACATAATTCTGGTCACTGATTCAAAGACATATGTCACAAGGAAAACATGGTAACAAACAGCTCGAGGCGGCCACCTCCTGTTGTTCTGATGTCAAACTTTCAGACAACAGGAGCTTTAGAAACCTGCTTTTGCTAACTGCTGTTAAATTACTGTTTTTGTCAAAGGACTATGGTGGCTGTGGAGTAAGAGACATATTGGTTCTCTGTTGGCAAGAGCTGACACTAGTCTTGACATATTATCCTAACTGTACCTTTTGCACTCCCCTGCCAGCAGAGGAATGTGATACCTTTGATGGTGATGGATCATCATAACTATTAGCAAATATCTCAACAAATATTGCTGACATTAGAAACCTAAGACACATTCTGGGAACCGTCAGAGTTATTATAAAGAAGCATTGTACAGGACCTTTGAAAAACCAAACCAGTGTGTGTGCTAGAAATGAAAGATGTCCCCTGAACACATGCAGAATGTTAAGACAACGCATCGGTCATATGCTTCTTCATATCAGGGTTCATGATGAGACTGTACCCGAATGCAGGACTGTGGAGGGAAGGACAGTTGATAAAGAAGGACAAAGGCTGTATTAAAAGCAAAACTAAAGGCCTAAGGCAGAAAGAAAAACAAACTAAACTTAAAAAGAAAAAGGGAAGGACAAACTATAGAAATCACGAGAGGAACACCTCCAAAAATGACAGCAATAAACAGGCGTGAAGAGGAAGTAAAGAGAATACACACGGTGGTAAGTACTATTAAATAAAACAGGAAGCAGGGCAATAGAATTCAAAATTAAACCAAGAAACCAAAATCTAAACACAAAAACGCAGACCATGACGCTTCATTTGATTTCCATCACTCCTGTGCATTACTGTAGGCGTCCCCTGAAGCTAATGCTTCTACAGACTACCATACACAGAAATCATAGGAAGTCAACTGGCTTTCAGACAAATAAAGTTACAGGAGTTTTGAACTTATCCTGCCTTACTCAGTGTAAAATACTTGTTCAGCTGAGGGAATTGGCCACTGCTGTTTTGACTCCATTTTATTCTTATTTTTCTCAGTACGCTTAACTGTTGCCTTTATTTCACATTAGTTGTTTGGACTATTTTCTTTATCTCAAGGTTTTAACTAAATTGTCTGTATTGTATTGGTGTTTTTGTAAATGTGTAAAATATTTACGTTCCATTTCTCCCTGCGTAATTTTATTTTTCTTTGGTTGTAATGCACAGACCTCATGCCATGCTGAATGTTAAGCATTTAGGGGGTTGACTGGATTCTTTTATTTAATCTCAAAGTAAAACTGTCCATCAAAGTGAAAATCCACTTCTGTCTTTATTTCACATCTGTACCTGTAATTGCAACCAAGTTTGGTTGCACAAGAATTTACCAACGCAAGCACTCCACAGTTGATAAAGCACAAAAGAGAACTTTAAAAAAAAAAAAGGTGTTACATGCTCCCGGCAGAAAATGAGGCCAAAGAGTCTCTGGTGGAAAAAAAATAATCCATTGTATAATTTTTTCCTGATAGAAAACAAAGGTATCAGAATTACCTGAACATAAAAAAGACTAAAATTGCAGTGGCTGCACACAGACAATAGTTTTTATATATAGTCCGGGAATACCTCAGCCTCACAAATGTGCTTTTATAGCACTTAGGTGTCAATGCTAAATAGACAAGATAGAGGAATTAGGGCAGTGCATTGTCACAGTTTACAGAATAACCTAACAATTAGCAGTCCTAGTTGCTTTCCCCTGTGTCCACAGTGTTAATAGTCTTGGGCATGTTCCAGTATTCCATTACTGAATAATTGGACAGCATAGTGGGACATCGCTGAGCCCCTTGCTCTTGCCAAGGGAGAGGTGAAAGTCTTATTGATCCTGTGTCTGAATCTCTGATCAATCACCACCAAATCAGCCCCCAGGGATGAGGGAGGGACAACAGGTGACAAAGGATATCTCTATGACTATGTTTATATTAATCACAACAGAGGGGACAGACGCGGGCAGAATCTCAAGCAGCATCAGTTTTCTCACTCAAGTCTCAAGTGAAAAAGACAAAGTTACATCACACCACTGGGGAGCACGTTCGAGGACTGTTGGTAAAGCCGGACACTTGACGCTTGGTAAAGCCAGCATGACTTTCCAGGTGACATCAGTGGCAGAGGATCCTGCTGTGGCTTCCTGTAATTGAGTTAAATAAATGATTTCATTTCCAGTGGCGGTTGCTTCAGCTCTATGCCTGGCTAGAGTCACAGCCGATTTAATTAATTTTTAATTAGGAGGGAAAATTGCAGACCTATTCCAGCGGGACCTTTAAGACATCTGTGCATTAGAGATAACATTCTTAAATACCCTGAGTCTCCCAACAGTAGAGGCTTTGAGGGCAGTGCGACTCGCACAGTCCAGGGCCACGGGAGGTTGACGTGGTGCTGGTAAAGCTTTTTCTGTGTGTATCTGTCACACTCGATGTGATTGGGGTTTGTTGATCATTAGTTTGAATGTCATAAAGTCAGAGTGAACTTAAAACCGCTGACTTAAGAATGCTTTGGGCATCAGTCATAGAGATTCGAGCGCTGCTTTAATTGAGTGATTGATTCCCTCCTGCTGTTACACACAACAATGTATGTGCAGGCTGCATGCCGTTAATTTGTACACACACTCCCACTCAGTTCCACTCTTCACTGATAAATATGTAGTGCTGTCCTGTTTTACTTCTCGCCACGTCATCCCTCAGACGCTTAGCCTTCTGCATCCAGTGGTTGGGGGCTTGATGTATGGCAGTTATGGTGTGTAGGAATGTGGCGGGCGGATGTTCAACAGCCTGTTGGAAGATGTTTTACTGCCCTGGCAAGCAGTATGTTGTCACAATGTATTCAATATCACAACGCATCAAAATTTACTGCAGGCTTCCAGCACTTTCCATTTATTGTACTTTATCGCCATGGTGAAACACATTGATCTTGGCAAATAATACTTTTTATTATTGAACATTACCCCACGCACTATGTAATCAGATTTATTCCCTGTCCACCATGTCTGCACGGTGGCATATGAACAGATATAAGAGCAGATACAGAAGAGAGAATTCTGCCCTATACTTGACGTGATGATATTCATGTGGAACAGTGTGTCTGAGGAGGAGATGGTATCTGTGTTTGTTGTGCCTGGGAAAAACACCTGACCTTTACTTGGTGTCAAAGACTGACACATTTTTGCAGAAATATGGGAACCGATGCCTCGTATTTGTTGTCACAGGGCATCACACTCCACCTGATCATTTTCTTACTTGACTGAGAAAGAAAAAGATAACCCAACAGCTGTGGGCTGCATTAGAATAGCAAAGTCAATCTGCAATTATTGAGTTTCAACGAGCTATTGAGAAAATTTTCCAAAATCTTTAGATGTATCTTTCTAGATGTGCCAGTCTTTAGATGTAGAACTTCATCACAGCTCTACATTTTGTTACATTATAAAATGTGTTATTGGAAGGAGGATGTTGCTGGAAGAGCTAATGGCAGAGCATGGAAGTGCCTAATTAGGCTGCTGTCCAGGAGGCTCCAGTGTGTGTGAGAAACGCCCCGTTTCTGGCATTTAATCTTAGCCTGTCACATTCACTTTGAATCTCCCTCATTCCCCAGAAGCACTCTGAACGCATGGCTGAGGCAACACCTGAATGCATCGCTGTAATTTTCTCTTTGCGGGATTCACGCTCATATGGCTCGCTCTGGCTGATGGCCCTCCAGGCTGAACCCTACTTAGCTTGTGAAATAGTGAATGAAGATGCATGCTGACATTCATGTGTGTAAGGGATGTGTTCATGTAAGTGTATGTTGAATAGAATTGGAAGAGAACATACTACAACAGTTAGGGAATCACTCACAATTGGACAAGCCAAACAATGACTGCGAGCAAATAATCATTCCTTCCCGCTTTTGGTTTGCCGAGTGACAGATTTGCAAATTGAACTGTCTTCCATTGATCATGGTATATCAATGAAACATAGAGGTAGGATAACATAAACCTGAAAAGATAAATGATGTGTCCCCCATTGAAAGAGGCTGACAGCCAGTCAAAAACAAAACAAGACAATGAGCAGTTTGATGATACAACAAGAGCTGCTTGAAACTTATTTGTCAAATCATCTACACGAAAGAGCTTGTTTCACCAGAATGGGCGAAAGCCACACTCCAGTTTTACAGGCCTGGCTCACCCAAGAAACAAAACAAAATTAAAGAAAAACACCATGGGGTCTGTTACACTGCTGATTGTTTCAATTTTACGCTTTTATGTGTCTGCATCACCCCCAAACAGAAATTCATGAAAGTGAAAAATCCCATTTCAAAAATGTCAACAGCAGCATCTGCTTCCAGAATTAGTGCTCATTTCACTGCAGATAAAAAATGGACTCGGCTGCCAACAGTGTTTATCGGAACCAATTTCCACTGAAGAAATAATCCAGATGAGAAGATAGACCTGGAAGCAAACCAGAAGCAGAATAAATCAACCTTTTAAACAGTTAGTGAACAACACAACTGGGCTTTAAAGTCAACATTTCACTTTGTTTTACTGTGTGTTTGTTTTTTAATTAATGACTCACTTGGCCCAAGTCATTTAAAGTGTCAACCATTGCCGGAAAACTGGGAAAGTTTTTTTGTGCTTTTACGTTACAAAAGAAAGAATCACTCAGAACGTTTGAAATGTATATCTCTACAAGATTAAAGCAACAAAACGGTTGATGATAAACTACTTATTTACCAGACAAAACTCATTTTATGTGATTTATCATCTGTAAAACTATGCACGATGCCCGCTTGATCCCACTGAGCCCAACCTACTTCAAACCTGTGCAATTAAGAAAAATAAATCTTTCATGTGAAGTACCAAAAGCGGCAAAATAGCACATTCATGTCAATCCTGATTGCTCATATCCCATCAAAACAGGCTTTCAAGGCCTTTAAGATAAGTGTCTGAGATATCTGTGGCTGTGTGGCTCAAAGCACCAAAATAACCTTTTTATTGTTGAAAGGCAGCACTGCGAATATGAGCAACAATTGGCTTTCATTCTCATGTTCATTCCCCAGCACAGCTGCGCCACTTGGCCTTTTTTAAGTGAAAATATCCACTGGGAGAAATGAGAATATATTTGGAAAACATAGAGGCGACTATTTTTCCCCCCCAAATGATTCCATCGCTCACAGTACATACTTATCATGGATGCCACTTTTTACCAAAAATGTAGACTTCTACTTTTTGCAATTAAGTCCAATGTCAGTTGCAAACTCTCTTTGTTAGACAAGACTAATGCAACTAGTGTTCTTTCTTCCTTTATAGTAGGTCATACTTAGTTATATCTTACAGCCTCATCCATGTTCCCCAGTGCAACTCATGTGACACCAGAGCAAACATAAAGCAAAACGCGTTCCGATCACAGTGACGATTTCAACTTGCAGGTGTAACCTGTAGCAATCCTTTTTGAGCTGGTGAGCCAGCTGTCCTCACACTGAATGCGGTCTCACTGGTGCTGGGTTTTAATAGATGATAATCACAGCAGGAGGTAGAGGAGCAGGCCAACACGTTTTTAATAGCCTCAGATGGATGTGTCAGTACAGCAGAACAAGGAAAAAGAGGCAATGACATCAGGACCTAGTCACACTGACTTCGGGGTGACCTTCTCCAAAGAGACAGGGAAATGTCATCTCAATTAGGCCAGTCGCATGCTCTGTTTCTGTCACGTCTGGCCACGGGGACACTCAGAGGAGTTTTGACAGCTGGATGCTAAAAGCTCAAATTGCTCCATTAGAAACATTTTGATTTGGAAAGGAAATAATTCTATAACTGGTTAAATGCTGCAGCTAAATAAGTGGCAAATGGACTCCCATTCATCACTTTTCAAGTTGAATCTAAATAATGTGTTAGCAACAGGAGTTTAAATGAGACAATTAAAAATAAAATGCCATTCTGATGGTATATGTTTAAATATGGATCATTTAAAACAGCTTGGACTGAGAAAAATAGTCTTCTCGTGTGACTTCAACCTGCTATGTTCACCTCAAGTGAGACTTTTTTGAGATTTTTTTTAAAAAATTCAGGTGTTCTTCCATGGCATTTCTAATTTTAGTTTTAATCAGTGAGCTGATACATCTGCATTGTTAAATCAGAACCCTCATATACCTGTTAAGCTGGATCGTTAATCAACTGGTAATCAGTCCAATATTCATTTTCTCCTTGGCATAAAAAGCCTCCCAGATACTTAAATATGTACACATGAGCGCACACATGCTCGCCACACACACACACACACACACACACTCCTGGTTGTCTGGGTGTCTCGAAAACACACCAACATCTACAGCCTCACACTTGCTCAAATCAGAGCTTCGCACCCTCATATGCCTATTAAACAACAGAAAATGATGACCTTGGTTTCACACAGCATATGAAATAAGCTTAGCCATTATTTTGTTAATGCAAAGTGCACGTAGCCCTTCAAGCACTTTAGTTTCTGCCTTAACATTTAACCATGCTTTATTGCTTGCTGACTAGGCTCAAGACAGCAAGGTCAATTACTAAGAGTTCCCTTAAGAGGGTGTTTTACGTAGCTCATCGTTTTGCATAAAGTCGTCAAAAGTAACCATAACGACCCCTGTAAACGCCAGTCAGAGGGATTAAAGGCAGTTCCTTTTGTTTTGATATGCCACTGTTTTGTGATTCTTAGGGGTGCAAGGGGAAGAGGGGAGAGCGCTGTAAAAAGATTTAAGATCTTACCATATAAAAATATTCAACATGCTGCCTTGAACAGTGGGTCAGTACATGAAAAATATTATAGTGCACATTATTTAAGGATTTGAGAGAAGAACAGAGCTTTCCCTCAGGCTACATTTGGGGCAAAATATGAGACATAGCTGCAAATTGCCCTGCAGTTTAAATACGAT
This sequence comes from Leuresthes tenuis, assembly GCF_036924035.1. NCBI lineage: Eukaryota > Metazoa > Chordata > Actinopteri > Atheriniformes > Atherinopsidae > Leuresthes > Leuresthes tenuis. The sequence continues at coordinate 22,351,314 of NW_027325365.1, read as the reverse complement.
AGGGCAGCAGACTGTAAACATGAAATTATTTGCATAGGGCCCGTCTTAATGACATCAGGTAACAGAACACTAATCCACCCTCACCCTTCCCCCTCTCACAGAAACTCCAGAAATCGATCTAATAAATGTATTCATGTGCACCCAAAGTCATGCAAACAGCGGGCTCATAAATTCCTAACCTTGCACCACCTAAAGTAATCACTCGCAGCATACATGAAGTACTCCACCTTTTACTGACAAAACCTTAATCAAAGGTCACAACTAAGGAAAAAAAATCCAACTGTAATTGTTACATGCCTAATTTAGAAGAACACTGCATAAGCTTTGGGCTGTTGTCCGCCTGTGATTTATGTTATTGCAGCCCTATTGACTTTCATAACAGCATTCAGTGAGCTATTCCCCCTAATGTTTACGATACTCGATATGCGTATTACATCATATTATGTCAATGAAATGTACTGTACCTACACGATTGGAGCTGTAGGGACTTGCCATGGATGAAAATGTTTGTTTCACAGGATATGCCAGAGCCTTCCACCCCGCAGCAGCTGTAATAATGCCTCAGGAAAGGAACAACATCACAGGAACTTTTCATCTATTGTCCTCTGACAACCACATCTGCCCCTCCACCCCCCCAAAAAATGTGTTTGCTGCATGAATTTGAAAAGCAGACTCAGCTGACTGTTTTTTTCCTCCCTCTGCGGACACCCCGACATGCAAGAAGCTAATTACCCAAACATTTAGTTCTGTCAAAAGTCTGCGACTTAACGCCCAAAATTCAGCTTCTAACAACTCAAAAAGAAATAATTCTTAAGCTGCCGTTAACAAAAACATCATTTATGAAAAGGGAGGGTTTAATACGCGTTTCTGCACACATTTAAATCTGAATCATTCACAGCTTGCTACAGTTTAATAGACTTTTAAGTAAAGTGACGGTTTTACAAAAAGGCGCAGTACCTTATCTTTCAAAAATGTGCGTTGACTTTGATGGAAGCTGTCTGTTACTTTGAGCTATTCTATTTAAAGTTATTAGGCTTATTGAAAATAGCTGGGCTAATGGCACTGATAACAGATAGAGGCAATGATGAATAATGTAGAGTATTGACTATTTAGCAATTTCCAGTGTAAAAATGTTGCACTATTGATTTACTATTCAAGTTTTCCATCAAACTTAATGCTTCCTACCTTGACCCAAAAAAGGGTGTGGATATGGAAAATGGATGGGAATCTACTCAGGCTGAAATGTGCTTAGTGGGTGTACTATCAAATCCAGCATCTCAAACACAAATAGCTGCTTTGACAGTGCTAATCATAACCCTATCATGTTCAACCTTCGATAGTTAAACATCCCTGGAGTCAGGGCTGTTGGCCCTGGCTTCCCCTGCGGCTGTTCTGACTGTGTGTGTGCTGGCCTCACTGTTAGCTCAGCCTCAGTCTGAGAAGTTGTAGATGCATTTCTCTACCCTGTGCTACTGTTGCACTGTGAGGTCCATTTGTATGGCAAACAGATATCTTCTGAAAAAAATAAAAACTTAGCATGAGTGGTAAAAGCAGAGCAGCAGCAGATCTGCTGAATGAAGTCTTATCCCTGGTAATTTGCCTCAGGCTCCATGTGGTTTCAGTCATTGTCAATCACTTAGCTTGATGCGCTTTGGAAGATCGAAGGGGAGCCATGTAACTGCTGTGATCTGCACAGCCTCCTACCTCTATTCTGTAAAGGACGACAAAAACAACAAACATGCTCTCTAAATAGGCGCCTTTGAATATAATTACCATTCTACGGGTAATTCCCCAACCCCCCTTTCTTTTCCTCTGCCTCCGCTCTCTTTTGGTGTGCTCATTTGAATAGGAAGCAAAAATCATGCTCCTTTAATATATGATGTGTTTTTTTCCCTTGGACATTATTATGGAACCCGTACAGAATAGTTGCAGGAGTAAAAACGTCACACAGCATAACGCCCCAATATACTGTGGTGCTGCCAACACTGCCTATGCTAATGAAGGCTTCACGCAGCCTCATTATGAGCCGCTGAGAGAGGTAGTTTTTCTTGGCTTTTTTTCTCTATGAAGTATCGCTTGAGGTAGGGAACTGGGCTGAGGTCCTCATGTGAGAATTAGAAAGGAGGAAAAATAATGGGGTAAATGAAGACAGAGTTATCCTCAGTGTGTGTGATTTATATGTACATTAAAGGTCTTTGTATGTTTTTCGTCTGCTGGGTGTACGTATTCACTGTTTTGATTTACCAGTTGCTGACAAACGAACAGCAAATTAGTTTAGGATTCAAAATCTGTGGGTATTTTATAGACATAATTATGTCTTGAGCTCTCTTGCCACTCCAGGGACCTTGCATGGTTTGAACATAATTCCCACCTAGTACAGACAGGAGGGGGAAAAAGCCACCCTGTTTTTCTTTTTCTTTAATTTCTTAAATGCAATCCACACGGCCAGCAAATTAGATGAGTGAGTACACCCTCTATAATTTTATGCAAAAGTTATCCACATTTTTGTGTAATAAGCTTGGTGTCCTGAGACAAAAAACTGAGCATGCCAATTAAGACACTAAAATCTTCTCCCTTTCTCCCTCTCTTCATCTTTTTGATTTCCACAACCTCTTATTCTTCTCTTCTGATTATTTCTGATGCTGCAATCTCCTGGTCCTACCCCCCTATTCCTTGTCAGCATCTCAACCTCATAATTAGACAACATTAATTAGATGGCACTGGCATAATTGTTAATCATTGGTTACGCTGGAAACATCTCAGAGAAGGAAGAGAATGCCAAGTATGGCATGGGAAAACCAGCAGCTTGACAGCAGGGAGAGAGGAAGAAGCATACCCGGAGAAAAAGATGGTTATGTAGATGTGAAACTCTGACATAAAAGAATTCCCCCCGAGACCTCAGTTTAGCCACCCTTCTTATGGAGAAGGCAAAGAGGTGTGATCAAGCTGGTAAGTAATTCATTAATGATTCCGAGGCCTCGTCACCTGATAATATTACCGCATTCACACTGGTGGACGTTTCTGTGAACAAAATCAAACCCCGAAACACTGATGGTAGTGTTTGGATTATAAATACTCTTAATGACCGCCTCAATGAATGGAATGAAATGGAAAGTCATGGCGATAGTTTGCTTATGGAGTCCCCTCCGCTTGCAGACACTGACTGCACCACTGCCTGTCCATCTCAGATTACTGTCTAATCGAATTCAGCCTCATGTCTGGCTGCTCCCGTGGGTCCGCTCTGGCGGTCGACTCCTGTGATAAAACATTAAAACAAGACACCGCCATTTCATTGTGGAACGAGTCAAAGGGGACATCAAAGACCTGCATCGCCTCTCTGTTGCTATCACCCTCTCTATTTATCTTTCTTTTCTTCTGTTTATTCACTTGTTTGCATTTCCTCTTCCTCCGTGTCTCCCTGTCTTGCTCCATCTCTCAGCATGTTGATGATGACAGGTGGGCTCAAAGTAGTCGACCGAGTGATTGTTGTGTCATCAGGAGTCAGGCGGCATCTTCCAGAGGTTACACGGCTCATTCTTTATTCTCCATGTCAACTGCCCGTAAATGTTTATAGCTATGTGGTAAGACCTCAGCTATTCAAATTATCTTGTCACAATGTATCCCTGAGCAGGAATAAAGCCCTCTTTTATGGGAAACTGTAAACACTCACTATGCTTCACAGGAAACAATAGCCATTTATAAGAGTCCAGCAGAGGCCATGTCCAAAGGGGACAGTAAACTTTTCTCCCTCTTCCCGTCTCCTCTTCCCTGTCTTTATTCCCTCTTTTCTATTTTCTTGCTCTTTTCACCAGCCTTTCCCAAAGCTTGCCTAAGATCAGGTTGGGTTTTAATGAGAGCTGCAGCATCAATCTGAGCCCTCCTTTCTATGCAGCTCCATGAGCCTCGTAATCCGCCATCGATCCTTCTGTGAGTTGTTGCTGTCAGCTTTCTGAAATAACAAAGAAAAACATAGCGCCATTCCAATTAGTTCAGGTTATAATTGGGTTTTATTACAGTGCTGGAGTTAGGACTTGGTAGAGCATGACGCATGTCACCATTCTCCTCACTGCAGAACTCCTACGAGAAGTTAAGAGTGACACGGTGCCCTTCTGGCCAGCCCACATCCTGCCCTTCTTGCCAGCTTATATCCACAAGCAGAAAGCTCTCACTACCTCAGCTCACAATGTAGAGCCAAGTAAGCACTCTATTTGAATGTGACTATAACCCTAATTACATATGGACAACTGTCTTAGCTTACCAACCTACCTGCAATTTATAAATGTATATCGCAAAAGAAATGGACTTTGCTCTGCGAAATGTCAGCTGACTTGCTTGAAAAGCTCAAGGACAGACGGGGGAGATAACCTTTGTGAGGAGCTAGAGTGCTACAATATGCCTTTCAAAGCTTTTGTTTGATCAGTCGGTCTCACCTTTGACTAATTCACTGGACAACTTTTGATTCTTTGCTCTGCCTTCATGGTGCTGAGGTTGTACAATGAATTCATTTGAATAACAAAGAATCGTTTAAGGACTGAACCGCACGTTCATTTTCTCTGGATAATAGCCACAGAGTCTGATACAGTAACTATTGTTCACTTATGATTTCCATATTTCCAGAGTAAATATAGTAAAATTTAGGTTTTTAGAACAAGACTTGTTTGTGTAAAAAGGAAAAGGAAAAAGAAAGACACGAAAAAAGATGTTAGGCTGCTATTTGAATATGAAAATTCTTATTAATCGTACAAAAAGGGACAGTTTAGACTATTTTGTTTCAACATTAACATCCTTCCTGTAAAGTTTGAAACAGAAAAGTTTCCAGCTCTTCTTTTCTTCAGTTCCGTCATCTGATTCCAAGAAAAATAATCTTCAGACTATTTGAATAACTGGGCAGAGGAAGAAAAGCAAATGCAAGACTTCCAGGATTCAAAGCCAGTGAAAAGGAGTAACATTTGGTCCAAAAACTCTCAAGTGCTTGGGATTTTTTAAATGAGCCTTCACACTCCTCCTCACTAAAGTGTATTCAGAGAATTGAATTACACCCCTCTGGAGAGAAGGGTGGGGGAGAGAGAAAGGAGTGAAAAAAGAGACGCCAGACGGAGAAAAACAGAGACAGAGAGGCGGAGAGAAAATAGAGTTTGCTTGTGTGGCCAGTAATGTGGAAATACAGTTTTCTGGCCCCGCAAAGAGCAAACATCAGGAGTATCAACTCAGATGGAGACGAGGCTGGCGGTGGTAATGCACCGTGTGTTTCCATGGCAACAGCTAAACCAACTGATGATGCGAGGTAGCCTGATTGTCACAAACACGGTCACCGAGACCTAGCTGTCAAGCTGCTGGGGGAAAAGCACTCAGAACACTTACAGACCTGTTCTTTTTACTTGGTTTACTGTACCCTTATCCGTCCAACTGCCAAACTCAGCTGCATGAAGGACAGGCAAGTACCTCACACTTTTATGCCCCGCCGGAAGCAGCTTGTGTAAATCTGTGTGGGCTGTTTGAAGCGCCTCTGATTTGTAGCATCAGGTCTTCTGAGCCTTTGATGTCAAAGAAAGCAACAGCGACTACACTGTAGCTGTGCCATTAAAAATAGTTTTACAGACTTTTATGTACTGATTAGGTATTCCGTGTGAAACACCTTTCTGTTTTCTTCCTGGTAGCTTTGGAACCACAAACCATGAAGGTGTTTAATAAAAAAGAGTGGAGCGAATGATGATCTTTGTCTTTGTGGTCCCTGGGGAGAGAGACGATGGGCAGCCAACACCTGCTACTGGGAGCACTGCTCTTTACTGGTGCCATGAAAAAACAGAGGCAGCTCTCCACAGGCCAATCAAACTATACCAACAGCTGGCTGGCTGCCCTCCTCAGGCTGGCTCTCTCTTTCTCCCTGTATCACTCTGTGTCTCTCCACCTCTTTCTGTCCCTTTCTCGGGCGTCATTCACTCGAAAATGCAATCCCCCTTCCACAGCTTCAGTCCTTTCACATCATCTAGTAATGCTACGGCACCGCAGAGAACATCTCTGTCCCCAAACTCCCACTCGGGTGACAAATATTTACAGTGCTGCCCTGATTTATTTGAGGTTAATTAGTGGAAGTTAAATAGCTATCATAAGCATGCCTTTAAAAAACACAAACATATGCACATGCACAGACATGCTTGCATATACACACTGACAACAGGCTGTCTCACACAAACCCACTGCCAGCCTCTGACCTGCCCTCTTACCCCAGAGACAAAATGTGGTTTATTATAGACATGTGAAGACTTAATTAGATGTGTATAATGCATGGTGTCCAGGGACCGCTGGCTGTACTGCTGTATAAAACCGGGACGTGTATAAAACTGGCTGTGTTAACAGCCTGCATTAGTAAATCTCTTTGTGTTATGTTAGCGATGAGAGGCGGCTTGGTGGTAAAGCACTGCTTGCTCCTCATTACGACAGATATATGTTTCTTTGCCAGCCAGGAGAGGAATAGTAGGGGGAGTGGAAGAATTCACACACACATACTCCTGTGCTTTTTTTGAATAATTGGCTCTCTATATGGTAGGAAAAACGGAACAGTAGGAGAAGTTATAAGTAATGAGCATCATCATTAAACAAATACAGCCTGACACACCTTTAGGCTCCCCATTCGACAACTCCGGTAGTGACAGTTGGCATATTTGAATATGTGTAGATACGCTTTTCCTTCAAACTCTGTTTGTAAAGAACTTCGGTAGACTGTAGAGTTTCTACATCTGCAACAAATCGTTCAGCTATAGGCTCAGTGCCCTGCCCTGGAGAAAGCCTTAAAGATTAGCAGTTAGATTGCAATCTTTACTACAAACAGTCTCTCCAAGAGTGAGGGGGTGAAAGCAATGCCGATGAGGGAGATTAGCCTGTGCCGAAACAAGAGGGGCAAAACTAATCTACTTAAAGGAAGAGGACAGTCACATAAAAGAGTGAAGTTGACGACTGTGAAAATGAAGGCAAGCTCTATACAAAAGGAAATATTTATGACTTGCAGTGAGCATTAAACTTGAGTCAGAGCTTTGGTGAACCAAACAGAAACAAAGAAAGAAATCAATGAATCCATTCAGGTTCACAGTAACACCAGATTCTCTGACATTTGTCACACGCGTTATTAGTCTGGTGGACAGGATTGTGACCTGGGTGACATTGCTGACCCTGTGTTCGCTCATGTCAACAGAAATGTATAGAATCTGCACAAATTACTGCTGGACCACTCTGAAAAGCCACGTTTCCATTAGCTCTTCCAAAATTTATGTTTTTTAGCCTCAGCTGAAAGACCAAACAAACAATGCACTGGGCCATCTCATCCCACATTCACAGTTTTCTATACTGTCTCTGACAGCCTCAATCCCATTTGTTCCGAGTGAAAAGATGGGTCAGAGATGCCCAGTTTGACATTTTTCTTTCTTTTCTTCTTTTTAAAATAATTTCCCATGAAAAGAAAGTAGGGCTGTGTTACTTTTAGGACACTTTATTCATACAGGAGTAAAAAGAGCTTTTAGGGGACTTTTTATTGCTGGGGATACTTACATAATACCTGCAATAAATTCATATAGCAGAGTAGTAGTGGCAGACAGTAGTTGATAGCAGTTACTGTGTTGATAAAGAAGAATTCTACATTGCATCACTTTTGCATTAGACAGTTGAACACCCTGTTCATTTTCTCAAGTAAAGAATGTCTGTGTAGTAATAAATCACTGCATGTGCTGTAGCTGTGCTATGTAACCTGTTGGTGGCACTGAGGCGTTTGATATGCAGTATATTTGGTGAGAAGCAAACACGTGTAAAGGGCTGGAACTAAGCAGAATGAATGTGCTCATTTTTCGTATGCATTTATCTACTTTTTCATTTGTTTTTCTGACAGACTTTAACTACATTACACGAGAAACTGTTTGCAACACTAGTAAATAGGGTCAAAGTAAACAACCAAAGTGGCGTAGAGTAAAAGTCACTTCATACAGTGTTCACTCAAATGGCTATGACACTTTTTAGGTTTGCCAAACATTCAATCTGCTCTGTGTGTTCTGATAAGATGTTAGCTTAGCTCCTTCATCAAAATTCCTCTGTGCTTCTCAAAATTCAGAGCGTTCTTACAGCAGTCTGCTGCAGGTAAGACACTGACTGATGTACCAACCAAACTCCAGAAATGTTGGGATGTTTTTTTTACTTCGTATTCGTTTTTGACATTTACAATCTATTTCATTCAGCATCACAAATTCTTTCAAACCATTTGAGAAGGTTTGATATCTAGAATTGAAAGTTGATATCTGCCATACCAAAGTTCAACCAGTCATGTGAAAAAGAAAATATCTGCTTTATCATATCATATGATCAAATAGTAAACTGTCATTACTTATCTAACAAAAAACAAACCAAGATGCGGAGGCAGTGTGTAACAAATTAAGTACACTCTGTGGTTCATTAGCTTGTGGACTTAAAATTGTGTAACAGCTTGCAGTAACTGTAAGTATTCATTTCCTGTCTCTGCTTGTCTCTCACATCAGTTTGAAGGAATTTTGGCTCACTCAGTAGATAACGTTGCTTCAGTTTATTGAGGTTTTTTCATTTACGCACGGCTCTCTTCAGGTCATGTCACAGCATTTCAATCAGGTTAAGGGGTGACTTTGAATGGACCATTGCAACACCTTTATTTCATGATAACTATTCTGTTGTTGAATTGCTGGTGTGCTGGGATCATTGTTCTGTTTCATGACCCACGTTTGAGCTGTAAAGCCTACTTTATGTATCTGCGTCACGTCCTACGCCGTCGACGTGATGCAGAAGCATAAACTAGGCTTAAGACAGATGGCCTCACACTTGACTTCATAGTCAACTCACCAATTCCAAGGTCCTGTGGCTGCAAAACATGCCCAAATGATTATCCCTTTACCACAGTCTTTACAGTTTATGTGAGATATTTGTTCAAATTTGCTCTGTTTGGTTTTCACCTTGACTGTACGGTGGTGTGGTGGTTAGCACCATTGTCTCACAGCAAGAGGTTGGAATCCCGACTGGGGCCTTTCTGTGTGGAGTTTGCATGTCCTCCCCGTGTATGCGTGGGTTCTCTCCGGGTACTCTGGCCTCTTCCCACCGTCCAAAAACATGCATGTTAGGTTAATTGGTGTCTCTAAACTGTCCCTGGGAGTGAGTGTGAGTGTGCATGGTCGTTTGTCTCATTTGTCTTCGTGTGGCCCTGTGATGGACCTGTCCATGATGTACCCTGCCTCTCGCCCAATGACAGATGGTATAGGCTCGAATTGGATTATTGGGTATAGAAAATCAATGGATGGATGGTTTTCACCAAATGTGCCATTGTTCATTGTGCTCAAATATCTTCATTTCAGTCATTGTTTTGGATTGTTTTGCAAACCTCTTTTTAGATAAATAAGGCTTTTTCATCTCTCTTCCAAGCAAAGCATACTTACTGAGCCTTTCTCTAATTGTAGAGTCATGAACATTTAACGTGCTAACTGAGCGTTGTAGAGTCAGAGATGTAGCTCTTGGCTTCTTGCAATTATTTTGCTTGCTCAGTTTTTCCTACTTACCTTCTAACTCACTGGTGGTGTTGCTATCTTTTACAACTAATCTGCTGTACAATCCTTTGATGTGCCAGCAAAGTTTGTTTGAAACGTTTCATATTGCTTTAAATGAGACTGGATGTGTGCTTCAGGATTATCAGGTAGATTTCAAGCTAAATCTGTGGGTCTGATTTTTTCTTTGACTCAAAAAGATTCCTCTTTTCTCTTTATTTCAGATATCTATTTTGTGATGCAGAAAAACAAACAAAAATATGATTGCAGTTGCGACAAGACTCATTTAGTGGAAAATGTACTGTTCTCCAAAACAGCTTAATTTGAAAGAATTAAAAACAGTTGTGCAGTTGGAGCAAACGGAGCCCAAAAGACCAGGTGTCTCAGAACAACAAATTAACATTTAATGTGTTGTCATTTTTGGAATTTAATCTTAGAGGCCCAGAGAGCCAATTCTAAATCCAAACCTGTCTGACTGTACGTGTTGTTCCCATTTTATACAGGTGTTTTATTCAATTTTAAGCCAAAATTGTGTGACATTGGTTGCAGATATCAATTCATTCCATGAAGCAGCTTCCAAAAGTAAAAAAGAAATGTGAAATAGGTACATAAGGCATGTAGACATTGTGTGCTTACATTTAAATAATGCAAAATATGGTATGCAGGCTACCAAAAATTTTTTTTTGTGACTGGGTTAACGGCAGATTGGCACAATGCATTCACCTCAACATGTAGACGTGCAAAAGAAAGAGTGGGTGTTTTCTTCCTACGCCATGCTATTTCCTCTATTATTGGTTAACTAACTTTGCCTGAGCTAAATAAAGTAGGAAAACGTTCTCTGTATTTTTGCAGACACTTTACAGTGAACTAAAGAGGCAGCAGTGGAGGCAGTGAACCTAAGTGAAAGCTACCACAGGGTCACGCACTGTCACATGAAAACCATCTGGACTCTTACTTTTTGTATTCATAACCTTATCCTTTGCGATGTTGTTCTGTCACTGTTCAGTATTGATTTGTTTTTTATATCCTGCCTTGTTTAGTGTCCTTTCTGGTGAATGTCTAGAAGGGAAAAAGGAGAAAAACTCTGTCATAGGTGACTATTAATTGCCAGTTTGCGGCGATAGCTTTTCATAGTCATAGCTGCATGTGTCAGACCCTACATACTCTAAACAAGTGTCTCTAACTAACCTTGTCACAACTTCTCTCTCTGATGCTGTAAAGCATGTACAATATGATATCAACAATAAGTGGACAGGAAAGGATGGCAGGTGGGGTGTAGGAAAGGGCTTAGGCTGGAATTCAACCCAGCCTGTTGCAGGTAGGATTGATTCTGCTGTACAGGGGTGAACTACAGGGCCATGCAAGAGGTGATGTTTTCAACTGCTCCCATTCACCAGCAGCATGTTTTATAAACCAGTGACAGTCCAAAACGTAGTAGCAGTCACTGACAGCAACTGTTAATGTCACCTCTCCACATATTGAAGCTGATAAACAGAGTTTTACTAGTGGTGATTTAATTATTGTTGAAAAACTCGATAAAATCATCATCTTTGACTTAAGCCGAGGACTCAACCTCGCCACCATCTGCCGCACCACCACATAGAACTCAAAAGTTCTTTTCAAGTCCCAGTTCCTCATAATATGTTGTTTTGCCATAAAAAATACATACCAAGGTAACAAACATACAGCACTGTGTGAAATAAAATGCTGGGGAATGAAAGCAGTTGGAAATATCAATTTATGGCCAGGCAGAAAGCACAAGTTTCAGCAACAGCTCAAACACTTTTAAAAAGTTTTCTATTGTTCTTGTGCCTCAGATGCTGGGAAACAATGGTGAGACACTAAAGCTGATAATAGTAAACACTTTTATTTATCTGTTTAATGATACAATCTGTCAGGTTCCTCTTAACAGCTGATCGTATGTCAAATCAAAGCACCGCTGCTGTGCATACCTGTCAATATTACAGCTGCAGCTTTGATCTGTGCCATTTTAAAAGTTATATGCATTTGTGATGAGGTTTGACCAAGTCAGATTGTCATCGAAATGAAATTGCATTGGGGGTTAATTCAAACATGACACTGACACATTCGGTATCAACCAGATTAATGAAAAGCAGGGCTTTCGAGAAAACGCATTAAATTTGGTGTGGATTTGGATCACTTTCTTTTAAATTGTGAAATAGGGCAGAGGCATTTACAGAGGATGTGCTCTCTGCTCTCCCTTGTATTTATAATCAAATTCAATTGCAATTTTATATTGCAATCTAGCAATGTTTGTTATTTTACCTGAAATAAAAATGGACAGAGAGAGAAGCTGCACAAGGTCTCATTACTGCATTGTTTTTTTAATTACTGTAAATACAAGGTGATGGATTTCTTATAAAAGGCAGCACCTTCAGCATTTGACTACAGAAAATGTTCCACAGGAACAAAGTTGACTTTTTAAATTCCTTATCTGTTTACTCTGTAATTGCAAAAGGAACTCATCCTGAAAACCGTTTCCGATAGACCAGACTGTCATTGTCTGTTTTGGTTGCTCTGTCATACTGTGATGCTTGTCTCTGAGGAGCATTCAGTGAGCTGTTGATTAGATTAATAAGGCAACAGACAGAATGTGGTGATGTGTTTGGTTTCCAGGGCATTCCCAGAGCCACTCTCCCCCTGTGGTGACTATACAGGACCAACTAGTGAAGCCATTTGTTGTCACCGCAGATGCTGATGGCTCCCTTGGGAGACGACGTGGTTGGCTCACTTCTCCAAGAGGCAGCCGGTCATGTTGCAATGACATGTGTCCTTGCTTTCTTTTTTCCACAAGCGATACATGTCTCACTGTAGTATCTTAATAAGTCTGCACTAAAAACATTAAACCTTTTGGGATGATTTTGAATTTACTGCTGACACTTCCTGAATATGGCTGGTTTTCTTTGATATTTCAACAGAGGAACTGAGGCGCAAAAACCTTAAACGTGGATTTCTAATATCCTGGTTTTGATATTGCTTCACTGTTATCAAGGTCCACGGAGGCTGAGAAAAACATTGTTCTGTGCTATGATGAAATAATGTTGCCTCCGCTCCTTGTTTCTTTTCCTATATAATCACTGATATGACATGATATAGTGTGACAAACGAAAAATATCCCATTTCAAAGCCAGCAACATCTCGCATTTATCATTGTTTCAGGAAATGCCCAAAGGGTGAAGCTACAGTGCTTACCTGAGAGTGCAGCCTATTGATCTCAGCTGGCATCACTAACTGTCCTCTATTCATCCCTCTCTGTCTGAGGTCTCTCACAAACAGAGCCGTCAGTCAGTGTCTCAAAGTAGCATTGGCAGCACTCTTGACATATAGCTAACAATATAGTTTATCTCTTGAGTCACTTTTCTATAGAATTAACAGGGCCTTCATGGGGGAATCCTCTTTCATTTCGCCTCTAAAGATGCTGAATTGAATTTAAAGTTTAATTAAGCCATAATGAAACTTCAAGTGGGAGCAGTATAACCCTCCTTAAGCTCTCATTTTGCTGGTGGCAGTAATTTAAAGGATTGAACCCTACATTATCATATGGATCCTGCTCTGACTGCATGTAAAAAATGAAGTTTTAAAGTATCTGCAGCTGCTAATGTATGCCACATCAGTGTGTCCTGTGTCAACACAGCTTCCTGGTGATATATATGTGGCGGGTGAATGGCATCACTGAATATGAATTGATGCATGCTGGGTTAAGTATTCGGCTCAAGGTCGGAGCAGCAATGTCAGTATGTCAGGAATCCTGATCAGCGCATCTTTCCACTGGAGCCATATCAGGAGATAATATTGACACCTTAAACAACTGATGAATTCATTTGGAGCTCGAGAAAAATCCATCCTGAATGATTTCCCCATCAGTAAAAAACAGAATGTGGGCATTAATAATTCATCCAGGTTCAGAGGGAATTGATCCGCAGAGATGGCAGAGCCTTAACAGTTGGGAATGTTGGAGAATGGCCACTTTTCTTTCTTTTACATACATATACCTGCACATACTCTACCGAAACAAGCATAATATTCAGTGCCAATGTAATACTTAACATAGAATTAATGCGTAGGTCTTCCATATTTTTCAAGGCTAAACAACTCCATGCCAGTAGGGGGTTAAACTGGATTATTCCACAAATAATAATATATTTAAATTCCACAGTTCACAAGAAGTATCAGGTTAGAATTTCCATCTTGAACACAAGCAGCAACATTCCATTTCTGTAGTAGTTAAAATGCCTCGCTGCCTTGGTATCCATGAGCTTTTGCTTTGAATTGAGTTTATCCAATTATCTTGCAGGTGTGACATCACTGAAGCTGAAGAAAACCTCGGAGGCAGAGAAAGCACTCGTGGTTGAATGAGAGATAAGCAAATGAAAAAGATGCAAATGTAGAAAAGTTATTTTGATTTTTTTTTTTTTTTGGAATATATAGGCTAATTGGTCGTCAGTGAGAATATGCTGACACAGAGGTTTTGCAGCATGCTGCAAAGCCACCTGCTCTACAACTCACACAAAAGCTCAAGGGCGAGCACAAGCACCTGCAACACACACAGACACACTCACAAATGCATCCGCCACAGCGTCTTTAGCACCGTACCGCACTTTGCTGAACTGTTCTCTGCTCTGCTTAGGTTTCCTGTGAGGCACATTAGACGTCTTAGTTTTGTCTTCTGTTTCAGCTTCTGCTTTGTCTGGTGTATGTTAAAAGCGGACATTAGCACGCCAGAGTGTCCTGCTTTGTCCTTTTCATGAATCATTTCAATCTCTCACCTGCCATTAGCCAACACGGTCTGTCTGCCTGAGTCATATTTTAAAAGAAGGGAAGCTGTTCTCTACACACCCCATTAGAGACCAGAAAATAGCCCCCTTCAGAATATGTGCACACACTCAAGCACACAAACTCACACAAATACTGTAGAGCATAGAGTAAGTCACCAAGGAAGGCAGGACATTTCTTCAAAGTAGTCACCTTTCAGTTGATAAAGATGAAATAAAATGAGCAGAGTGATAATGAGCTGCAGAGGGAGTGGAGGATATCTGTTTGTGTATACACAAACACAGCATGTTTAATCACTTGGGATGCTCCTGGGTCGAGAGTCATCTACATCACAATGGAACGGTCGTCGTATATTAGACTCATTCCATTTTGCTTTGGCTTTCTGATTTTGATGCCTGCTTTTTTTCGCCAGACACAGATGCAGATGTTCTTTTTTGTGCTGCACCTGCAGTTCCAGCCCAGGTCCTGCTTGCCAAGCATCCAAAAACAGCCAGACTATATGTGCTCAAAATGAGCCGAGTGAAAAAAAAGAAAACTCTCACCATCAGATGGGAAAGAAAGACATCAAAAGCAATTTCAATCTCGCTTCAATTTTCTCTCAATAGCTGTCTGTAAAGCAGGTCTCTTCCATCAGGAATAAAGAGAATCCAATTACATATTTTTTACTTTTACCAGCACTGTTGCCTCTGACGGCCTTTCAACAGCTGTAGTTACCACTTTATTTGCTGCCTCCATAAAGGTGACTTATAAGCAGTTATCACAAGGCCAACACGGAACGTCAATACAAGATTAAGAGGTGTGAGTAGAGAAAGGGACAGACTTCATTAAAGTTGATGCAGAGCTACGAACAGCTATTGATATGTGAGAGACAAGTGGAGAAGTTGAGAGGTTCAATTGAGTTTTGGACCCTCATTGACACCTATTGACTCTCATTGACTTGAGAGATGAAGCTGTCTGATCGAAAAATCCTACTTCAACTCAACATTCATTTTCAGCAAACAAAGCTGAAACCTTTCAAGGGTTGGGCCGAGAGCCAGAGACAGGAGGGAAATATCCTGTGACTCTTATGAAGATAACTCCCATACAGTAGATCTTGGTAGGTTTTGCAACATCACTGATCCTTGTTTTTAATACCACACCAGCAGAGATTCTATTCAGGATAAGCCAGCACGATATTGTGAGATGTAGACCTCACAGATTACGAAAGACTCCTCATCTGTGGGCCATAAAATGACATCTATTGCAGAAGAATCGTAGTCCTCCACACACTTTTCTTTCTCTTGCTCTCCAAAGTTGTTTGAAAATCTTTGAGTACAATTTACCACTCTGCTGGCTTAAACTGCTAAACATAAGCCATTGAAATCTCATCTGTGAACAAAAATAACACAATGTGGATGAATTATTAATCCATGAGCAGGTTTATTCATTGACAATATGACTTTACAGATGGATGTTTTTCTCCACAAACCAGAGGATACCTCTGTAGCATACAGTAGTTATGATCAATCCCAAAAGATACTCAGACCTTTCTGTACTATAATCCTGTCGCAAGCTCACTCGGTGCATATCCATTCTAGGTGCCTGAACAAACACAGGGAAGTTTTATTTCCCATGTATGGGTCACTCGCAGGGTTTTTGTTCGGCAGCAAATCTGAAATGATGTTTTGAAAAGTGGCAAAAAAAGAAATGCTGTTTTGTGTTGCCAAGGAGGGGATTACAGGTTATGTTGCTCGTGGTTGTCACTCATCAGAAGAAGCAATTGTCCTAACTGGAGTCAAACTTTGAGGAGGAAAAACAATACAACAACAAAAGGCCACAGACATTCCCAAGAGGAAAATGGAGTGGCCTCTTCCTCAATATTTTTTTATCCCTGGAAATGTCTGGGGCATGACATCATAACTGGAAAGTCACTTTAGTTCATTAATTGCTGGCTCAGTTCAGAAACAGCATGTGAGTCACGTTATTTTAATCTTCGCCTGGCAATTCGTAAAGTTTTTTTCCAATCCCTCTAACGAGCATCAAGTCGCTTTAAATAGTTGTGAAGTCTTTGAAACAGCCTAATACCACACTGAGGGAGCTTAGAAACTTATTTGCACGTTACTACAAGTTTTTTCAACTTTTACCAATTTCATTTACTTTTTCTCATTCAAATGTGAATTGAGAAATAACAATGGAAACAAAACCACTTGAGCTTAACAACATGCTGCAATGAGAAGCAGGTGATCTCCCCCTCGTTGAGCGGACACTTTCTGAAATGGGAAACAAAGGAAAGAAGTGGGAGGTCGAACCATGCCATGCAATGAAAAATACCAATAGTTCTTTATTCCCTTGGTAATTGCATTTGCTTACATTTTCTATTAGGTTATGTTTTTGCTCCAAAACTGGTTAGTTCTGATTAAGTTTAGGAAACAAAAAAAAAGCTGGCAAGCATCTTCATGTGATGAGAAACCTGCCATGTTCTGCTCCTTAAACCTACATGACCGTTTTTTTTTCAGATTTAGTTTTTTAAGGGCTGTTCACCTCTTCCTATGGAGTGACTAAAAATGCCCCAGAGATATGTCACAGAGATAAGTCAGAGTAAGAAGAAAAGGAAAAAGACAAAACAGAAGGAAACCTAAACTTCTTAACTAGTGATGAAGGAAAATCAGGGTCATAGTCATCGACATTGGGGAAAATTACAGAAACATCTTGCTGACCTGTGTTACTGAACACAATGTAAACATTTTCCTGTGCTGAAGTTACGCAAATGCGCCCCCAAATGCCACTGTGCCCACCTCCTGGGAAAGTATTGCAGTTTTAGACTATATCACACTACTTATTTCTTTGCTACCATGGGAGGATAATCATTAGTCACAAAACAACAAGAGGCCATTAGTCACGAAAAACCACAAACATTGATCATCTCAAGCACTTTAAAGAAGCAACTGTGTTATTTTTCTGGTGGAAACCGTTGCCATAAGAGCACGGATGTAGCATTTCAGTGTTCAGTGGTTAAGAGTATGCAACAAAAAATACTATAGAGAAGAGTAATTTTGCTGCTGTCTCCATGGCTGATTACTCACTTCATGCAGTTTCATATCATATCACCCTGTTCTGGTCTATTTTAGCCCTCAGCTCCTGACAACAGAGCGAAGGTTGCGGCAGGTGAAAGAGTTCATTAGTGCAGCAAGCTGGGGTCCTCAACAAGCAGCCTCTTCACATGGAATAGCAGAGCTTAGCCTCCAGCTGCGACCTCTACCATCCAACATGCAGAGATAATACGGCAGCATAGAAACACAGGGCAAACACTGCTCACAAAGAGACACACGCTTTAGTGAGGGCAGGGAGCTTAAAAAGAAACAGCACAACTCTGGCTGCCAGCGCGCTGCCCTCAAACTTAACATGAACCACACTCCTTCATGAGTCAATGTGCTGTTTAAAATTTTCAGTTTATTTATTCATTTCATTTCTGAATATCCACAAAGGTCACACGTTCAAAGTCTGGAAATTGTTGAAAGGCATATGATGTGTTAAGGTCAAGGTTAGGGTGTTGTAAAGAAGACAGAAAACTAAATCTTGGCCTACATATTTTACACTCTTTGCATGCTGATAAATGTTGTCCTCTGCTAACCCTTCAAAAAGCAGAGCTGGTGTTTCCTTTCTTCTTACAGGAACATAAAACAAATACCTACCTGTGTAAGAAATTACCCCTGCAAAAATAACATGCCCCAAACCTCTAAATATAAAATATCTATGCTGCAAACGAGACAAAAAAAAGCATTCTATTAAAAATGTACCTAGATTGACATATGTTACAATGTAACCTAGAAACAGCTCTGCATGAGGCTAACGCTGATCATTTGTGTACTTTTTTTTTATATATATTTTGCAAGTGGAATGGATTGCATTACATGTAACCATTATTCTTCAGGCTCTTGGTAAGGTTAACTGAGCTCTGTCTAAAGGGCCTTAACACAATTCAACAAGGTTGAGAAAAATTTGTCAAAATGTAATCATTCACCATCTGTTGAACCACTATTAAAAAGACAGAGAAAGAAGAAATAAATTCCCATTATCATAGCACGGTCAGTGAACCCTCTGTTTTGTAGATATAGGTGTGTTATCATCTCCAAAAATTTGCATTGCACTGGTAATTTGTATCACAGTTTTTTCTTCAGTGCTTTAACAACATAGTTGGCGCTCGTTGAAAATAAGCAACAGCAGATCATCAGCAAACCCTTAAGAGAGTCCTCTCAAAGCGGGGGGGTCAAATTGTGGTCAACAAGTGCAGAGCGTTTGATTTTGCATTTGGTGAGAAAGCAATAGTTTGTGTTCCACTGGGAGTGACACATTGTAAATGCATACTCTCATATCGACTTCTGAGATAAGTGTCCATTAAATGAAATGTGTGTTAGCTTCTCTGTGAGATCATGCATCTTGCCACAAACAACAACTCAGCAAAGGCCTTGTGTGTGTGGCTCACTAAAGCCCTCCTCCTGTCCTTAATCTACATGTCTGTCTAACAAATGGGAAAAGGATTTTGAGCAGAACGCCAGCCAAGACAACCCGTCGAAATGTAATCACATCTACCATCTCCACCGACAACAGGTTGATGCAGCTGATTTCACGTGAATGCAAGATTTCAAAAATCATAAATAACAAAAGTTGACATACAATATCTTCAATTTTTTCTTTTTTTCATTTTATCATATCAAGCTTATCATTATAAATTTGTCTGCACTTCTTTCTTACAACATCCTGAGTTTGCAGAGCAAGAAAAAAAACAGCTTGTAAAAATGCTTTATGTTATTCTGATATACACATGCGGAGAATATATTTATGTTTATACCTTACACCTTATTTACACCTTTGCTGACATTTATAATGTCAGCAAAGGTGTTACTGCCACAGAAAACTAACCATTATAGGCTGACTTCCTCAACTACTACAAATATTTACTGATATCTGAGTAATTCATCAAACCAATTTATTTACCCTCTTAATCCAATTTGGGTTGTGGAGGGTGGGGGCTGCAGCCTATCCCAGTGGCCATTAGGTGAACCTTGGTAGGTTCATCTGATGGCCACAATCACACAGACTGTCTCACCTAGAGACAGAGAAATAGACATCCATGCATTTGTGTTTCTTGACAAAGATGTTGATAACAGCATTGAAAACTTCTTTGCCTTGACCTTCAGTTTATTGACTCTGTCTCTCTCAATTTATATAAGAGCCAGAGATGAAAATTTTCCTTGCTCTCTGCTGTTCTCACTATAGGTCCTAATGCATTTTAAGGCAGGAAAAGCCATTTCCACCGATGCTGTGGTGGCTGAAACAGTCAGTGCTAGCTTCAGCAGTTTTGTTGCCTCTGGAGCAGTCTAAGTCATTTTCAACCAAGAAAGCCAGCAATTGAGGATTTGTCTTTGTTTAAGCTATCCAACCCAATAAGGTTAGCCTTTAGTCCGACAAAAACTTATACGGTTGTCATATTTAGCCACGCTACGCATTTTGCATCATCAAAGTGCACTGACATCTTTTTAAACTTTTCATGTTCAACTATCGCCAGGAAATCAAGATTTCGCAAGCTCTCGAATGCCATCTTCATTTGCACATCGATGTTGTCCAGACTGCTGTGAAACAACCTTCGTGATTCATCTCAGACTGGATGTTTTCTTCGCGTGCTGTAGTCAACCAAGTTCATCGTTTTGCATCGCTCCTGAAAACGTTTGGAAAATGAGTTGGTGCTCAGTGTCAGGGCTTTCACAGAACAATATGTCTGTCTTCTGAAAATTGCACTATATGCCACAGAAAGCTGAGCATCTCAGTGAATTGGAAAGCGGCCATTGTTAGTATCAGTTGTCTTTGTCCATCATTATGCTTGAATTGAATTCAGCACTTCAGCTCAACTTCCATCTAGTTGTTGCCATCCGTGGAACACAGCACTTCACCAATTAATCAAGAAGATTGATGCATTTTGTAGACTTGGGAAAATATGCTGCAAGGCCTTTGTAACCTTACAAAAGATCTCACTAATTTTTTGAAGATGAGGTTTAATTTGTGGCCATCACAGTGAGCATTTCAAGTGATGTCTATAAATGCCAACTGGTGATAATTTCCCAACTTTTCTGGAAATAGGGTTTGTATGAGGCATTGGTTTAATCACCACCTCTAACCTACCAGATAGAACCATCTGGGAACTCCCCCAGTCATTCTTCACAGGCACCTGGATAGAGCATCTGTCTTTCAGTTTCATGAACAGACATCAACCAATCAGATCCATTGTAATTGGACAAGATAGTGATGCGACAGCAATGAACACAACTAAAATCCAGAAATTAATTGCTTGTTATTTTTTCACCACAAAGAGATAGCATAGAGCCTGATGTTCTTCATGGATTGTGATACTGAAAATATATAGAAAAGGTACAGTAACTCAGCCTCAAAGTACCACCATAATTTAACTTAAGAAAAAGTTCATAATGGATGGCATGGTTCTCATAGAGCCAGCCTAAAATTTTTCAGACAAGCTTTTAGCAACAGTGCACAAAATTGAAAGAAACTGTCTGCCCTTGAGGTGAACACCAATGAGGTGAGTTTTTGTAAAGGCATTGCAAGGTCTTTGGGTAGCACTACAAAAATAACAGCCATGAGACACGCTTTATACTATCCCGTTTGAATTTGTCACATTACCCTTATTCCGGTTTATTATTAGTCAAAGGGTTTTAGGGGGAAGAAGTGACGGCCACATTCACATTTTTTCCCTGCAGGGGATGAAATCTATACTTGTGCACGATACATGTTTTTTTATTATTATTTATCAGCCAAGGGAATGGAACATGACCATTTCTGTTAAGATACACTGAGAAAAGAAACCTGCGAGGTCACGTATGAGTTCTGTGGAGGCTCTGTGGAAGTCACGTTGTCTGAGACTTTTCAGAAGAAGCTTTATGAGAAGAAAGATCAGACCAACTATTGTGCACTAATAAGAAAAGTAATCGCTCAAGCTGTAAAGAGCAGACGTCGTGTAAGACCAATTCTGATTAAAGTTTCCTAAGTTTATTGAATACTTTAACAAATTCAGTCTCGACTAGCTGCTCTGTGAGGCTGTATATATCATAAATTGATGTAAAAATGGTGATGCTAAAGGAAAAGTCAGGAATTTTAGATGCCTGGCACTGTTTTTCTTCTGGGGTTTCAAATATTAAGAGGTGTTAAAGAAGTCAGTGAGAATGCTATGAGTCAGGACCATACTTGATGTATGTAACTGCTAGGTGGAGACTTATAGCTCAACATATAAGAAACGATGTTTGAGGAAACTGTCCCTGTAAATTCCCTGCAATTTCAGCAAGAGCTCTCTAGTTAAGGCGAAAAATCAAATTAGATATGTATATATGTAATGCGTGTAACACGACATTATGCACCAATGTTACAACAAAAGATTTCAAATAAACTTGAAATGAACCCAGAGAGGTCACATATTTCAATTCCTCTGAAACAACTCTAGAGGCTACGCTGTCACTCTGTGTTTTTATCAACTTTGTAGTTTTGTAAGTGTCAGCTGCTGCATGCCTGGATTTCTCTTGAGATGTATGTCATATATTTATCAAAAGGTCAAGTGACACGGGACCAGCCTTTATGGTGAGCTAATAAATTTGTGATCAATAGCTGTCAAAGAAATTTTCACCCCTGTAACATTTAGATATCAAATCTTTTACAATTTGTTTGTAATGCCCTAATGCAACCCACACACATAGGAGCTAATCATTTTTGGTACGATGTGTGCTTGGAAATCTGCGAATGTAGCTCCCACAGTTGGTTATAGCTCAGGAGGTAGAGTAGCTGTGCTGCAATCCAATTTTTGGTTCAGTTCCCCCTGATACGCCATTTCACAAGTTGTCCTTGGCAGTACAGTGTTTGCCCTGGCAGTGGATGTACTCTCTGACCAATCTTATCTGATAGTTTCTTCTCATTTTGTGTGACTTGGGCATCTATGTTCTGAAGACCTTTGAAGTTTTGTGTAAAGACACCAGGCAGTACCAGGACCATGTTTTGAGTTCCATAATGATCAGCTCACCCCAAATCCTGCTTCTTTTATGTTGCTGTGTACAAGCCTGCGTTAACCACACATTCAAAGTCCCTCAGCAGAACAGGAAGTTTACATAAAATCTAGCTTCTCATGAGCGTTTGTGGAGATGCATTGGATCAACTCTGTCTCATATTAAGTTGTGAAATATGAAATTCTGTCCACATTAAATATGTAGCAGTTTCACAACCCCGGCTTAAAGATTATGAGACGACGTTTTGGTAAGAAGTTTTGTGTCAGGTACACATCATGTGACACAACCAATGAGTATTAAACTATAAAGTCTAACCTAACCATGTCCATTTATTTTGACCATATCCATGCTTGAGGGCCAAGTAGTTTGTCACCATTATCCCCTCCTTTCCCATTACCTGTTGATTTTGTTCTACTAAAGAGTGGCAACTGTTGTTGTTTCATCATCTCAGTACCAGAGGAGTGGAAATGTATCACTTGACTTTGCACTTTGAAGTGAATACACTGGCACATTAGGATTTCAAAGGTTTCCTTGGGGGATGCACAGATTATGAAATTCTGGGCCCATACCAACGTTAAAGATAATAAGTTGGCTGAACTGTTTTTGTGATTTACTTTTTAAATGGTGGGAAAAAAAGGAAATATGAATTGTATCTCAGCCTTACAGCTCACTGTCTTTGAAGCACAAATTAATTAATAAAAATTAATAAAAAAAACATTTATCATAATCTGTATTCAACAAGCTGAAAATTGTCTGACACCAATGTTATGCCGATACATGTGTGTATCCTTTGTTTAATCTGTTTTACTGCTTTGATCAGCAGCAGTCCAGTCTGTCTTTTACTTTACGCACACCCCTGTTCTTCCATCTCATTCTGGCTTGTCGAGGAGGGAGGGGGAGGCAGAGGTCGAATTCTGTCTTTCCAATCCGTAACTGAAGATTGATTGCCTGCGACTTTGTGGTAAGTAAAACAGCACAATGTGTATCCTGCCCTATTACTGTTAAATCCAGAAAACTTGCCAGAACAAACTGTTTGATCTGGTTTGCTGCTACCTCTCCAGTATGACCAGACTGTGACTAGACTATGACAAACTTTCCATTAATGGGTAGACAAACCAGCTTACATGAAAGAATATAGATGCTGGAGAAAGTTGTGTAATCCATCTAAATGACCGTGCAGGGTGATCAATTTTTGAAATCTTTGACATTTTTATCCTCAGTGTATTATGACTCTCTATAAAGAAACTCATGGAAATCCAACCTGTAATGAGAAAATGGTTGAAATTCTACCTGTATGCACTGTAATGTACATGTACTCTATGACACACTGAATTGCTGTGCTGAAGGTCTCCAGATACAGAGGACAAAGCCCTCCAGCAGAGTATATGTGTATGAATCAGCAACTCAATCAATGACCATTTCAGTGGTTTATTTTATTGGGCAATGAAGTCCTTAAAAATAATAGCAGTGCATTACATCTGTAATGCAAAGTGTAAACTACATGCAGCCGTTTAACATCACACACGAATAGCCTGGCCGGGCTGTCGAAAGGAAAATATAGATTTAACATTTAACTGCACACATTCATTACGCACTTAAGGAGGAGCATTATCTCTCACTACACTTCTCAGAAATTGTGCCAAGTCTACCTTTAACAACTGTTATTGCTTGCTTCTTGAAACTATACTCTTACGTGATGATATGCTCCCGGGTCGTCATTAAAAGCAGTAAAGGTAGTGGTGTGTTACATTACGACCAGAACAGTTGTAGGTCTTGCTCAACAGCCCTTCTCTTCATTAAAAGTTAGTTAATTGATGGTGAACTGGGTCTACTTGAGAAGGAGTAATGAGCTGAGAGGGAAGGTCAGGTTCCATGAATCAGCACTGATCTCAGTAATTAATATACGAATAAGAAAACCTGCACTAATGCTTGCAGAGTCAGAATTTTGTAGAAGTTGCTGGAATATCAGAATATCAGTTTGTGTATAATATTCTCTCCAGAGAAATAATCTCTCCATCGGGCGCTAGGTTGCCCAGAGGCCTCCTCCTGATGGGACATATCAAATAATCTTCATTGGGAGGAGTTCAGAAGGCATCCTGATCATTCAGTCTCCTGCTTCATTCTATCCCTAAAGGTCAACCAGAGCCCAAGACACTCAAACTCCTCAACTTGAGGCAGCAACTGACTCCCAAACTAATGTGCGTAAACGCCCTCTTTTTCTGACTGAGGACCACGTTAATTATCTCAGCTGCTTTACAATCGATTGCCAACCACTGCTCCACCATTCATTGGTTTTCCGTCCAATGAAGGCCGTAGGACTACATCATCTGCAAAAAGCAAAGATTAAGTCCTAAACTGATTCATCTGGAAACTCTCTGCCCCTTTGCCCCTCCTAAAAACTTTATCAATAAAAGTATATTATAAGACTTAGTAACAAAGGTTTATCTGTTTAAGGTTCATTTAGTTCCTCCCCTCCCTCCCTCCCTCCCCCAAAACTATCTCTCCTTGAGTTTTCTTCCATGAAAACAACCAGGTCAAGGTCATGTTTTCCTGCTCTGTAGATAGAACTACATACCTTTGCACCATTTAATACAAAAATGGTCTTTTGGTGTGTGTGTGTTTGTAAATGTGCACATAAAAAACTATTTGGACAAGTTAACAGGGCTTTCAATTAAATCGTTTTTAGAAATCACTGACAAAGAGCAGCCCTGGTAGAATCCAACATGCTGTGGAAACTAATCTGGCTTACTCCTGGCAATTTGGACCACGCTCTAACTCTGGTTGTACAAGGGCCAAATGGCCAGGTAGTAAAGGGCCCAAAATCATATTACAAAAGTTTCTCCCACAGGACACATTGAGGAACATAAGCCTTAATGTTTATGGTGATTGATTGGACAAACTTCCAAGCATCCTCCAGTATTTTGCAAGGGTAAGGAGCTGGTCCAATGCTCTAAGACCAGGACTAAAACCACATTTCAATTAAACTTGAACACGTCATTTTTAATGCCTGATTGCAAGTGAAGATAGATAGAAACTCTGAAAACAAAAAATTCAGTACAGATGGAAAACAAATTCATCGTAAGTGGATCACAGTCATGTCTGTAACTCTTCCATCAAACACTTTCAGTCGCCATAAATTTCCACCTGTTGAACAAAACTACTAAATGTTGTGAGGCCATGCTACTATCATTAGATCCTGTTGTGTCTATGTCCACAACAAAAATTAAAAATATGTTTCCTTGAACATGAATCAAGTGGAATCAGTGGAATCAATAACGCATGTTGTTTTAACACTTGTTGACAAACATTGAGTTTGCAAGGTGGCAGCATGAGAAACATGGATGTTATACTTATTTAGATGTGTGGTTTTTACTAATCTAAAATCGCAACATTTTACTCTGGAGATTGAGTTGGGAAGCTGCAAAGAATTGACTCCAGTTCAATATATTAATTCAAGCTGCAACATGTTGCATTACAGTAAGCTCACAGTCTCTCCTTTCTCCTTCCCTTTTGACTGATCGAGTGTATATATATGGGACTGCCTGTCCCTCCACCCTGCAGTGAACGTGATAGCTAGTTTAAGTGAACACTTTATCATCCTCTACTTTGTCGGCGTCAGCTCTTCTCTTCCCTTCGTTTCACTGCATCTACGCTCTGCTTTTCTCGTCTTCTGATTTCTTCTTAACAAGCTGGCCACTATCCATATTTCTGTTCCGTTTCTCTCGGCCCTCTCTGCTTCACCTCCACCATCTCCCCAGCTGTCCCTCTTGCTCCTCTCTCCCAACCCTCCCATCTGCCATCATGCCCTGATTATCCTGCAGAGGGAGGCTCTTCCCCCTCGCATGGTCCGTCTCTTCTGATGTTGCCCGCTCTGTCCCCTATCTATCAGATTACCAACAGACACAATCACTTCGTCTCACTATACCCCATCACCTTCTTTGGGGCATTCTCTGTCCTTCAGCATCTCTTTTCTTTTTTCTTTTTTTTTTTACATTCATGTGCCTTTTTCTCCCTCCAACTATTCATAAAACTATTGCTTAATCATTCATATTTACCCATCCATTCAGCCAGCCAACTACTCCTCTTCTGTTCCTTCCAACGTGTCCACAGCCTACAGCAGTGGGATCAAAATGTAGCAGAGACAGAGCATGAGCCAAGATAAGCTCACCCCGCAGGTCACTGTCTATGTACCAGCTGATAAGAATCAATCTGCACCCCAGGATACAGCTCCTTTTGTTGTGTTTTTCCTCTCTGTTACAGGCTCAGTTCTTTTATTTTTCTCTCCCCTAATCCACCTTGTTTTTTTTTCTAAAGCAGTGCCAGAGTCATTATAGTGCTGTACCTTAATCCTGTCTTGCGTTTTTCTGTCATTACAGCATTTGAATCATATTTTGTTCTGTTATATTTGATTTAGTTGGTACTGTACCACGGGGTGCTCTGTAAAGATGTTCACCAGACTGCTTTTCTAATTCAATGCAGTCTTTGAAGTTTTCTTTCATTTGACACTTGAGCCGTGGTTTACTGTGCAAGATAGATGAAAATAAGTGTTTCACTCTGGTAGACTGAAGGGTCAGGGCTGATGTCTAACTCAGCTAAGACTTGTTATTTACCACTGATGCAACACACAAGGAAGACATCAGAGGACCAACAGAAAACTTCACAATTTTGTCTTCGAGGCTTCGGCCTGTACCAGTGGGAATTACAACTACCACCACCAGACTAACAAGACTTTGCATTGCACCTCAGATATCACACAGACTAAACTCTTTTATATTTACCTTGTACTACAAAAAAAATCATTCAAAATTTGTAAGCATTACAGCACTCCTTCATCATAAAACAATTTACAATTCCCATTAATTCTACAATGTGTGAATAATATGAATATAAAGATGCAAAGTTTTTCAGCCATAGAAAGCCTTACAAACTATTAATGCTCTCTATTTCAGGTTTAATTTGCTTTACCTTTAGACCTAAGACACCTTACCTAAGCAGTGCTCATACCCCTTAAAAACATCAAGAAATTTTCTTCCACAACAAAAAGCAAACTAGAAACTAGAAACCTTTGCCCCTATTCCATATGTGTTGCTTGGGAATATAAAAGGCGGCCCACGGCTCTGACCATGCAGCTGCTCATCTTTACCTTGTCAACTACTCTGAACTTCAAAATGGAAAGTCATAACATCAGAATAATCCAGCCATGTATGTTCATACTGGAATCCCATTCTGAAGAAGACGAATTTGACCCAGCATAGCATTAGAATGTGAGCCTACAGCTTGACCACATGAGCAAACATGTGGAACATCAGATAAACTGTGCTCAGCATTGTCCACTATGGCAAATACCACCTTGTGACTTCTCAAGATCATTTTGTTGCGTAAGATTCGTTTGCTGTCCAAATGCAAGAGCTCAGCCATGGCACTGATCTTTTGTCTTGTCCTGTCTTTTTCTTCTTTGCTTCCATCTGGACATGTGAACAAAAATTAAAATGAGGCTTTCATTTAATGTAACTTTCATTTAAATAACTATTTCCATAACACATAATTCTATATTTGGTTATCACTATTGTGGCCATGTTATGTCAGATGTTAGTTTTCTAAAACTGTGTCAGGTCTTTAGTAAATCACACACATTCCAAATGTTGTAAATCAGTAATCAGATATATGCAATTTGATAGTGTTAGTGAAATGGTTTATTTTGTAATGAGCTGAAATCAAACATAATTATACAGACTGCAAAACTTGATGAATGAGACATAAATTCAGTTTGCAGACTAGTGCCAGCCCACAGAGCCATCCCCTGTTTAGGTAACAGAGCCAATATCATGATGTAATCAGTACAGCTATATAATCTATTCTTTTAAAACTACTTAAAACCATGAATGTACTCTATCTGTGCTTATGAAGTTATATCCATGTCATTTTTCCGGTGAAATAGACTTAATGCAGCTCTTTTCGGAAAATCCTCTACAGTGAAAAAGGATGTGATTTCTTCAATCTCCACCACAATAACATAAATGATTTATCAAAATAATTTCTCCTTGCTTGTGTTTTGACATGAAGCACTTTGGAACCCAGGTTTTGAAAGGTGCTATATGAATAAAAACTTAGTTACAATAACAAATTCTGGCTTGCGTGGCACCCCTGTCTCAGAGAACTCGTATCGGTGTTTGTCAGTGTGCTCTGACTGCTGGCAACACGGCTAAGTCTGTCCTCAGAGAGACAGTTTGATATCATAAATAATGCAGTTTAATAAAAGGAATCCAGGCAATTTGTGAGCTGGTAAGTGGATACAGAATACAAATTTCAGTTATTTTGAATTAGAGCTCTGATGAGGTGAAATGGCATGTTTACCCTGACAGAAACCGAGACAAGAGATTACAACAATAAACAACGATCTAAAAGCCCAAACTAGATACCTTTTTCAGGATGCTATCCAAGTTGTTTTTGTCACATCTCAACAGATTCTAGGAACTGGGGCAACAACATTTGGATTTTGTTTGAAATGTGACTCCGATCAGATTTCTTCCCATGCATCTTATTCTGGGTTATCTGGCCGCTCAGATTAGATTTCAGAGCGACACACAAATACAAAGTCCAAGCCTCTTAGCCACTGTTAATTCACTGTCAAAATTTTACTTTGCAGCCGTGAGAGTTCTTACTGATCATTTTAAAAACTGTAAATATATCCACATTGTGTCATTTTAATCCACTCCCCAAGTGTTTATGGCAAGCATGTTAGCAGGCAGCCTTCACTCTGCATGTACAGCAAATACAATAGCCGGTGGTGTTATGTAGAGTCTTGTGGCTAAATCAAATATTCTCGTTCTATTTTGGTTTTAATCTCCTCTGACTCCTAGTAAACATCTCACTCCAGCAGTTATTTCTTTATTCCTCCATTAGTCTGAGCTTGTTTGCTTTGCCTGCTGCTTGAAACAGCACATCTAGTTAAGAGTGGTCCTTGAATGTTTGTGAGCTGTTTTTATATCTCAAAATAAATATGACCAAACATTTCAGTCAACACCCTTTAAAGAAGACCTCAGACAAATGTAAGAAAAATGAGTTCTTTATTTGTTGAGAAAAGTTATCCAAGTTTATGTACATGTTAGTGGCAAAAGTATTAAATGGAAGGTAAAATAACTCTAGAATCAGGTGTTTTAGATCAATGGGATGCCAATCGGGTGTGTGTGTCTTGGTGCCCTGTTTTATTTAAAGAGCATTGATCTATAAAAGTCTGGGCCACAAAACCCGTGTTTGAGGAAATGTAGCTGTATCATTGAACGAACAAACAAAAGGGGGTTGCTGCTCACCGCACCAGGAAAGGTCACACAATAATCTCTGTGGAGTTTGGAATCAACAAATCCTCGTCAGTCACATTTTCTACAAGTAAATTCGAAACCACTACCACCCTCCCCTGGAGTGACAGAGCTCAGTCAATGTTGTGCGCGGTCAGAGTAGCAGAGTGTGGCGTTACAATATGAAAAGAATACAGCAATGAGAGTTCTTGTTCAATTTAGTCAGTTTCATTGTTCGTTGTTTAACTGTAAGCAGCAGGAAAATAACTAAGAATAAAGGAGAAACTTGACAGCCTTTATACTGTATATACTTTTAATTCATCCATCTCATAACTATTACTTTCTGCTCCTGTTGTGTGACAATGGATGGATTTGAACTGTGACAAACTGTGTTAAGTCGGTGGCTCATCTTTCTGATAAACTTCTATTCCTCACCTGTCTAACTCCTGGCATCCCATCTGTTGGTTGCACTCTTCATCTCCTCTCATGGTGTTCTTTTCTCTTCTCTCCAATTGACCTGCAAAGCGAACTGAAAGCTAAATGAATTTTTTGGTCTTTTGGTTTGGCTAAATCCTTGTTTGTTTGTTTTTATTGATCCTCTTTATATATACTCAGACTTAACCAAATAGGTTATTTGTACACAAGATTGCTTTAAAATATATTTTTTAAGGCAAGGTCTGTTTGTTCAGGTTTGTACATTGTATATTTTGAACAAGATTTTAATTTGATGGTTAATTTATTGTAAGCTGTTTAATCTTTTTGGACTTTATTTTTGTTTGTACACAGAAAAACTCCCAGTCAGATAGGTTTTAGCAGAAATAATCACTGCAGTGTGAATATCAGAGAATATTTAATAGGAAAACACTTAAAGATCTCCTTAAATTTTTTTCATAATATGTTACTAGACATATGAGCACAATCAGCCATCACCATGGCTGGGGATTGAGTCTACGGAGCAGCACTTACAGTCTCAGGAAGGTAACAACTTAGCTACTTAGTGGGTTTTGCTCTTGTTTTGCAGATGGCTGACATGTTTCATTTATTGTTGTGATAGCATGAACATAAATGCTGCAAGTCTTCATATCTTTGAAGAATCCAAAGTGGATTCAATTTTCAATGGAGACATGGCAGTGACCCATTAAAATACCACGACGACGGATGACTGCTTTGCAAATTTGACTCAAAAACATCTGGCTTGTCTGACTAAGCTAAGCCACATGGCTCCTAAGCCTAAGCCGGTTCCCCCAGAGAGCCTGGAGCTGCTAAGATTTAGCAAACAATATCATAATTTTGATATCTGATAAAAGGCTCACATTATCTATAGCAGTCACATTTTAAATGTCATTGAAAGCTGTCACTTGCATTTGACTTTATTATTAATTGTCCTCCTCCTGAGGTTCACATATAGCTGAATTATCCCAATATTACAGGTGAAGTGGCCTTTGCATTGCATAACAGAGTTGCAGAAGACTGGCAGTATTAGATGACACTGATAATTATTCAGCAGGTTAATGATTCTAACTTGACAAAAGGTATCCGTCATTCTGAGCTCCCGCAAGCAGGCATTTCAACACAGATCTGGACAGATGTTCAGTCCTCCAAAAACGTAATGGCACACAGCCTTCGGAGATATGTTGATTGAAAGCTGATTTGTCAAAAGTTAGCTGGGGCTTTGAGAACCCAACAAAAAGCACCAAAAATTACAAATAGCAAAGAGGCACAGATTAAAAGCAGTCAACAGCTACACTGAGCAATATGTATTATTTAACATTTAGTATCACTCCAACACAGTGCAGATCTTGTTCCACTTTGACTGCTGTTCTTTCCACAGAAGAGCAAAACTAGATGAGCAACAACAGCACCAACACAACCAAGAGCAGCTCACAGCTCAGATTGTTCCACACATTTTTGATCTGCCCTGAGATTGGCAGCAAATCCTCACAAATGTAGGTGTGCAAGTCATTCTATCAGAGATTGCTTAAAAAAAAAAGACTTATTGTTTAGGAATGGTCAAACAAAAGTCCTTATCTTTACCCAATAAAAGTGCCATGGAAGGACCTGAAGTGAACAATTCATGTGAGGAAACCCACTAACGTCCCATAGCTGAAGCTGTTTGGTGCAGAGGAACTCTCCCAAACACATGTGCAAGTCTTTTTTTGCTGATAAGGGCTACCTATTGGTATTGTGAATTAGGCTGCACAGAAAGGAGCGACTGAACCGAAAGATTAATATTGTTTGCCACGATACTAAACAATTATCCAAAAGATGCTATCACTCTTTGTGCAGCTAAGAGGAACTGTAATCAGGTGAGAATTTGCTGGGGGATTCATTACCATAAACAGCATCTTTCACATTGTCTTCTCATCAAGTCTATTGCTTACTTCTTAAAAAGCCTCAGTCAGTCTAATCACGTTTAACGAGCAACAGTCAACGCACAGCAAGTTCATTAAAACTTATTTAAAACTAACTTCATTCCTTACATCTGTGACCCAATAGAAATAAATTGAGCAAATTGTGAGTTCTGTGTGATTCTACAGTGTGATCTCTCTTTCGTAATGTCACCTAAAGTAAAATGACAACCAAGACTATTGACTAAAATCAAACTGATGTAGGATTTTATATTTTTCAGTTGCTTAACTTATTTCGCTTCTATGACAGGACGGTGTTTGTCTTTCTATACGAAAACAAAAGTACACTGGATTAACTGTAAGTCACCACAGTGGAGGACCCCTCCTACACTAGAGGAAGGTCACTGTAGAGGTGGGTGGGAGTGGACCACACACACCTCCTGCCACAAAGAGATTTATCAAGCCACCATTGCTCCCCGAAACACATGGTTAATTTAGCAGCCATTACAGGTGACATCTTGATGAATAGAGAAGGCTGCTCACGCATACATAGGCAATAGGCATAAATACACACAAACACACACGTGCGCATGCAGACACGCTCATAGGAAGAATAATGGTCATTTTACTGCAGTCTGCAGGAGGACAGGAGATAAAAGTTAGTGTTTGGAGAATGATGTGTCAGGCTGGTTTCATTAACTCAGAGATAGAAGACTCCTGTCTTTGCCATCAGTGATTATTCTCGAGGAAGAAATTATTCTTCGCTGCTGGAGATGGACATGTGCACTAACGCAGTGACAAACTATCAGGTTACCCACAGTTAATCCTAACTACTCAATGACGCCCCCAAATAATCCTGTGCCTAATTAGGACTCCCGCTTCTCAGAATTTAAGATGTGCCAAAATGTTAAAAGGTGTGCGAGTACACCTCTGTGTGCAGCCCCACAGAAAATATTATATGTGGCCAGGAGACACCAGGCTATTGTTCATCAGTCCCCTCTATTCATTTATCATAATTTTCATCCCTTAAAACTGATATGTATTGATTTGGTGGAGCTGCCCTTCACCGCTTTGAGTAGGAGGTTCCACACACACCACAAACATTCGATCATTGTCAAACATGTGTTTGCTGGGTCTGTGACAAACATACACTAAGCTGCTCTACAAAGGGCTGTCTATTCAAACCAGCGGATGATATAGAGTTGTTCTACCCACACATGCAGGAAGCAGTCTGCCTACGGTTGAACGGCAGCCCAGAACCAGCTGCGGATAGAGAATGTCCTTTATGAGGCAGCGACTCTGCTCATGCTTCTATCTCCCCGGCAGCTTGGCAGGGAGCAGAACAGACATACAGACAGACAATAGAGAAGTCTCTGTGGAGATCAGCCTGCACTGCTACACAGCCAGCACTTTTTTCTCCGGTCCCACTGCCTGCAGGGACACTGTAACCCTTTAATACACATTTTGAAAACATGGACAAATTCATTTTTGCTGTGCTTTGTTGAAAATCAAAGTTCTCAGAAGGATTAGCTTCAGATGCAGTGAAAATTATTCCAAGCAAATGAAATGAGAGGCTCTCGAGTATGCAGTATCAAAGGAAAACTCCTAATAAAGAAAGAGCAGAAAGCCAATACTCTCTTTCTGTATCATTGCAGTAACAATTGTATCAGATAAAACAATCACATCAGCTGCAAACTTGATATGATTATGGTATTTCACCGCTATGGATATCCTTTTTCTATTGGTGTTGGGGAGTGGAGGGTTGTCATTACCTTCGGTTCTCATCAAGATGCATTCTGAAGGTCAGATCTGATGAATTGAAGAGACAGCTCTGTCATAGAGAGCAGCCATTATCCATGATACTAAAAGAGATTATTCACTCTCCTGGGAGAGGAGAGGAGAGGAGAGGAGAGGAGAGGAGAGGAGAGGAGAGGAGAGGAGAGGAGAGGAGAGGAGAGGAG
Source organism: Leuresthes tenuis (assembly GCF_036924035.1). Lineage (NCBI taxonomy): Eukaryota > Metazoa > Chordata > Actinopteri > Atheriniformes > Atherinopsidae > Leuresthes > Leuresthes tenuis. Next base: position 22,317,338 of record NW_027325365.1, on the reverse strand, counting down.
AGGAGAGGAGAGGAGAGGAGAGGAGAGGAGAGGAGAGGAGAGGAGAGGAGAGGAGAGGAGAGGAGAGGAGAGGAGAGGAGAGGAGAGGAGAGGAGAGGAGAGGAGAGGAGAGGAGAGGAGAGGAGAGGAGAGGAGAGGAGAGGAGAGGAGAGGAGAGGCTGAGCAATAGGTGAAGATTAAAGAAAGAAGGAAAAACAGTGGTGGGGAAAGACAGGCACGAAGAGCCACATCAAGTGGGCTCAGACAACACCTCAGCAAGAAGTCAGTGTGAAATGGTGATGGGTGATCGGTGACAAAACTCCCCCATAACCACTTAAAGCTGACACCTCAATGCAACTGTTTCTCTCCACAGCAGGCAGTCAGGGATGACATCAGTGCACCTAAGAGAAGCTACAATACTCCCAGCCCAGTTAGAGTTGACACCAAGAAATAGTCTTCTTCCTCCGCTCCCTCTGTATCTGCTCAAGATTTTTTCTCTGCGGAGATGTCCTTTGACAGAATTCTGCACTGAAACCTCTCCAGTAGGCTGTTAACTGAAGATATCCCCTCAGGCTGGAATTTAAGGAGTGAAATGCCTGCTGATTTGAGTGAATTCAAATATCGTTGATCCATAGCGTCACCAAGAAATTTGCTCTTAATCTTAAAACATGGGAACATCCTATGTTGGGCTACTATCCCACCAATAATCAAAACATTATGGGATAACAAACACAAGGCTGAGCCTGGAAGCCTGTGGGACGTGCCATCCTAATAGGGATCTTCTTGAACCTTGAGCCCATCTTCCCATCCGTCTCTGCTTCTCTCTGCAGGTTGTGGTGATGAAGTGCTCTGTGCCTGCAGTAGACCAGCAGTGTGCCATGCATGATAAAAAGGAAGCAGTGGTACAGGAAGCCTGGGGAAGGCTCTGCAACCCAGCTGCGGGCACAAAGCTGCAGGCTAGGAGACATGCAGCAGACCCAGAGGTGAATGAATTATTTGAATGGCAGTTAAACATGGATGCAAATTGGCTCGGTGTGGTGCATAAACACACAGTTGCAAGGATGAAGTGACAAGCATAAACAAGGTTGAGTGCCTGGATTTTATGTGTGGATACAACAGTGTCTATGACAATGCTAAAGCATGAAGGCAACTTCATATTTATGGATGGATGGATAAGCCCTAAGAACATTCAAACATCATGAATTTTACAATACACATGTATGTATAATGTTGGATAAGCAACAAGTACTGACGGGGGTGCAATAGTGTGTTTACCCAGCTATCTCGAAGAGATGAATGACCAGAACAAGCTACATTAACGCCACTTTAATGCATTCACACTTTCAATTATTTTCACGGTTTTAGAATCGAGAGACTTTGTTATGTGAAGCAATTTAGCAACTTTTTTGCAAAAACTGTTTCCCAACTTGATCAGATATATCCAATACTGTCAAATGTATTTATATGAGCCTTATTTTGTTTCACAAATCTTCAGTTCACAGACAAAGCATTTATTTTGGTCACAGGTACAAGTATGGCAGCGTTGGAGTGACAGAGCCCTCGCAGGGCCTCCATCAGAACGAGCCCTGATCTCTGGAAATAGCTCATATTTATCTTCTTCACACTTATCTTCTTGGGCTTGCTCAGCCCTGTACAGAAGTTGGACTTACACGCACAGTTTATTAGTGACATGAACAAGCCAACCAATGTCCACGTCATGTTCTTGAGATGTGATAAACAAGTGTGTGTGTGTGAGTGTTGTTTTAGGCGTGTATCTAATGTAACAGACGTATCTGACAAGATAGAGCAGCTTCATCTGCCACAGTTATTTAGTCCAGTTATGCTGTCTTAAAATCTTGGAGCATTCAAGGACATACATTGTGTAGTATGAGCAGAGTGGACAAAACAAGATATGAACATAGGTTATTTTAGAGAAATACAGAATATGAATACATAATGTCTAAGAACAAAGCCCAGTATGGAAATTGTTCACAGTGAAGTACACAGGCACCATGTGTAGCGCACCTGCTTCAAGATATTTGCATATATAAACGTCCTGGTCATAAACTCATACTTTACTTACTTTTGTTCAATGTTCTGTGGTACTGTTACACCAGGTCAAATTCCTGTATACATTTGGCGAATAAAGAGATTCTGATTCTAATAAGCTGAACGTTACGTAAAACCCAAATAAGTAGACAGCAAATAACGAACAAATTTACCTTAAAATCAGAGAATGATTCAGGGAGACGGTGTATTTTTTGTCTTTCATGTTAGATAAGAGGGGCATCTTGTCTTTGCACAAAAAAAGCTATTTTCAATCATTTGGAGCGCTTCATTTTGAGATTTACCTGAGTCAGTCTAAAAGAGCCTCTAAGCTGGTGCAGTTTTGTTGTGTAGAAGTCAATGTCTTATGAATAATACAGTTGGATTTTCTTTTATAGAAAAGCTACAAAATCTTTGTCAATTCTGTTAATATCACCACCATAGTAAGCATTAGAGCTTGAATAAGGGCAACTGGACTTCTTCTGGGATCTTGAAGACGTTTCACTTCTCATCATAAAATGTTTCTTAAGTTCTAAACTAGATGGTGGGAGTATTAGCTTATAAGCAGAGGCGGTCGTTACAGTCACGTGTGTCGCTGAACCCCCTGACCAATATATGTGTCGTTTGAGTTATTATCACCTATGAATTGTCTACCTGCCTGAAAGGGCGAATGTCTGGGGAGGAGAGACAATGCTGCATAGTACGTGCTGGGAAGGTTATACCTAAAACCACCTCCTCTGTTCAAAGATGTTTTTTCCAGTTTAACATAAATGGCTTCCTTGACTTCTCTCTCAAACCATCTGTCTTCTCTGTCCAGAATGTGGACATTACTGTCCTCCAAAGAGTGTTCCTTTTCCTTGAGATGTAGGCGCACTGCTGAGTCCTCACCTGAAGAGCGGGCTCTCCTATTTTGTGCGATGCGCTTGTGGAGCTGTTGTTTGGTCTGTCCTATGTAGAGGTTTCCGCAATATTCGCTGCACTGCACAGCACACACGACGCTACTCTGTTTCTGTTTGAAAGTGCATGGCACAATATTGGAGAGAGAGTTGAGGGTCACCACCCGCACAGTTTTAAGACTGAAGCAGTGGCGCAGTAGAGGAGATTCTGTTCCATTGCTGACCTAGATGACAAAGCTTTGTGTGTGTGTGTGTGTGTGTGTAAGTGTGTGTGTGTATGTGTGTTGGAGACAATAGGGCACCACAGACCTTGTGTTAGGTCCAAACAACCAAAAGACCAAACAGCATTTGAAACATTTGAAGCATTGTTCTCTTAAGTAAAATTACTACATATTTCATGTTTTAATTGAGGTGGATGTATGCCTCAATGATTTACGCCTATGGTTAGGTAAAAAAGAAGAGACGGTATGGTATTTTTCACCAATAACATTTAGAAATCAGGACAAATAGAATAATCTGATCCTTACCAGGTTTTTAAATGAGGTAAATACAAATTCAAATGAACAACACATAATATATTACAACGTGTCCTTTTGACTAAAACTAAGCCAACGAAAATTTAATTAATTAATTAATACATCCAAAGCACGTGTCTGTGTGCTCTCATCTCCTTCAGTCTCCATGCTCAGAGGATTGAATTACAGAAGTAGTAAGTCCAGCAGTGCAAAGACAGGAAGGGTGCACTACTTCTTGAGTCGCACATTCAGACCCAATCAGCACTTCAATCCTTATTGAAAAGAAGTACTCAAGGCTTTAGTAACATTCAAGATGAACCGAGCTGGCCTTGGGAGCCCACGCTTGGACAAGAGATATTATTGTGTGGGTCAAATGCACTTCTCAAGGGTGTGATTAAAAAGTTAGGTGTAATTTCTGCAACTGCTGAAAAATACAACACAGCATGAGCTTAAATGGAAGTCAAGTAGACTTTTTTTTTTTCGTTTTACCCGATGATGTTTCACTTCTCATCTGAAAATCAACTTAACTTCTTACAGACTGGATCTATCCATCCATTTTCGTCAATCCGTCGGTCGGGTAGCGGGGGGGGCTGGAGCCTATCCCAGCAGTCATCGGGCGAAAGGCGGGGTACACCCTGGACAGGTCGCCAGTCCATCACAGGGCCAGACTGGATCCTTGTCTGGTCATTCACACATTGGAAATCGTTGAGATCAAATGTGTGTCACACATCCACTTGGAAAACCTGGAAGAGACCAAGAGGGAAGGAAGAGTTTGGTTTCGTTCAGTTATAGAAAATACATTTTTTTTCCATTTTGTTTGTTTTGTGTTTGAAAGACTGTGTATTCACCAGTTTACGCAAGGCATATCGGAGAGATGTACTGCAAATTAGTACATTCATTGTACTGTGTAAACCTGCAGAGAACCAACTTACCTGTCTAGGTGGAAGAGCCCAAGGAAGCCATTATATGATGAGGATCCTAAGGATATATATAAGACCTGACCTTTTGTCTGAGGAAGGGGGGGGGGTGCATGACCATGTAGCTGGGTGCATGTAGCTTAATTATAGTTTGTTAGATAAGTTAACTGTTAAGTTATGTAGTTTTGTTAATACATTTTTGTTGTTGCAACGTGCGCTCTGTTAATAAACACCTGGGTTTTTGGAAGACATTCGCCTTCTGCCACTTATTCAGAAACTCTGGCTTCGCAACTATCTCACATGCTCTACTGGTAAAATAGCTACAACAATTAAAAATGAATGTTAACCTAACATAAAACATTTTCTGAACATGTTTAGGTAAAAACAATAAGTATACCTGGCTATACTGGAGCACAGACCCCCCTCCCCTTTCATCCAATCAGAAACACGCAGGTGACTGAAAGCAGCATGAAGCAAAATGGTAACAATTCAAAAAAGTGTATATGAAGTGAAATAACCTTTCCTGCTTAAGCATACCTTATATCTTGGCTGTTCTGCCTAGGCAACCACTCCAAGTATTGTGATCGTCACCAAACATGAATCAAATCAACAAACAAAGGCTGCTCAAACACTGCTCTCAGGCGAGGAAAGCCCCAAGTGCACTCTCTGCCCCCTTTTATAGACTCTGCCCCTTGGCTCAACTCTACTGCCATCCATACTACTAACCCACCATTCCAGATATGAGTATTGTCTGTTTTGTCCATTAAAACTTTGGCTAATTTGCGAGTAAATTTTAGTTGCACATTTCATTAATCTTTCTAACCTATATTGGGCCTGCTCGATTATTGCTTACATCACCACGATTATTTGGGTCAACATTATGTTTGTGATCATTTGACACAATTACTCATTGACAACATTCATTTATTTTTTTTCTAAAAATAAAAATTTGTCTTTATGACATCAGATTTTCTTGAACTTCGCATAGGATAAGATACAGTTCCTGAAGAATCCCAAAGAGCATTAATAAACGGGTTTGGAAACACACAAGTTGTTGGTCAGAGTTTTATTGCCGTAGACTACAGAGTGCTTGTGATCGTAAAGCCTATTCTGCAAACCTGCTGAGATCTGTGGGTGTAGACGAGAGGCACAGGGTGCACCTTGAGACCCGCACTGAAGTTGCAGGGAGTAACCGTCTGTGTTCCAGAGACAACAGGTTCACCTATGGGAAAGTTTCCACAAGTTAGAATATTTACTCTGAACAGCTCATTAGCAAACTCTCTCTGTCTGTCATGTTGACTCAAGCTCAACTAAACATCCAAACAACCAGGGAGAGTCAGTTTGGGCTTTAATTGCAAAAGTGCAAAAGGAGTGAGCTGTATTTTTAAAGCAACAGGAGTGTTGTTGTGAGATGGAATGTAGCACAATAACTTTATAGCATTACCTTTACTTTTATTATTGTTGAGGGTGGATATTGTACACAAAACTGATTCAATTAATCCTCATGCAAGATACAGCACACATGTTTCAAATGTAAACGAAAGCGATAGCTTAGCCGTTCAAGTAATTTCCTTTTTTCTCCCCTTTCTCGCCTTGTTAGATGACAACTATTCTTCCCATAAAACCCGAGATCATCTCATCTAATAACATTTAATGTGCATAGGGCACCAAGCGGTTGAGTGGGAACCAAAAAAATAGATCATAATGACGACACTACATGTAAGCAACCCCCCCCCCAGTGGTCTGATCTTTTCAAATATGCCTCAAACATTTGACAAACAGCTGTGTTTAGACATGGCCTCAAAGGCACCACGAATATGGGGCAGAAAAGAGTACAAAGAAGTTGCTTTGGGTAAAAGCGTCTGCCAAATGCATAAACATAAGGAGAGGTGACTGGCAGGTGACTTGCAGGTTAGCCCACATTTCAAATATCAATTGGTAGATATTCGGACATTTAAAACAATTAGCACTTCTGTGAATGCCTGTACTTACGTGACCAGGTAACATTGGCCAACATTAGCAAACTAAAGATTTCCTAACGCTAGCTCCTAGCTATGTTCAGACTTCAGTGTTATGTTATTGGTAAGTATTTGATGCTAGCTTGCTAGTTATTTTACTTTGTGCATGGTTAATTGAATGTAATTCATCATGGTCACTGCCCTATTTTTCAATAATAGTTGGCAATCAGTGCATAGGACTAGCAATCCTTCCTACTTCAGACTCCTGGCTACTGTTTCTGAGCAAAGATTAGTGCTTGGCTTGCCATTGATTCTAGCCATCAGAAGTCATCATCAAAGCATTACCCAAGTGGACTTATCATACTGTATTTCAGAGTGTTTATTGAACATTTGTGATGTATGTGATTAACCCACGATAATGTAGTTCTGTAGTGAGGAGAATAATTCTACAGGTGATACTCTCACAAATAAATAAGTTGATGATGGAACAGAAAAGAAAACGTTGTTTGGTAAGGTGAACTCTAAAGAAGTATCTGAATATGACAGATGGGATATGACAAATTAGGCCGCTGTTTAAAGCTTGATAATTGTTTAACACCGACATTTTTACTTACTAAAGTTACTGTTACTACTAGACCAAGGGTGACATCTGCTGCTGAAGCTGTAATTTTAAAAATGCACCACACACACACACACAGCAGTTGTGCTTAGGGCACCCAAAAGGCTACCAGCAGCCTTGCTTAATAATGTTATATTGTTATATATGACACTGCCCAGCAGTACATAAAGTAGCCGAGCTCAGACATTCCTGCAACAGCCGCAAGATTAAAAGACAGTTCCTGCTGAATTGACTTATAAAGGTCATGGAGATAACTAATCAGCCATACACTCTGTTGAATGAGGTCTTATGTGACTCTGGAGAAGCATTCTGACAAAATTACCCTCATGTTGGGCATATAGTCAACATATCTATGATAAAGATCCTGGACACAAGTTGGTTGGTGTCTGTTACATTAAAAGAAATCGAAAGGAAGTTGGTTCTGGCTGGCAGGGATGGAGACATAGTACCGCCATAAGGCTCAAAGGCTGCATGCCTCCAATTGGGCCAATTCTAAGATTTGCTTAATTTTCAAAATGCAATGGACTTCATCAGCAATGCCAATGGAAATAATTTCCTTTGTACAGGGGTCTGTCAGCATAAACATTATAACAAATGAGATATTTGGTTTTGTTGCATTTAAAAGACTTCTCAGCTTTTGCAAAAATGTGGTTTGTAAATGAGCTCCACTGAAGGTGCCAGAGCCGCATGTTGTTTAAGATGTTCATTTCACATGTGTTGAACCAAACAGATATTTTAACTGTCTTCAGAGACTTGCTTTTTCTGGGTTTTTTTTTCCTTTGGTGCAATACCTAAGTTTCATGTTTCTTTTTCTCTATTTGAAGTGCAACTGCAGTCTCTTTGGTGTTACTTTGCTAAGCCCTGAGGGCTAAATTTGGCCAGCAGTTTTTCACTTGGCCTCAGTGCATTTTAGATCTGTTCACTGCGCCGGCTGTACATTTACTGCACCTTGTTTTTGAGCAAGCGCTGACATACTTCACTCTTAGTGAAGTGTAGTCATTGTGAGAATAGGTTGAATTTAAACTGCGGTCGTGGATGTACCGCTTGTAGATGTTCTGCAATAGCTGCCTCACTATTTTCTCTTACCAGACAGAGACACAGATGTACCTTTCAAGGATGTTGTGCCCTTTTTCAACAAGGTGACACAATTTCTTGAGGTCTTTATGAAATGTCTTTGGCATGCTTTGGTCAAAAATAACACAAAGAGACAGTACAGAAACAGCTTTTTTCCTCCATTCATTTCTCTTTTCAAGCAGATCATTTGGGGGAGGGGGGGGGGGGGGGTGATGTTGTGGCCCACTGGACTCTGCTTCACCCCTGTCTTCCCTTGGGTCTGCCTCTTTTGAGATCCATAGTACTGAGTATCCCTTAAAGCGTGTTATTAGGGCAATTATATTCTCAAAAACTTAGATTTTCCTCATCTGCAGATGGAAGATGGATACCTGATCCTAGTGCCACTGATCTCATGGCGAGGCATAATCTCATAGCTAGTTGTGTTCAACAGCTCAAGCTGTTAAAAGCTGCATTGCAGAATAACGGCTGCTGGCTGGTTAATAACACCAATGAGAACTAACATCAGATTTGTTCCATCCCTCTGTGTTTTTACATTAAGAACTGTTGCTTCTATGCCCAATATTTCACTAATTAAAGTTAGTAAACAAAGTACTGCTTGGGCATTATTTGCTCATTTATTTAATTAGCTTTATAACTTACTCATGTATATAGCTTGTTTTAAATGATAAAACAAGAACGAAAGGGTTTCAGTTTGCCACTGCCATGGATAAACAAATGCAGCGTCATCTGAAGTTGAGCTTAGAAGTCTGGACAACCTTGTAAAGGGACATCATTTTATTCAGAAAATCTGAATACCTCACAGAATGTCACACGATGGGCCCAAAACAAAATGCCAGGGTTGTGTGTTTCTGAACCCAATAAAAAAAAAAAAGAGAGCTCAACATTTGTATTTTAACGCCACTTGACTTTTGGCTGATATAAGAATTAGCTACCTACATTAGGTCACATTAGTTTGATGTATGCCAGCAATCTGAAAGGATGACATAAACATAAACATGCAGCCTTAAAATCTGATGTTAGTTCTTTTTAATAGGAAGAAGATGCACATTTGAAATGTACAACTCTCCAAGCTTTTAAGAGCAATTTACTACAAAACTACCCCATATTAAGAAAAGGGGGAATAGTATATAATAAATGATAATTACAATTTATTTTATTAAGTTTCGGTAGAGGATATTTGGTTTTTGTGCCAGTTGTATAATTGGCATCCAGAGGGACATTTATTCCACCTTTTCCAAAAAAAGGAAATTGTTCGAGGTTGTGACATTTTTGAAGCATGGTTGGACTGACACAGAGCAATCATACTATGTGACATCACCTATACTTTGCCTCAACTATTTCACTCATGGTGAACTTTCTGTCATATTTCCATTACATGCATCTCAGTGCTCCTGTGTCCTTACTCTCCCTGTTGCTCAACTGCTGTGAAAAATAACAAAGTAGATGAGCTCAGAGAAGCCTTGAATATTAAATGTTCGGCTTTTGTAACATATTACAAGGTTATGATAGCATTTCAAAGCTACATTTTTACTTTGTCCTTAACAGCACAGTGTCTATTGATTTACTCAAGTTATAAAAGAGAGAACATTTTATATTGGGTGTAAGAACAGACCTGTAGCCTGAAGTTAGCATCTGCATATCACTTGTCTCACTGGACTGTCCCTCCTCTGAATATTGAAATAAACAATGTGGACGGACAGAAATTCTTTTAACCTGAACTACTGAGGAGTAATAATTAGGACTGGGCACATTAACGCGTTATTTTTGCATTTATTCATGAATTCATTATCGCAGACAATCATTTTTCTCCTATTAAAGCAGTTTTTATTATTCATTATTTTCATTGTAAACGTCTGTTGCTCACTGGCTTTAATTTTGAAAAAGTCCATCATGAGCGAGCCTTACGGAACTTTTACATGGCCATTTTCATTTCAGAGTTCTTCCAGACGGCGCAGTCGACAGAGCCAAAGTTATTTATAAGCACTGCAACCTTGATTTGTCTTATAACCGGAGTACCTCGATCATATGACTGCTACTATGCTACTTCTGAATTCATTATTGGATTTTGCGTATAACAATGCGATTAATCATGATTAATCATAGGAAATCATGCGATTAACACGATTAAAGAATTTAATATTTGCCCAACCCTAAGTAATAATACAGCTATAACCAGAGTCAAAGGTATCAGAATTTGAACATAAAGGTTAACAACAGATGATGACATCACAGTGCTGCTTGTACACCATCAGTAGTTCTTTAGTTGTCAGTTTAAAATAGCCAGCACTCGTATGTCCTCTGCCTTGTTCTATCTATTTGTTTGAAATCTCCTGAAGAGAAACGGACAGAAAAACATACTGTTCACAGGCACTTGACCCTGCGGAAAATAAACTTAATTCTATCGAACAGAACTACTATTTGAATAATTTAGTTTGGATCAGGACGTTTTAATCAGCAAAGCTCATGTAATGCACGCTCCTGGTGCAAAGCCAGAGGCTCATACACCCTCGCACATGTGTGTCACCAGAACAGAAGAATATACAGGCAGACTGGATTCATTTGAGCTGGTGAATTCATTACAATCATGACAAACCTATTTGTTTTGTCTTTTTTCTTTTTGTTTTATCTGCTGCCTCGTCAGTGGCAGACAACACTTAAATGTGCTGACTCTGGCTAAACTCATTCATCAACGTCTTATCTCAGTAATGTCCAACTAGCGAGCTAAGGGGCCAACTGGTTAGCTCATATTGGTCGTTCAGTTCTACTTTTAGCTCATTTTCACTTTTACTGCCGTCGGTGGCGTCGGTGAGCCAAACAGGTTCAAACAGATCAGTGATCCCTTCTACATTTCTCACCTGTAAACAATCAGTCCACTGATGAACTGCGACTGATAACCAAGCTGAGGTGAGCGGAAAAGAGTTGAGTCCACCAACTAAAAAAACTGAATCTTTACTTTTTTTTTGGAGGGGGGGTTGTCAGTTACTGAAAATAGTAAGAGTTGTAAAAGAAAACCAGCTTTTTAAATATAGTCACCTAATTACAGCAACTGCACTGTATCAAGTTTCTTTTTTCCTTTTTCTCAAGGGCAAAAAGTAGGAGAGCATTATTTTACTCCCCAACTTTGAATAAATGGGATGCAGGTGCTCCACTTGCACCACTGATTAGGAGCATGTGCTCCAAAGCACAGGAAAAAATGGATTTTTTCCATGATATGCTCCCTCAAAGGCAAAATGTCTTATTTCATGTCAAATAGTACGTACGAGCTGAATTCCATCTCTTTCTCAAACTAAACAAGCAACAATCAACTGATAAATCAACGGAGGAAAAGAAAAATGATGTTTTTTTACATGGAGACCTGCAGTCACTGCAGGATTTAGTTCTCATTCTTTTTACAGTAGGCAGATTTAATCCCTGCGAGAACATCTGCTGTAGTCGAGAAGAGCTTTGGGCAGCTGTTGATAAACTGTGAGCTGTCAGTCATGTCTCATATGCCCCCATGTTTTATTTCCCAGAGGGACAAAAAGAGGGAGAAAGACAGAGTGTTAATCAAAGAGTAGCTTTGCAATTAAGTGAAAGTGAAAGTTACAGGATTGCATCTTGAATCCATTTGGCTTACTTCATGCCTGAGATGAGGGCTTCAAATAGACTCAGTTGTTTCTCAGGTTCAGTGATTAAGCCAGTCATGGCATATAACAGCACAATACAGCAGTCTTTTTCACTGCATTTTCTTGTTCATGTGGATCTTTCTGCCACCCTGGCGAAAGTGGTGAGCAGCACAATTACTGTTTTGTTTTAAAAATGGATCCCGTGTCACGCATGTTGAGATCAAATTTGAATGTTTTGTGATGTTCATCAGCTTCCTTTATGAATAATTCCGAGAGGCTTCTTTCCAGCTAAAGCAATTTGCTCTGATGGGACTGAAGGTTATCCACATGGATCCAAAGTGTGAATTCACCTTATGATTACAGGTTTAGCCCTACTATTAATGTAATCCACAAAAGGGTATTACCCTGTAGCAAGCAACCTGTGGATATGCATCATGGAGCTTTAAATCTGCACACAGTCACCTCCTATCTTGCCCCTGCAGCTTTTTCCATCAAACAGAAGCAATTTGGTGCATTTCTCCTGGAGTTGGGGAGATGACCCTCTAGCCAAGGTGCCTCTTCTAGCAGGTTTGAATGTTTTATTCATGTCACCTGAAGAACTCAGTAAACTGCTGGACCACAACCAAAACAAACGGCTCAGTCACCTCAAGAGAACTACTTTCTCTGTTGAAATAAGATACCTCACATCTCTGTCGTGGTGGTATTTTGGGACTAATGTCTTGCAACAACCAAGCCATGACAAATTCATTTATTTCACTGGTCGTACAACTGGTATTTTCATCCCTATTAACCCCTCTGTTTGATGAAGAATATATTCTAACTTCTTGGATGCTGTTAATAATGGATTATTGCATCATCGACATCTCCCTGAAATAGGCAGACCTTTCTGCAGCTACTATGAAACCTCACAGGGATCAATTTCTTTTACAAAGAATCTTGTCAAACATTTATTTGCTTTCTTGCCAAAGATTTGGCAATAAAAAGGGATACCACTCTCACAAAGCTGCATTCGTTTTGCAAGTAATTTAGCTTGACAGATAGATTAAAAACAAGGGGACACCTAGCAAAGAAGTATTCAGGAACTCTGCATAATGCTCCTTAAAAAAGGCACATTGTTGTAGTTAAACAAGAAAGCTATAACATCTAAAAAAATCAAGCTTGGATGGTGCCAGTTGGCAGTATTTGTTCAATTCTAACAGAGCCAGCTAGGCTACTCGTTCCTGCCATTTTTTTTTTTTTTTTACATCTTGCTAAAGTAACCATGTTATTTTGTCTAGTATGCACCCTGAAAGGTATAGTTCTGATTATGGTTTCAGGATTCATGGGCCAATTTTTTTATAGAGATCTGGGTGAGAAGAAAAACAAATATCTCAGATATGTAAACCCTTCCAGTGTGTCACAAATCACAGGTCTGCCTGGAGCCTTTGGTGTGATTCTGTCATTAAGAACCCTTTAGCATCATTTTTTAACCATGCAGAGACACTGTTTTTTAATGTGTATGTCTGTGTGTGCGTCTAAACCAACTAAAGTGGGCTGCATAGTGGAGTGGTCATTAGCAGTGTCGCCTCACAGCAAGGTTCTTCCATTAATGGCTTCATCAGTGTATTAAAGCAACAGCATTCAGTCATTCAGACATTAGCCACATTTATGTTAATGTTCCTAACAGCTCAGACATGCCTACAACAGTGAGGGAGCCATGATCCATGCACCATATATGCTATTTACAGGAGACTGGACAGTACATGCAGTGAAGTACAATTCTTACAGTGAGAGTTTTCACACGATGAAAAGTCACACGGCTGTATCAATTCACTTGAACACGTGAACGGTGATGTGCAAAAAAACAGCAGCAGGGAAAGGATTGATCAACTGAATATATTAGTTTTTCTACATGTTTAAACTTCTTGAAGAGTTGGTGCCCTTATTAGTGGTTTTTAATTACATTCACAGTATTGAGCACAATGTTATCAGGTTGAGAAAAAGGTTACATTTCGCTTCTCCAGGGAGCATAGTCTCTACCTTAATCTGTCCACTGTGTGTGAGAGGAACAATTGCAAAGCAGGAGATCTGGAGTGGTATGCAGCACAATCCAAAATGCTGTATGGTAAACTGTTTTTTGCGGGGGTGGGGGTGGGGGTGGGGGGTTGATCATTGCTGGGTTTTTTTCTCACATTCATAGGGGCAAATACTTTGGGGGAAAGAACTGTAGCAAAGAAAACCATCATATAGGAAAGTTTGAACGCATGATCAGCTGATTATGTCCAATTACATACATATACTGTGCGTGTCTATCCATGAATGGGAATTCACTAGTTCAGACTCATACCGCATTGAAACTAAATGTTACTGGGTACAACCCTGCAACATTGCCATCTCTAAATATAAAGGAAAAGCACCATGGTGCTCATTCAGACATGGTGTGGATTTGTTCAGCTGCTCCCACATTAATGGAGATCAGTGCATGTCTGAAAGGGGCTTATGTGAAAAAACAACACTTACATGGGAGTCAAAACTGGGTCTGCATCCAGTTGGTGTGGCAAGGAACAGATGCCAAAGGACACCTTGTGCATATCTCTGGGACTTTTACTGCCTTTGAAAAAGTGGTTATATATCAAAAGTCACGAGTCTTTTATTGCCATCTATACAGTGTAACGGTGCTTGCACTATACTCTGAAATTCTCTACTTTGTGATTCCTCCGTAAATACAGCTGAGATAAAAGTACAGATAATTAGAAATAAAATATGAATGATACTGAACACACAACCATGCACAATGTGAATGCATAAATTATGACCCCCTGAGATTAAGAACAGGTTGAAATATAAGATCTGCCTGTGCTTTTGAGGCACTTTCTGGTTAATTTTTTACTAACCTGCCATTCTTCAGTTTTGTCAGTTTTACTTCTGACCTTTGTTTTGTTTTTCCACCACTCACCACCTGTTGTCAGTTAATCATCACCTAGCTCAGAATATATATTCCCCTATGTGCACTTTATTTACCTCTTTGCAGTGAGCTTTACAGCTATTCCTCATGCTTAGTGATTTTGTGTATGACCACTGCCATTCATTTTGATATTTTGAAGCTCTGGCTTTTCAGATTTGATTTGCCCTTTTCCCCTGTTTGACCTGCAAGCCTGTAAATGTTGGCTTTAGGTCTTCTATACTACACTTTATTTCGTCTCTGTATTGGAGCCAATTCCTGGAAACCAGCTGTTACAGCTTTGTCTCATGGCCACTTTTCTTAAGTATAGTACATAGACTGGAAGCAGTGCTCTGAGTAACCTAATCTCATAGACCAGTGCAGTTTCATAGCAACTGAAACCCGTACAAAAACTTAATTTTCTGATTTGTGTCCAGAGACATGAGTTTCTTTGTGGGGGTTGTACTTCTGGACACAAAAATACAAACCCCATTTCCAGAAGAAAATGTTATGTTTTCCAAAAAATTGAACAAGACAAAAATTTAAATCTTTCGTTTGTGGTCAGATTATTTCATTATTTAGCTGCTTTTGGGCAAAATGGACGATGGGTTTGACATGCCAAAGATAAGAAAGGATGTCCAGGCTGTTAATGTATTAACAAAAGGTGCAAAAGCTAGAGTCTTTGATGGCGTGGGAGTGCATCTATGTCCATTACATGGATAACTTGAATATGTATGAACTTTGGAAAGATGTATATTGCCTTCATGGTTCCATCTTTGCGTATTGTAGATTATCTTCCAGAATAGTGTAACTTGTATAATCCATAAACTTCTCTGTCTTTCCTTGCCCACACGCATAACTGTCAAGTTGTGAAGGACTCCCATCAGACCAGTCATGTTATCAAGCAACTTCAATGTGAAATGTTTCCTGGTGCTTTCAGTTTTATTAGGCTTTCCCCATTAAAAACTACATGTTTAAAGTTTTAAACTACATGTTTAAAAACTAGTTACTGTTAGGCATTTAAAACTACTTGGTAAAGGTTAGGAAACTACATGGCTAGCATACAATCTAAAGCTGTAATAACTTATTGTATGAAAATGTGATTTTCCTGAACTAAAGGCAGATGACTCACAGCCCTTCAGAAAAGTTAGTTTTAACTAGGAGACTCGACTTTCATCCTATTTGTTCATATTTCTAGACTTAAAAACCAACATCAACGCTACCCAGAACTATAGCCAAACAATTGCCATATACTTTATGCAAGAGACAATGTTTCTTGGCAAGTAATTGGACAATCGTACCAATTGAATTAAGTTTAGAAGATGCATGCATGTTTTTGCAAATGAAGGAATGTGTTTCTAACTCCTCAAGCCCAAATATTTCAAGGCATTCAGTGCATTTGAACTGGTGACACTTTTGATCACATTTCTTCTCCCTCATGAAAAATGCAAGAATATCCTTCATGATCAATAAAAGCCCATACGACTGGGTCCCAGGTGATCTGACAGAGTACATAGTACCTACTGTGTGACAGCTGTGTATTGTTGAACGAGTGAAATTGACATCAATGTTCAGCAATCACAGAGCTCCCTGTCTCCTCTCCTTGATGACTCAGAGTGAATCAGAGTCAGTCTTTGATCAGTCTCTGGCGCTGTACCCAGGGACCGAAAGAAAGAGACTGGCAGCGCAGAGGATAGGACAGACGCAGCCATGTATTTACCCCTGCATTTCAATTTCCCTATTGATTATTCACGTCCAGTCACTGTATAACAGCTTGGAAGAAGCCAAGTGCAGAGTCAAAGCCTTTATTATAGAAGATCTGAGTGAACATTATTGCTTTTGCTGTATGAAACAAATGCTTCAAGCAATTATAATGATTATAATTATCTGCTGAGAGAGACGCTAAACGCAAATTGGCTCTATGTCAGTAATTAAGAGATGCACCCCTTTTTGAAGAGAGGTTAGTGAAGTTTTCATGGTGCTTTTAAAATAAAAAGCCTCAGTAATACTGTGCAGAATTTTAATATCTGCCCTGTGGGGGATAATTTGACCCCTTCTCTTGAAAGGTTTCACATTTGAATGTTATCACCTTTCAGAATGGTTAATTATATGTAAGAGAAGGTAAAAAGAAAAAAAATATAGCCTAATTTGCATCTTTATACTGTATATAGCCAACCGACACAAAAAATGGACTTTAAGAGCCAGGTTCGAGTTGTGTAGTTGTGCATGGTTTAATTGTTTTCCCCTTTAATTTCACAAATCTTTCTCTGGAACTTACCCAAGACTGTGTGCGCAAGTGTGTAACATACCAATGTCTTCTCCATGTCGCTGCATTAGAGCAACCTGCTTAGACCATTCCCCGCAGCAGCCCTCCAGTAACACAACACCACCATAACCAGACAGGTGTCAGTTTATGTATACATTAAATTTCACATTAATCTGGATTTTTATTCCCTTCCACTGTTTCCACAGAGGTGCTGCTGCATATAATGAGGTTAGGCATAACATGACCAAAGAGGTGCCTACAGTAAAAAGCAAAAACAGGAGACCCACACACCATATGCTGTCATAACTGACAATTTGATTACATCTGACATCCTCACAAAACAAAACAAAGAAAGAAAAAAAACATGCAAACTTTCTCCCCTCTAACTCCTAACAACTTTGGAGTGGATTGGTTCGGAGTCTTTCAGAGTTTTGGCAGGCAGATATGTAGACCTACTGCAATTTGCTTATCGGGCCAGAATTAGTGCTGAGGCTGCCATTCTTTTCATGCTCAAAGTGCATTTCACACTGATAGCTCTGTCAGGTTGTTGATTTGAGTTTTCAAGTGCTTTTAACACAGTCCAGTGCGGGCTTCTCTGCTCCAGCCTCAAAGACATTAGGTTTCTATCTCTTGTAATAAATTGGGATTATAACTATCCATCAGCTCAGTGTGTGCAACACTGCACCTGCTCACCTTCACCACAAGGCATCAACTCCCCGTTCCTCTTTTTAGCCTTGGCTCTGCTGATTCCCTGTGCAGCCATTTGCTTGTCATTTTTCTATTTAAAAATCAATTGTTCATTATGTATTCATGGACTGCAAGCCACATATCACGTCTTTTGTATTTACAGTAGAATATAACAGAACCCAAATAAATCACCAGCTCTCTATTGCCCATCTGTGCGTATGTGTGTGTTCTTTACTTTTCTTGACAGCTGTTTAATGGATCTGCTTTAAACTTGGTGGCTGTATTGATGGAGAATCTTGTGCTTGTAGTACCGAGTATAAGCCCATGTGGTTTAAGCAGATTGGCTAAAAGTTGTTGATAGCTTTCACATCAGATTCTGTTAGATTGGATCAGCTGGAGAAATGCTCTACTACGCTGCTAAGTGTTTTGCAAAGTGGTTGCGATTGGCTTTCATTTTAGGTCATCTGGTTGCGACCTGCAGTTAGAACATCAAACTCTTCCCAAATCTAACCCAGCCCACATCCGGTTTAATTGGTTAGGCCTGAGTAGGCATGGCTGCTGTAACATGTTAAAGAAACTAGATCATCAGAGGTCATCTACATTACATTCACAGCAGTTCTTGTACTATAGTTGTACTATACTCTCTCTTCTAAATTGTAACTTACTTAAGTTTGTGTTAGCTCGGCTTCTCAGACTAAAATTGGGTGTTTTTGTGGTTATGTCAGTACGCACTAATAATTGCCTGCTAAACAGGCACCAGATGATGCCTACTCATCTGGGTTATTTTGGGTGAGAGCTCAAGGGAGCTGAACTCTGCTTTCTTGTCTCCAAATAGTGGCTTGAAATCTTTTTATCCTGCACCAATGATTTCTGACCTCCTTTTGTTGCCATTTTTGAAGAGCTATATATATAGACATATACCTACATTTCGAATGAGTGGATGTGTCCAAACTTTTGACTGCCAGTGTATATATGATGGGGAATAACACAAATATAAATGTCTAAATACTTTTGACTCTCACCAGCTTTGCTCTTTAAAGCAATGTTTGCTGTGGAGGCCTTAATGCAAGCTTGAACTTATCTAAGCGCTTGAATGACAAAATGGGGCAAAAGAGACAATAAGCTCAGTAATAAAAACACAGAGCATGAGCTTTCAAGCAGATTAGTTACTGTGCATCCTTTTGTTGGGTTAATGCTCTGTGTTTTTATGGCGCAAATGTTGAAGTTTCTTTGACTATCAATTACAACCCGACATCAACAAAAACTTGTTACACTATGAAACATACAATAAAAGGAGAGCAAACCGCAATGATTTGTAACATTTACTTTGGTTTTCTTTTTTAATTGCAACTATATTAAACCCAGGTAAATTTACAACTTTACCCCGCATGTTAAACATTTTTAAAAAAAGAAGAAAAAAACGAGTTGTGAAGGTAAAGCTTTTACGGATTTGTTATGTTGAGCCCTGGCTTTGGGGATACCAAGCGACAGAACAGAAAAACAAAGGTGTGCAACAGTACAAGGTCGTTGTTGTATTTTTCCTTTAAAAAATTCTCCACACATTCTCTGTTGGGGACAGGTCAGAACTGCTGGCAGGTCAGCCCTGCCTGCGGTCCACTTTTTCTGCAGGCATGCCTTTGTATTGTGTGTAGGATGTGGTGTTGTATTGTCTTGTTGAAAAGTGCACTGGCCTCCCTGGGAAAGATGTCATCTTGAAGGCAGCACATGTTGCTCTAAAATCTCAGTGAACTTTTTTGTGCATTGATACTGCCACCACAGAACTATACATCACCTGACCTTAGGACTTGTTGCTGACAGTTAATGAAAGTCTGGATGGTTCTTTTAGTCTTTCATCTGGAGCACACAGTTTGAACTTCTTTCAAATAAAAAAGACTGATGTCAATATACACATTTCCTCTGTGTGATTGTCCATCCCAGATGCTTCTGAGCCAAAAGAAGTCAATCGTGCCTCCAGACAAGTTTATAAGGCCTCTTTTCTGCGCAGTACATTTTTAAGTGCTGTTTCTGAATATTATCCTATATTGCCGTGCTTGATAAAGGTTTCCCAGTGTAATCCGTTACCCATGTGGCTAAATCAGCTATTGAAGAGTGACGGTTCTTAATGCAGCGCCGTTGGGGAGATCAGAGATAACAGGTGTCCAGCTTAGGCTTGGGCTCTTGCTCTTTCCTCCATATTTCTTGAATCATTTCAGGATGTCATGCATTGTAGAGGGACAAAAACGCAAATCCCCTCCTATCTTTCTTTGATGAACATTCATTATAAGCGTTTTATTAATTATCTCGCACATGTTGACAAACTGGAGATCTTGTGCCCATCTTCGCTCCTCTGTAGTGGATATTGCTTTTGTACTAAATCATGTCTCTTGAGATCATATGTTTGAAATAACTTTTTTTTGCAAATCCTGACAATGATAATAATGATAATAATAATAATAATGGAATAAAGAAATAATAAAGAGGTGAATCCACATCAAGAAACACAAAGTGTGGTTTTCAATGGAACTACTTTCTGCTGAGAAAATGGCCCCTATTTCTACTGTCTACAGCATACATGTGCTCTGTGACCCTGGCCTTCTTGTCCCTACGTACAAAAACACAGTCTTACTTTTGTCTTCTTTTCAAAGCTGTAACACTGTGTATGTGTGCTCCTCAAGTTTACAAGACACAAACAACAGTTACAACCACCCATTGGTCTGCAGCCCTCACACTGAGCACTGCATAAGTGGATAGAAAAAAATAAACTACACATTATGGTTTACAATGAAGCCAGCCTGCTGCAAGGAGATTGCTATTTACTGATCATCAACAGCTAACCTTCTGTTGGCATGCAAGATAACAGAAGTCCAGTCTGCGACTTATAGCTTCACATACTGTCATTACCTGATGTGAGTGGCCAAATGTGAACGAAACAAGGGTGAGTGCACTGAGCAGAGTCAAGATGGTATAGATGGCATAAAATTAGAAGCTTGTTTTTCTTGCCTCGTGATTTCATGATCAATATAAAACACACAGGTGGATGAAATTATTCGTTTATCGAGTCTTCCATTTCTCTGCCTTTCCCTCAACTATGGTGTGTCTCCTATTTGCAAACAGTTGTCAAATTTGTCACAGGACTTTCATCAGTGCAGAGAACGTCCACTTTGCATCGTCCATTATCCTACCGTTTGAAAAAAAAGTCAAATGGTTTAAAAACCCACAATATATCACTTACTCAAACTGCTTTAAAATTTTTGTTATGAGTTGCTTTAGATTGCAATACTTGGCTCCTCTGATGGAGCCGTTCTGAGTGGCTCTCAGCTTGTCAGAACTCCCTAAAACTCCTGCTTCTATATCTGCAAATCATTTAAACTCATTTCAGTTCAACTCTAATTCCAATTTCCAATCAAATCAAATTAATCAAATTCAAAATTAGTTCAAATCATGCTAAACCTGTGGAAACTGTGGAAAGAAACAGCTTCCTTTAAACAGGAAGAAACCTCTGGCAGAACCAGACTCGAGAAGTGCAGCCATCTGCCTCGATTGGTTGGGGGTTGAGTGGACAGGAAATGGAGCACAACAAGCACCATAACACAAGGCCAGAAATCCCTGCTGAGAAAGAGAAACCCAAGTTAATGACGACAGTAATGTCATATGTACATGGAGGGTAAAAGAGAGCAGAGTGATGAAAGATGCATCGTGGGAGGTCGCCCAGCAGTATAGACCTATTGCAGCAAAAACATGGGATTTTTCAGGGTCACCTGAGCCACCCCTAACTATAAGCTTTGTCAAAAATTCAAGTTCTATGTCTAATCTTAAAGTTAGAGACGGTGTCTGCTTTTCTGTCTTACCCACCAACCTAATATCAGCCCTTCTTCAAATTGCTGACTAGAAAGAGAACAGTCAGTAATTCTTAGAAATTGTCAAAACTATCAGGATGTTAATTTAATAGGGCATGTCATGTAATTAGAAAAGAAATAACTGCAACCAACTTGCACAATAACTATCACTCACTGAAAAGTCACAATAATGAAAAAAGATGAGGATATTGTGATTGTGTTAAACTTCATCTGGTGTATCTTTATTTGTAGTTGAGATAAAAAAAAAAATCAGAAGAGCAATCTGAAAACAAAAGCTTTATATGTTTCAGAAACTCGAGCTCTTGTGATGATTCAGCATAAGTGGAGGTTACAAGTAGAGGTGGGTGGGAGAAGCACTCTGCCTGATCCTCTGCCTGAAGATGAGGATATTTTATGTGCTCAGAGAGAAATGGCAGCAGCGATGGCCTCAGTGTAAAAAGGCACAAAAAGAAACACAAAACATTTCTCTGCAAAGAGAGAGGGAGAAGGTGAAAAAAGAAAGGGAGAGGATTTAACCGATTGATGTAATGTTGACGGAGAAGAAAGATGGACCAAAGGAGTGGGTGGATTGTTGGGGCTGTTTCTTGGGTGCAGGTAGCTTGGGAAGGGGGGAAAAAAGTGTGAATCCATGGGATATTGGATGTCCTGACCTGGCCAGTGGAGGGCGTGAGGATGGATTGGCCACTGCGGACCATCTGAGAAAGCATGAACAAGAGACAAGAGGAGATGGGGTGATGGAGGTGAGGAGAAAGGAAGGGAGTAAGGAGAATATCAATGGCCAGACAGAGTCACATATGGATTTCTCTTCTGTCTCTTCAGAGCCTAACTTTACTGCCGCGCAGGAGTGGATCGAATTGGGAGGGAGAGAAAAAATGCCTGCTGATCCTCCCCAGAGAAATCAACACTTATGCATGAAAAGCTTCTTTGACTGTTAACTTTGTTTCCCTGCTCATTGTTCAATAGCATGCTCTTGTTTTTTTTCTTTTTTTTCTTGTCCTTCTGTTTACAAGTCAACACAATAAAAGCAACATAAGGTGGTGACAGAAAATAATGAACACTACATAAATAATAAAAAAGTCTATGCTTCAGAGTGAACTGATAATAAAAAAAGGAAATGTATGAATAAGTGTGGTTATTACAAAGTCCTGCCTTGCAACTATTTGCATAATTCCAATTACAGCACAATGACACAGTTCCTTCCTGATGTGATTTGTGCTGACTTTTAATACCATCAGCATAAACAAAAGAATATCACATTGATTCTTTCTGTCAATTTATACATCGACATTCATATAATGTAAAAATCCTGGAATGTGGAAAGAAAGCTTGAGGTTCCGTGCTTCAAAAATTATTGAATAGAGTGAACAGAAATTTGGAGATCTACTCTGATTATAGCAGACACAACAGTTTATTTATTCAGGAGCAGAGATTTGAGATTTTTGGCAGCTCGATAGTTATTATTAAGCATGAGCACCATCAGCAGTTTGGCCACAAACAGGCAGTTTAACATGAAAAAAAAAGGAATGTGGAAAATCGGTAACAAACTGAGCTACTAATAGGGAGGACACAAATAATAATACATGTAGTGCAATATTCAGTAAAAAAAGAGCAAAGGTCCATTAACTAGCAAAGTAGGTTTTCTCGAATTTGAAAATTGGAATTTTGAAAGTCAAAGACTTCAAGTTGATCTGAATGATTCAAAATCATCACTTTCAGCAGTTTACATTGAGAGAATGTATCTGGTAGAAAGTACTTTTCATTGTTAAATATTTCACAATGCTTGACTCATTATCTGCATTAGTTTTTAAGTCTATAGAAAAACACTGTTACTGTGTAAACTTTATCTATTCCATATATATAGAAAATTATATCTGGATCTCTTTTTGCAGTGAAACAGAGCTGGAAGAGACTACACTGATGGCCTTTGATCCTCTACAGGGGGATCGCCTGTGAAGAAGATAATGAGTAAATCAATAAGGCTAGTTGTAAAACTCAGGCGAAGCTATGCCTTCTCAGTTGGGGGTAAACTGTGTCTTACCACCAGCCCTCCAGCATCAACTGAAACCTAACTGCAGTGTGCTAAAAGCGCATGCATCACTTTATCAACTTCTGACACTGTATTATACAAATATTTCAAATGTGTGTGCTCATAAAAGGCACTTGTCGAGATACATCTTGCAATATATAACAAACCTCAGAGATACTGCTTTATGTCAAGTGCCAAGCTGGCTGTGCCACCTACCTCCTGGGCTGTGTTCGGATTGCTCACTTGTTTGCTTACTCACTCACCTTACCTTTTATATAGAATAGGGCTCGCTAGCTGCTGGTGCATTTCCGGCAGTACTTAAAGGAAGCAGTGCTTCATAATTACACGAGGGATATTCAGAGTTACATGTCAACATGTAAACAAACCTTGGCAGGATATGCACAGGCCAGATCTGAGGTAAACAGCATGTTTCCTATATTTGGTTGAGAACATGTTATAATTAACAGCTCTCTCTTCAAAACAACCGTTGGTGAATCACTGTTTTTAGAGCCATGGGGACCTAATTGCTGTTACTGACATGCAAATATTTTAAAAGTGAGCTACATTACAGCTCAACCCAAACGTGTTTCCAACATACCTTTTAGACTGATCAGCATTCTCTAAAGGTATGAATTTCACAGTAACATGCTGTAGCTACCAATGGTCTACGTTAACACGCTTCATCAATACATCCATTTGGTTGTGCTGTTCAAAATTTAAATGATTGACTTATCATGTAGTTGAGTATGTAGTGAATGATTTAACCAAGCTAACCAGCTCAGGTTTTAGGCTATTACAAAACAGAGGGGTAGCCAAGAAAGAAACCTCACAAATTATGACCTTTTAAAACACGCATATGCATGTATATGTAGCTTAAAGGGGAACTCCAGTATTTTTTAACCTAGACTTTATTTCTGGCATGAAATACGTTTATCTATTCACCGAGAACAGTTTGGCAAAAGTCGGCGTCGTTCGGAAGCTATTTAGAAAACTCGCGATCAGCTTATATCTATATAACAGAGTGAACAGGGCAGGGACATGCAGCCTCTAAATAAGGCATTATCTGTCTTTATTTCACCAATACTTTCAGACGACTGAATGAACGAACGTGTACTATAGCTCTGTTAGCTCATAGGTGCTGTTATGTGGCTACTTGCGTCTATAAGAGAGCTAATGAAGGGATTTCTACACAGGCACTCTACTGGGACGACTTCATCCACACGCTCCCCTATTTACTCCTTTCTCTGTGACTGTCACAGTTTATGTTTTGATTATTGTTATGTTCAGGTTCTGTCACGTTTTATGTTTGATCTTCATGTTTTCAGGTTCTTATGTTCTTTTTTCCCCTGACACTTAGTTTCACTCATGTCACCTGTTTCATTGTCATCAGCTGCACTCACTCACTAATCACCCTCTTCAGTATTTAGTCTCCCAGTTGGTTCATGTTCATCACAGAATCCTCACCTACCCTTCATTCCATGCCACGCCACAGAAAGCTAAGTCTGGTTTCCTGCCTCATAGTCTTGTTTACTAATCGCACTTTCTGTTTTTGCCTTTTGCCCTGTGGAAATAAACCTTTTTCATTTGAGAAGAACTGCATCCGGGTCCTACCTTTCACCACCGTCTTTGACAGTGACAGTCGGCTAACTTCACATGGAGTTTGCTACTGCTAGTTTTGTGCAACATGGCAGGATATTTATCAAATTTTGACAATGTGAACAACACTTTGAGTAAGATGGACGTTCTTACCGGAATGAATGAGCTGTGCTGCAGCCATGCGTGTGAATGAAGTGGTCCCAGTAGAGGTGTGTGTAGAATCCCCTCCATTAGCTCTCCTACAGCTGTAAGTAGCCACATAACAGTAGCTATGTGCTAACAGAGCTATAGTATACATTCATTCTTCCTAAAGTATTGGTGAAATAAAGACAGATAATGCCTTATTTAGAGGCTGCATCGTCCCTGCCCTGTTCACTCCGTTATATGGATATACGCCCAACGCCGACTTTCGCCAAACTGTTCTCGGTGAGTAGATTAACGTATTTTATCCCAGAAATAAGGTCTAGGTTTTAAAAAAAAACAGAGTTCCCTTTAATAAAGGTTTTGTATTCGATAAACAGCCGAAGAAATGTTTTCATCAGAACTACCCCCATCGCCAGCCTTTGTTTGTTTGCATTCGATTACCAGTCATTCCAACTGAATATAACCCAGTGGACCAATCCAGAAAGGCATTTTATCTGAGCACAGTAACTTTAGTCATCAAGCCCAAATCACTCCCAGGCTGCATGCTGCAAGCTGTAAATCGACCATTTGCTCAGACCAGCACACAGTCAGTGGGGGGGTGGAAACATAAGCTACCATTTGACCTGTGTTATACTGGAAATCAAATGCATTCGTTTTAGCTTTTGGACATTTTAGGGGAAAAAAAACAAACAATCATGATTATAATGATTTGACATGATTGGTTATGTTCCTTATTACTCATGCCATCTGCGTGCTGTACTCAGCCAAAGCATAGATTTACTGTGTTTAGCTCTTAATTGCCAGCAAATGCAAGTAGCAGGCAAATTGAAATGCAGAGCACAGATATAGCTCAGGTGTTTATGAGACTGTATACGTTGCTACAAAGAGACCGCATGTCTCTGTGTGAAAAACAGGAGACATGCTATGAAGCAGAACAACAATAGCCGTGGGAGCAGTGTGCTGGTGTTTCACGAGTGATTGCGTGTGCATTTCATATTTCTTGCTATTTGATCATTTAGTCTTTGATATTTCACTCAGGTGTGAAACTTGAATATTCCAAATAGAAAGGCATTTTATTTAGTTTTTCATGTATGTTTACATTAAGGTTATTCTGCCCCATTATGTGATATATATATATATATATGATCCATACAAAATGTATTCCTAACCATGATGTCTACTTTTGACCCATTTTTCATCAGTCAAGATGTCTTTTTAATCTACATACTTGCCACGTGTAATTCTCATTGTCCTCACATCAAAGACGTGTCCCATACAAATACTTTTAAGGATGTTAATATTTGTAATGGCCATTACACAGAAGGAGGAGAAAGGAGAGCCTAGGAGAGACCTTGGGTTGGTTATATATTCAAGACAGAGCCTCACGCTAATCCACATACACTCCAGCTTCGTCCCTCATGTGTGCCCTGCCCTTAAGAAGACAAACAATAGATATCCTTCACTCTCCTCCAGATCACCTCTTTCAACACATTATCCTTCATCTGCTTATTCTTGATCTTTTCCATATACCCATGTATCTGTTTATTTTCAATGTAAAACAGAGACACCTATCAATAAATGGAAAAGAACATATTTTGCAAAAATGCCCACATGAAAATAGATTTCATGCAAAACAGGCGGGGAAAAAAGGCGCTGGATCACTTTCTGTTTGTGTAAGAGGGATTTTTAGCTAAGCCCAATTTAACAGTCAGTGAGTTTAAGCAAAGGTGCTCCACGCTTTCTATTCTGCAGCATAAACACTCAATATATGCTAAGCCTCATTCTCTTGGTGTGCATAATGCTGCCTGGATCTCACCAAGCTCCGATGGACCCGCACCCACGGCCCCATCCTCCTTACTCCTTCTGCCAATAGCTGCCAAGGAAAATCAATATGTCAATACACATTGCAAATGTTGGGTCTTGACTTTGCAAGGTGATGTCTGCTTGTCTCTGCAATTTTGCTCTGTGCGCAAAAGGAAATAAAAAAAAACTGTTCCTTCACTCTCCCACAGACAGTGGGTGATGAAAAACGTAAACATCATGAGAATTCACCATTGTTTTCTGAACGCGAACATGACAGGGACCATCTTTCTGCTCATTCTTCTCTTACTGCTGTGCACACTTCATTTTTACCTCGCTAGATTTGAGCCCCGGCACCCGCAGAGCTGGCAATTGGGAAGAGAGTGGAGCACCATTGCTATCCATCCTTCTGTCTTGGTAAATTTCTCTCCCTTTCACTACTCTTTCAAAAAGAAGTTTTTAGGTTGATTTTGAATGAAAACCACAGCCCAGCAGAGCACGGAAATATATCAAGGTTTCATCCCCAAGCCCCACGGTATTTAAGCACGGTGCTAAGAGGGAGGGGGTGGGGAGGGATGCTGAGGAGAAGACCTGGGGCTCTGCAGTAAGAGCCCAGAGACCCCCGTCTCTCTGAGAGATCAGTTCTACTCTGAAAACTCTATCTACACTTAATCCTGTCTCACAGGGACGCACACCCACACATGCGCACACAAATGTAGGCACTCAAACACACGTGGCTGAATTATTCACACACACTATGAGTGCATATTGTACAAGATCACTTAAGCTACACAAACTCATACTGATGAGTTTATAAGACTAACAAAATGAAGAATAATGAGTTTCCTTTTTCTTAACTAGCTTCTTATTATGCATCAGTTCCATGGTAATCACAGCTCAGTTGGCTATAGACCTGATCGCTTGCCAAAAGCACATGTTGAAAGGGGCACTTTTGCAAAACATGAACCTTCTCCCAGTAGAGTTCATGCACAGTATAAAGTGTGTGACAGATGAGTAAAGCTGGAACCCTCTGAACCCTCTTCAAGAGTGATGCTGCCCTATGTTAATAAATGAATATGCATGAGATTTCAGATTAGCACTTTTCATTCCAAATACACTCTTGCTGCCTCTTCAGCTGTCATGTGCTGTGCATGTATCTGACAATAAACAGTATTACAAAAACATTCAAGCCCACTCCGTTTTTGTATTTTATTTAGATTTCATTTTCTCTCATCAAGCACAAGGACCGGGAAAGCTGGTTTGATCTGTTTGTTTCAAGAAAAGTTTCATGAAAAAGGGCACCAGGGAGAGGCCAAACAACCCTGTCACGCTGCTGGTGTCTGAAACCCATCAAGGTTGCTATTTCTCCAGGGATTGTTTGCCGCAGTCACTCTCGCTGTCTTGTTCTGTTCTGATCCAGGCTTTGCCCTCAACAGCTTTTTGGATGATCAGTGATT
The DNA here is from genome assembly GCF_036924035.1 of Leuresthes tenuis. Classification (NCBI taxonomy): domain Eukaryota; kingdom Metazoa; phylum Chordata; class Actinopteri; order Atheriniformes; family Atherinopsidae; genus Leuresthes; species Leuresthes tenuis. The sequence goes on along the minus strand of NW_027325365.1, from coordinate 22,288,976 downwards.
GAGCTGCGAAAGGCGACTCATGAATAATTATATGTTTTCAAGTGTGGCAAATTAATTCTTTGGTGTCATGTCAGTGCCTGGCACTTAGAGTAAACACAGCTTTCACGTGTCTCCAATTTTACATGAAATTAACATATAAGAAAACCAATGGTGATGTTAAAAATTCTATCTGCTCCCAAAGGTATTGACTGCCACTAACAAAAGAGATTGCATTGACATTTAAGGAAAAAAATCCTTTTTTAGCTGCTGTAGCCATGTAATGTCTATCACTATCGAGGCTAGAGTTTAAAGAAGGAGAACACCAATCAAATTCATCATACGTGAAGCAGATGTAGATGTTGGCTATGTTCCAAATGCAAATCTGTCCTGCACCTCCACCATCCTCTCCTTAGCCATGTCTTTAGTTACCTAGGTGTTTAACATTCATTAAATAGTCACTGTCATTTATCAGGGAAGCAAAGTATGACACACTTTGCCTGGTGTGTTCAAACCTCTGGCTGAAAAAGGAATTAATGTTTTGTGGGCGCAGATGAGTTTGGCTTTGACAACACTTCCCTGATTCCAAATCTTGCATCAAATCCCCTGTCAGCTCCATCATCCTGAATTGCATTTCAGATTTGATTGAGTTCCGTCAAGCAGCTAAATAGATAAATAATGATAGCACCGAGTCAAACCTGTGATTATCTGTTGTTGGGAAAGATGCAAGAAATAACTTTTTAATGTTGTCTGGTAGCATTTATTCAAGGAGCCACATCAACAACCTGATGAGCTCGGCTATGTGGCAGAAAATAGGAAAAGCTCACAGAAATGTTGACTGATATTGACAGTTTGGGCAAACTGATGGAACAGATGTAACACTGACTTATAGTACGGTCATATCGACTTGATTGTTTGATCATCAGCTGTGTTATATGTCCAGCACACAGACATTAGCTTGAGAGCTGTGACCTTCTGAATGTGCAAACACAATGGAGTATTCCGTTATTCAGTTAGGGATTATTCTCATGGTAAATTGTGTAGGAAGCAGGGAGCAAATATCTATTCATTTAGGCAGATGGACGAGAACTTCAGAGAGATCTGCACCAGACATTACCCATTAAGAAATGACAAACGGAGCCACTGCAACGTCACCCAATGGATCATGATCTTTCTGGAACCAGAAGTGACCATTATTGGACAGAAATCAGGGATCAGATGGTAACTCAACTGACTGAGCTGGCACACCATCGTGTTTGATCAGCCGGCTCTAGATCGAATCCAGGCTGCATCCCTTTCCTTAAAGTCAAGCAACTTTGAAAATAAAAGCCACAAGTTGCCACAAATCATAGCGTAGAAAAATATGTTGCACCAGAGACAATGATGATGAGGGAAAAACTTTTAGATTTTTTGAATTTCGAGTTTACTGGAATCAGAAATGTTTTGGAAGTGGTGCCGATCGGTTGTCAGAGGTATTGCACTTTACAACACTTCCCACGCTGGATTTACATCTGGCAGCAAATGGCTGCATCCATTTTCTCTACAGACAATGTTACCAAGTTTATGTCTATAGCTGCAATTCGTCAACTATAGGACTGAAGCAGATGATTTATAACATGTATCACATGCTGTAAGAGGTTCTTATCCGAGTGTTTCTCACCCTGACCAAGTAGATTTTTATGCCTAATCCACATCCCAGTCACTAAATTGAAAAATGTAATTAAAATTTGTCCTTTGAAACTGCTAAACCCTCTTTTCATGACATTACAGTAAGACTAAACTGTATATTTCTGTCTTATGTACTTTACACAAACAAAACAAGAATTCTTTGGTGAAACAACAAATGGCATTTTGTTTCAGTTGCACAAACTGTCAAGAGACTGCGCCATGTGAAGAAATTGGAAACAGACCTTTCTTTGCCACTCTGATTTAAATTTTTTTACGTGTTTTGTTTTGTATTCATCATTCTCTGACTGAACATCAATAACAATAACAACAACAATAACCCAAAAAGAATACATGTTTTTCAGTAAGTCATTTTCTTTGTCAGTTTCTAAATTTTTATCCGCTGAGGCAAAAGTAAAACTCTTAATAAACCTTAATAAGTTTCCACCAGTCCTTCCCTGACAGTGCAGTTACAGCCACAGAGATTTTATGCCACGTCCGAAGACCTTCAGATAGGCATCTCATAGAATCCATAAACTTTACTGTGCATTCTCTGCTGTCTTTACTGCACAAAAAGCCAAAAAGTTCATTTTTATTTTAATTGAAAGTCTAATTCTTGTTATCAACTCACTTTGCTTTGCAAGTGTAACTTCACGATGCACAGCCCAGTGAGTATGACTTCACAATTTCTTCCAGGCTCTTATCTCTAAAAAAGTAATTTTACACTATTTAATCAGAGATGTGTAAAATTGCTCTTTTACTGCTGAATTCCACTCGTTGCTCTCAGGTGAAGACAAACTAATTAATCTATAATCCATGACCAGCTCCATTTTATTGAGATGAGGTCTCACATAATGATTCGTCTCCTCTCTGCCAACATTCACCCTCCTGAGTAAAGTGTCATCTGAAGGCAAACAACAAAAGTACAAATTCTAGAGAAATCTAAGCTTCCTGCTCTGTTCAGTGATAGTTGCTTTGCATTTCATCTTTCTGAATGTTGTTCTGCTTTCATATATTTATTTATAGCTCGGCTTTTTCATCAGTGGCTCTGTGATAATCAATGTTGCCTCGCAGCAAGAACACCCAGGTTTTGATTCATGTGGTGAACTTTTATTGAAGCCTAAGTTTGAAAAAGAAAAAAAAATCATAAATCGGTACTTGAAATCTATGCAGTATTGAAATGTGCAAGTATTTGTATGCTACAGCACTAAAATTTTGAACATGGTATTTAAAATCAGCGTATTGGCAGTGACATGATAAGCATGTTTTTCACTTCCATTTTGCCAAGAACACTGTTATTTGCCTACAACCTCAAAAGGTAATAGATGAAAGAAAAAAGCAGCCTACAATTAGGATTCATTTATGTTATTTGCTACACAGAAATGTCTAACAATATTAAGTTGAGGCTTCTCTAATCTTAATCTTAATCTTACTCTTGGTGATCGCAGGACACTGCTACACAGGTCCAGCTCAGAGCAGAATTATCCAGCCTCCCCTATCTTCAGATATTCCCTCAACTTTATATTCTGTGTGTTTGCTAAACCTTGTAAATAAGAAGCCGAAACAATTTTCCATCATTTTTGCACCAATTCTACAGCCCACTTAACTTAAGAAAGAAAGAAAGAAAGAATTGAACTAATAACACTGTATTATTAGATCAAGAATAATAAATAAAAGCATTTATGTCTGTCAAGGTGCCTTTCTTGACAGTGACTCAAAGTGAGTTGACTGAGTTGCTTATCAGGAAACCAGACTTTTTGTTGCCATTTTCATTGATTTTAATTCAGTCTAAAGTTGGATTTATTATTCAGCAAATACTTGTTATTGACCATTAAATATCAACTTGTGAACAACTCTAAAGTCTCCCAGTACCTAATAATACTGTCAAAAAATTCAAAACACAAAGGAATAGATTGACAATGATGGCCAAGGTTTATTGAGCCTTTATATTATACAAGAATTGCAAATTAACTTTGACTATCACCCACTGTTGGCTGTTACATTACTTTAGCGCACCAGTCAGTGGTGGTCAAGTCTTAACAACCTGAGCGATTCAACACATGACTCGCGATGATATTGTGCCTAAAAGAGGGATCAGTGTCAGCTATGTGTGACAAAAATGCAGACACTTGAGAACAAAACTATGACTCAAGCGATCAGTTTGATGGGAGGTAGTGTGAGCTCTAAGGGTAGGTACTGTATGTTCAGTTCACTCAGAAATAACATACTTCAAGAGTTATTGAGTGTAATTTGTGCCCAAATCTACCTTTTTGGAGTGATGGTGGTGGGGTGAGTCTTTAAACCGACTGCTATTAAAAGGGTTTTAAAGACATGGGAGAATAGAGTTTATAGTACCGACGCAGCTTTGGCATGTTGACATGAAGATATCACAGACATTTTATTAAGACCTCGGAAAGTTGTGTCAACCTTTGAAAAAGGCTATAATATGTCTCCATTAGAGTACTTCTGCGTGTCTGTAAATCAGTACATTAGGAAGGATCACCTGTCAGATATGGCAGTACTCGCCTGTAAAGCCTCTCAGATCACTGGAGATAAATTTGTTGATAATACCTACTGCCAGAACCTAAATTGGTGCAACAGCCATTAGCTACAGTGATCTGAGAGGTCGAGCAGGTAAGTACTGCTATAACTGCCTAATGTACTGATTTGAAACTGCCCAGACTTGAAACTGGAAATGAAATTGTTCAAGGGTTTCACATGTTTTTGTTGACTCATCTTCCCTATCTTTTACTTTGATTACTCTGGACCTTCTATGATTCATTGAGCAACCTCCTCTCTCCTTTTTATTCTTTTACTATAAACTATGCAAATAGAAATCGTCTTTATCAAGTAACTTTCTGTGGGTAAATCTCCAGCTATGGAGCGGCATATTTCTGATCCTTAGTAAGTGGCCCTTTCCCCCTGCTTAATGTTCAGTGTTTGTTGCTTCTCAGTGCTCATCTTCTCTCTCGGCTCATCCCGACTGGTTGTGGCTGACAGCCACACTCCCTGAGCCTGAGGTTTCTTGCTGTTAATAGCAATTTTTTTCTCCTCACTGTTGCCAACTCCTTGGTCAGGAAGGATGAGTAGGAGTCCTCATTGTTGCCAAAAGAAAAAAAAAAACAAAGCACTGCCACTTTCTTTTTCTAAGAATCATAAATACACACAGTATAATCTCCTTGTTTCTTAGCCGCAGCCACAGTAGCCTGCACATAATCTCAACACATAGTTATGTATAACTGTAGATTTTATAACCCTTTGTGAGTAACTTTCAGAACTATTTGCCAAACTATGACCTTAAGTTAAAAAATAACAGTTAAAAAGAAATTGATTTGAAGAAATCTACATTTTCTCTCATGGAATTCAACCATTCTACTGACTTTAGTTTTTCAACCTTCCCTTTTTATTATTTCATTTCACTTTATCTTATTTAACATTTTTCATCTCTTTTATCTTCCTGTTTGTAAAGAGCATTGAATTACCTTTGTCTCTTATTGTATTAAAACACTTGCTCAGCCTTGGGGTTTATACTGATGGTTTGAGGACATCGCTTTGGACTCTTTGTCACAGTTTATGTTTTGATTATTGTTATGTTCAGGTTCTTTATGTTCTTATGTCATGTTTCTCCCCTGCCATCAGCTTCACTCATGTCACCTGTTTCCTTGTCATCAGCTGCACGCACTCAGTAATCACTCCCTCCACAGCATTTAGTCTCCTGGTTTCCTCTCATTCATTACAGAATCCTCACTAACCCTTTAATGTCACAGTTGTAAGTTATGCCTTATGGTTATGCCTCATAGTCTTGTTCAGAGTATCTATTCATAGTTTTATTTTCATAGCCTTTTTATTGTTTTCAAGTATTTTTGAGATCCAGCTCTGCCTCGCCTTTTGTTCATGCTCTTTGTCTTGGTTGGAATATACCCTTTTGATTTTTTTTTTTAAAGTTCTGCATCTGGATCCTACCTTCTCCACCGTTCCTGACACTTGAGATGAACACACAGTGTTTAAGATATTTCAAGGAAATTTGCAAGAACTATTAAATGGAGAGCAGAAGAATAACTGATAAGATTTACATTGATTAGACAAAAGATTGAAAGATCAAAGATTTTTTCTATCTGATAAGCTATGTGTGTGATTAGCTGTTATCATAATTAAGTAATTAACTGGCCCATTGTTTCAGCGGTTAACAGAATCACTCACTCCTCACTTTGTTGACGTTTTAGAATCCAAACCAGGAAAAAGCAGCAGTGATTTAAGTGTTTTTAGATGATGTTTGCTAAGTCACACTGACAGACACTGAACTGAGGCTGCAACAATAACAAACAGTGCAGATGCAAAATACATTAGATTGCTCTCATGTACATCCAATGGAAACATAAAAGGAACAATTGAGTGCCCCTCATAGCAATAGACATTTTACAATGGCCCTGGGGGAAGATAACACAACAGGGGAGTGGAGACACAAGTGTTTTGATTAGGTATACTAATTATCTTCAGACCGTTAGCAAAGAAGGGAGAGCATTAAGTTAAATGGCCTGCTCCAAATTCTCTTTGTTTCAGCAGCATAAATAGCTCGACGACATATCAGATCTTCATCTTCTTCTCATTCTCTTTCCCTCTGACTCCCCCCTCTCACTTTGAGGAGAGCAAAATGAGTGGAGATCTTGTTCGTTACAATGAAATCAGACAACATTAAATCGTTCTCCTATTAAATTAGCCCTTTGTCAGACAAGATGTCTTCAATACATACAAACGACAACCCAGTTCACACACTCACACCCACCCAGGTCTCTGCAGACCAGTGGAAGGAATCGGGCTCTGCTGCCACACTTAGACGATAATTATAGTATATATAGTGGATGCCTTCTGACAAAACAAAAACATGCCATACGCAGATCGGCCAGTTTAACAGGCTGAGGATAAATCAACATTTAGTGCGCACCGACGCTGGGGAAATATTTATCCTGCAGGACAAATGATGTGTGTGACAAAGCAGCCATATTGGGAGAAGTAAATAAGGCAGATTAACCGTTCTGGTGTTCTGGTGTTGTGTTCCCAGACATGTTCGAGGAGGACAGATGGAGGCAGTGAGACATGCAACCCTCATTGTTATCACAGACTGGGCAAAGCAGCATCAGATTTAATCAAAAGAAAATAAACTCAGCATGAGGAGTGCTTGATTACTCATCCTGCAAGGACCTAAAAGGAGAATTAACGGGGCCTCAGATTGACCAATGAGAATGATCAGTCTCTGTCAATTAATGTTCTTTGAAATAAGAAAAATATTTCATATGACCTTTTTCTGTGATATCAATATTCAGGTCACAGTGTGCCTTGACTTCACAGTGTTCTGTCACAGCTAGTTTGTTTGTGTTTTCCTGTCAGACACGACATTGTCCATGCTGAGCGTCAATCTCTTGGTAAGGTCTAGCCTGTGGAATTAAAGGTCAAAAAACAGTCTATATATTTCTTTTCAGTGGCAGCCAAAGCCACCCACATGTAACACTGTGCACTGTATTATCAGCCCTGATGAAAAGACACCGCGTCATCTTTCATCTAACCTGAAAAATGTCATCTTCTTCTCTTGGACCTTGCCTCAGGCTGAGAAAGTTTCTTTTCTATGAAATTATGAGGTGCACCGGTTGTCCCCTGTAAAGCAAAATGTTCCTTGAGGGATTATCGAAATTGAAGGAGATGAAAATGATTTAGTTTTATTTGCTTTTCAAGAATTTATGTTATCAGCATGGGTTTATTAGACTGTTTGCGAGATTGAACACATCATGGTTTTTCTAAAAAAATAGAAGAAAAAAAATCATGCATTTCCCATAAGAAATGATGCACATGCAGACTTTCAAGCTGAAACAGCATTTATATCCTGGCAAAGATCAGATAAGACACAGATCAGTGGGGGAGTCTCTGGGGAGAAGTCAGCCTTGATGATAATAGCACAAGCATGCTTATAGAGATGGATGCATGGAGGTACCGCTTTCACCGTGGATGCCTCACAGAGACTGTACATTTATTATTAATAATTTAGTGGCCTTGGTGGCACCAGCTGGCACTATTTTTTTTTTTATTGGTCTGAAAATCTATCATGAAGGAAAGTAGCAGTTTATTCTTTGTTGGGTTGGTAATCTGGGGTTGGAAAAGACTTGGTTGTTTATTCTTTATCGTTCATGTCTCCGTTGGAATTGTTTGTCACCATTCTATGTCAGCATGGTTAACAAAAAAAAAAAAGAAAGGAAAAAGTGGAGAGTGATGTTAACTGTGAGGTGGGGGGAGTCTTAACATGTCCTTGTATTGGCTGCTAATGGAACTATTCTCAGGAGTGCTTGTATGGGCTCATCGAGGTAGGAGCTACAGATGTTGTTTGGAATGTTATTAGATAAAAGTGTAGCTACATTCAACATTTGCTCGAAGTGGCTGGAGCTCGTATAGATACTGCTGACGTCCTGGCAAAAGACGAGAGGTCACTTTAATTTAAGTAGTAGAGAAAATCTGAAAATGCTGCAAGGAAGATTGGTTTATAGGGTTAGGGCTTACATTTGATGATTCAGGTGCTGTGTACAAATTGTTCACTTGTTCATGTACAGGGTTTACAGATTTCCAAATTAACTATATGGTGCTCCACAATCTAGTAACATGGTACAAAACTTGTACTGTACAGACGTTGTAGGCCTGCACTGCATGGACCCTTGTGTATTGCATCCTGCAGCTATATGGAGATGATATAACTTGCTAGGACTAGCCACTGCTAGTGAGCATTCTTACGTCTCAACCATTAATTGACTTGTCTCTATTTGTGCCTCAGCAACAGGATGTGAGAAATTATTTATAAAAAAAATGTACAAGAGCTATATTTGAAACTTGAATTGCTCTGTCGATACAAAATAAAAACATGTTGGGGACACATAATAAAGCAGCTTGCTTCTTTAGATCCGCATGCAAGCTACAACCGTGGTTCAACAGTGGCTCTAAAAAACAGTTGTTTACCAAAAGCTTTTTGTTTGTTTGTTTGTTTTGACATACTTAATGGCTTTTATTTATTTTTTTAGTAATATCATTTTGATATTAGTATTTTGAAGATTATATTTAAAGTCCCAGCTGCAGTCAATGCTTGTGTAGATGGATACAGCACGATTTTTAAAAAACAGGTGAGGACAGATTTGTATCATAAAGTTTTATGTCGTTCGAATCCTCCTGGAGTTTTTAATGCATAACTGTGAATATTCATGTAGTGTCAAAAATGCATCAGCAGCTGGCCACCCCTATCCATTCGGGAGTTCCTCATTAAATTAACACTAGTGGGTGACTGAGTCTTTCTAGAAGTTGAGGATAAAGCTGGAACCTACAGACTCTGTCAGATTGGATCCTCTGCCAGAACTGAGGTATTCATGCATGTGATAAACACTTTCATCAGATGTGTGTCATGGCTGCAAATTAAGAAAAACTTCAAGATAGACAAGCAACATACAAATGATCATCTAAAAGCTTGTCCTGATTTACTTTCATATGGAACAACCAAAAATATCGGTGAGTGACAGTGTATTTTGCATATGTGTTGCGGCAGTAGCATTTGTATCCTCTATAAAGCAGATCAATATCCTTTTTGCTCAGTAGAAAAAACTATATGTCACTCTTTTATATGATGTTCTAGTTTAATGTCCTTACTTGAAACACTTACTTGACTGCTATCCTGTAGAGTAATTGAACAAAAGTCATATATATGAGAACCAAGGGCAAAAAGGGGAAGTTGGAAAGGGAAAGGTGTGGTAAGTGAAGGCAACAGTGGTGCTAGGTGCTGTTAAAGTGTTGTTTAAGTGTTGTACTAAAAGATGTGCTCCTTAGTTTTTTGTAAATGTATAATTGTAACTTAAGAAATTATTCATTAAAAATCCTTCTTTCTTTCTTTCTTTCTTTCTTTCTTTCTTTCTTTCTTTCTTTCTTTCTTTCTTTCTTTCTTTCTTTCTTTCTTTCTTTCTTTCTTTCTTTCTTTCTTTCTTTCTTTCTTTCTTTCTTTCTTTCTTTCTTTCTTTCTTTCTTTCTTTCTTTCTTTCTTTCTTTCTTTCTTTCTTTCTTTCTTTCTTGCAGGGTTTGTATATTCATATACGTGTATTTATTACACAGTATAATTCATGTCAAAGAACTCAGAGACAGAGCAATTACAATCATTGTTACCATAAAAACAATTTCTGTGTATATTCACACACTAGAGGGACCTATCTAATTGAATCTATTTCCTTTGCAGATGATAGCTTCACCTTCTGTCATGGTGGATGTTGTCTAATTTCCATGCTGAGGAAATATGGTTTTATTTCCTGGCTTATCTCGGCTGCCTCCACCTCATCTGTTTCTTGTTCTCTCAGCATCTCTTCCCGTTTCTCACTCTTTCTCTCTCCGTCTCTCTCTCTCCGACTATCTCGTGGACATTACCACCACCAGTAGAGAAATGATGGTAATTGGCCATTTTGGGCTTGGACAGCTGCTAACATGAAAGCAAAAATGGCTTCAGCTTGGAGAGCCGGGCTCTAACCTCTTCAACAGTTTTCTCCTTAGTAACCCAAATTCCTCTTTTTTTCAGGTGCATGCATTAAAATGTGCAAAAATGCATAAACACATGTAGAGCACATAAACACAAATGAGCAGTGTTTCCAGTTATTTTGCCCCTACTTGGCTGGAACTGAATGTTAGAACCGAGCTACAGTCATGTGAAAAAGCTAAATTCATCTCATGGAAATTTTTGGGACTTTCTTGACAGGTCCAGGGATTTGGTCCTGTTTGAAATAATTGCTGTTAATAAAGGTGACACGCAAGTTACACACGCAGTTGACAAATTATACAAAAAAATTTAAATGAATCGTTATTTAACCAAATCCATGAAATCAGAGTCAGGAATTGTAGTTTAGGTGTGAAAGATTAGAAACTCACAGGGAGTGACAGAAGAAACTGCAGTCAAAGAAACTGGTGCTTACTTTGCCCCTGAAGTGTGTGCTGTCACCATGACAATGTTTGTCACAGACAATGGACATCTTTTCTGGAGAAAAGCAGACAGAGATGTTATGTTTTATGGTTGTTTGCTGCCTCCGGTGCCGGGCAGCCCACTACCATAATAATAATCCTTAACCTTCTGGCAAATATACCAAATGGTTGACCAGATATCAGACACATGTAAAAAAAAAAAAAACTTAATTACTTTTTGCCAGAGGAGGTAACACTAACTTCTGAGGCCAATGGTTCACTTAGTTTCACAAAAGAATATCACTTCTATTAATATTTTGGTTCAGTAGAAGTTATTTTTCAAAGAAAGTCGCTTTTAATGGAGGACACACTACCAAATAAAAAATATGTTTGCTTGTCCATACGCAGTGTGTTGAAACAGCCAACAATTTTCATGGGATGTACTTACTTTACCACATGATTGTTTGTCTTCTGTATACAGATTAAAAAGCCTCCAATTTTGCCTCTTAAAGCTTCTAAGCAAGGACGATATGCTTCACTGAATAATAAATGAGTAAGTTCCACTCGACTTGTGGTTTTTAATTTAGACCAAGCCATTACCCAACTTGTATCAATTAGGCTTCCTTGGATTTTATGGAATTGACCAGCAAAGGGTCTAAGATCATCTTTTCTTCTTTTTTTTTTTTTTTTTTTTTTACTGAACCGCTTTACAAATGTGCAAAGCAAATGAAATCGTCTCACTGGGTTATAGTGGAAAATGGTGGAATTAAATAGTGGGGTTCCACAATTCTGCAGAGCATCTCGAGGCTCGGCTCCTTGTAACAAAGATCCAATCGATGCCCGCAACCTGAATCCCATCTGACTCTAATGCCAGCCACATCGCAAAGGTTTAATTCTTTACTTTCACACCAAATTACTTTTTAGCCCAAGGCACATTTTGTCCAAAAAATTTATTTGTGGTCACAGCTTCAGCCGAATGGCCATGATCCACTGATTGACACAGGACTGAAGGCTGAATTGCAGTGGTAGCACATATGCTGCCAGAAGTCGGAACTGTTTCTGTTGAATTACTCCACACCTACACCTTCAGTGAGGTGCCGTAAGCCTCGGGGCACCTCGGTCATTAACACAGGACCTAAATTCTGGTCCAGACCACTGCAGAGCACAATCACAACCCTTTATCAGGTTTGGAGGAGGTTTCTTATTGAATCTATCTTACAGCAGCAAATAATTCAATGAAGGTGAGCTAAACCTTGGGGCTCTACCAGTTAATTAAAATCCTCATAGTAAATTTGATCAATTTCATTTCATCATCTTAGTTCGGTTCCTCTAGTTTCATTCTGTGAGTTTGATTCCCCTGAAAACTGGATTTGTCTGCGTGGTATTACTCCTGAAATAGACAATATTCTCAAAAGTATGGTACATCTGATTTTTAATAATAAAGGATTGTCTTGTGATCCTCCACTCAACTTATGGGCTACATTTGTATCCTTTTGGAAGAGTTGGAGTGCCATCATGTGGGGGAGGTCCTTAACTGCAGGCTGGCAATGAAGAGGAAGCATGCACAAATGAAAGTATTTGGTAGTAGAGAGACATATCAGTGAGATTTAGCCATTTCTGAAAAGGTTTCTGAAGATGTTTCTCTGCATATTTTGAATTTAAAGCAACAAAATGCCCCCTGACGTTAGTTTAATAAGAAATAGAACATATTACATTTACTATACAGTTTCTGTTGCTTCCTCTAGATGTCTCCCTTTACCGAGGTCTATTTCCACCTTTGAGTATTTGACAAGTCACACAACCTTGCCTTCATGATGTATGTGTGCACTCTTCACAAAACAATGTCTACAAATAACATTAAAAAGATGTGCATTGTTACAGCAAAAATCACTAAATAGGAAGCACAACGTATTGAGACATTACTAAACAATTATATCAGAAATATAGAAAACGTTTAGGTTAAATCTTGGATCTTGCATCATAAGAGAATTATTCATTTTTGCTTTTGGTGCTTAGTAATAAAGACATAACAAAAGAGTGTATTTTGAATCAACTACCTGTTTGCAATACATGGACCTTCACCTCTGATAATAAAATCCAACAAGATGGTACACAGAGATGAATAGAATTTAAAGATCTAAAGATAATAATACACCCAAATATGGCAAACGCTTGATCTTTACTGCTACAACCGGCATTAAACAGAGACAATGACATGGTCAGAGGTCAAAATTCATCAAAGAGATAAAACACACAACCCTAAAAGAACTTTTTAAAAGATGAGTTGGTGAGCAGAGGGCCAGTTTGCTATCAATCACTGTACTAATTGTGTGCTATCTCTCCTTAGATCTCAGCCCTTCACTCAGCAGTTAGGCTTACACATTGTCACACATTGTGTAGAGAAGACACAGGATGATCAGCAAAGTTTTATCTCCTTTTGTTTTTCCCGGTCAAATATTTCTCCTCTCCTGACTGTAAGCCCACCCTTTGTAACAAAGTCCCTGAGGCTTTTCCCAATCAGAAACCCTTTCTGATTGACCCTCTCTGAAGAAGTTGAGAGAGCGGAGATGGTGTTTTGTGTGCCAGACTGCTTCTCTGTCACTGATACTGACCTACAAAAAGTGCCAAGTTTAGCACAGCCAGGGGCCTCTGTAGGATGATACAGAGCCAGATAAACAATCCCACAGATGATCAAACATCTGCTTCATCCCACCATAACTCATGTATAAAAAACTGGTCTATTAAAAAGTAGATTATGGATATCAGTAAAACCAGATTTTTTTTAAAAGTTGGCCTGTATGGGATGTTGCTTTTGATTTGAATTCCTAAAAAATCTGCCGTTTCCTCCCTTGCTCTAAAACAGGAAGTAGAACTGTGGTTGTCTTCCGCTCGTCTTGTTTATTGGAACCCGCCTTCCTGTTTTCAGATTCATCCTGATAAAGGCTGAAAGTCCCCCCGCTGAAAGCCCCAAACACACACTCACAAACAGGCACACTCCCTCTGTCTTGTCCCTCATATTCTGTCTTTCTCTGTGGCTTTCTTTCCCCCTCTCTGGCTCTCAGATGACTAACTGATAAGTCGTTTTGTGAGACATTCCCATCACCAACAATGTTCGGGACCTTTCTACACATTCCAGCTGTCGCGTGGGCTGGCACATATGTGTGGTTACGTGTGTTTAAAATTGATTGATTAACCCAAACCGATTGCAGTTGGGATCAAAGAGTCAGATGTCAAAGTGTGAACTGGTAGGATGAGTTCAAATATGTGTGTTAATGTGTGTGTGTGTGTGTGTGTGTGTGTGTGTGTGAGTGTGAGTGTTGAGTGCAGTGCCATGTGCACCCAAGCCAGGAAAGTATGCAGGTCAGTGCAGAGGGAATGTCAGGAATGTCCGAGTAATTCAAACTCTCTTCTACTACCAGAGGCAAGAACAACCTGGACATAATCTTTTTTACCAAAAGTGGGCAAAAAGTAGATTTGTATGGGTGGCAGAGCACTTTCACATTCTGGTATATGAGGAGTCCCAGTGTATTCATGTTCCCATCGTCTCATCAACCCCCCCCTCCCAGTCTTCCCCATCTGAGGACATGTGGTAAAATTACACAGAGTCATTCAGCCTCAGTATTCCCAAACACCTGCACTGAAAACAAGAATTCGGCTGACCTCCCAGCTGTTCTCACATGAGTTACAGCCCCTGAATCCAGTTCCCAGGCTGTAGTAAGCCTTTCATTTGATATCACAACATATCTGTCCCCCTCCCTCCTTCCCTCTTTTCCTCCCTCCCTGTCTGGCTGGCTTTTTCACGGCAGCCTGTTTTCACTCAGCGGCTTTGACAAAGACTGGTGAAATAATTACAGCTGGGCCTAAACCCTGCGAGTGTTTGTCTCCAGTAATCTCCACCAAGCCCATGAATGTGGACCGTGTCATAGGAAGAGGAGGAAGAAGTCGATTGTTCTGAAATCGAGAGGCCAGTGACATCATTTGAAAGAGCTCTGTTCAGAGTGTTCAATGCTCTCTGAAAATAGGCCACTGAGTAAACTCGCCATACGTCAAGAAAACATAGCAACTAAGACACAAGCACATCACAATTTCTCATCTGTCTCTCTTGATTCATCCCCCATTTTTATTCGCTTCCTCTCCTGCTTTCTGTCACTCATACCAACTGCTTGGATGAGCTTGTTTGCTGAAAGAAAAGAGAGGTGGGGGGGTGTCAACAAGAGCCAGATCTGAGCTGAAACATTTGGCCAGTTTGAGCCAGGATGTCTTTTGTGATGGCCAGGGGACAGCAGGAAGACTGCTCGGGTCCTGAGGAAGTGAGCCAGTAAATGGAGGGAGGGAAGAAGTGAGGGAATGTGAGCAAACTATGAGGGAAAAACGACAGTACAAGCAAGAAAACGTTCAAAGAAAGAAAAAATCTGCAACTGACTATTTGAATTTGAATAAAAGAACAAGTCCAGCAAGCTCTGCATATGAAGCCGGATACAGAAGATGCTTCATCATGGGAGAGGTCATTTGATGATGAGGTTGCTGTAATTCGCAGTGACAGTTGCGGATGAGTTATCATCTTGCTCCTGCTATAACTACCCCCTCAAGTTCTGGGAGTCGCTTCGGGAGCAGGGAGCAGCTCCACGGGCAAGCAAGGGAAGCGTGGACACACAGAGATATTTACATACAGTCAGACAGACTTCCTGGCATTGTCAGCCTGAGAGCGTTGATGTCAGATCCACTCCTTCCTGTTCAGGAGGGAGAACGCCAATGCGATGACAATGGGCCCAAAACAGGACAAAGAGGAAATGTTTAAATTTAGGCCCCTTCTTCCACCATCTCCTCTTTCGCAGCTATGGAGCTCTGGAGCTGTTTAGTTTTGTGAATTCCTTCAGTTTCCCCCCCTGTGCTCCCTCTCCCCATTGTGTCATTTCAATAGAAGGATTTTCACATTCAGAGCAAATCCCACAGGAGCATCAGCTAGTGAGACCAGAGTTCAGTCAGTCACTTGTTTTCCCTGATGTTCCCTTTGAAACCATACAACCATGTTTTCTTATAAATCCATCCAATAAAATGGATTAAAAAAATAACTTGAAGTAGCCCTCAAGGAAAATGTGCCACAATTGCTAGAGGATGGATGGAAATTTAAATGGAGTTAAGAGATAGGAATGAGATTAAAGGTACAGTAAATAGTGTAGTATATTATGGGCTTTTTAATAGGCTTTATGTGGTTTTTAAAACCTAAATAAACTCCACATTAGGTTGTCGCTCTATTCAGATAATGGAGATTTTTATGTATTGTTTAGCGTTGGGGGGGAGTGTGTCTGAGTGTGGGTGTGTGTTGGTGTGTGTTTCAATGTCTGCGTGAGAGCTTTATCGCAAGCCAGAGTGTCGGCGTCTGCAGGAGCTCACAGGGCAAGAGTTCACCGGTCTGTCCAACTCGGGGAGTTTCTCAAACTCCGGTGAAAGCTGACGAAGTTCAGAGGCGTAAAAAAACCAAACGCATGTGAGCTGCCAGGGATTCGCTGCCTGCAACCCAGCGTCCGCCTTTTACCCCCGGACAGAAGTTAGGTTCTGCCGGTGTCTGAGGCGGTGTTTGATAACGCTGAGGAGGACAGGGACGATGCCCTTCTTCTAAACGGTGGTTTCCTGCGGGTGAGTCGAGAACTTCTACTGCCAACTTAATTTGGGTTCGTTTTTTGGGGGTGGGTGGGTGTCACTTCGCCTTTCACCGGGCTTCACCGAACAGTTCCTGAAGTTTCCGAATCTTAAACTTTTCGCCGAGTTGTGCGGCCGTTTGAAGCGGTACGTTGCCGTCTTTTCACTGAGCGACATTTCTCTGAGAAAAGCTTCAGAATTCAACAAATTCTCCCTCGGGGTTTTAGATAGGAACTTATCTGCTCAGACATAAAGGTTGTGGCACTCAGAGCGAAGAGAAAAGTAACGTTCGTAAAGTCCGCGCGCGTCGAGACTGTTATATCCCTTCTAACCAGTGAACAGACTCGGTGTCAGCGGTGTATTCATGCTGTCCACATAACCTGATGTGCAGTTTTCTGTCGTTAAGGCAGGTTATTGAACATTTTACTAATAAATGGCCAAATAGGCCTACGTATAGGATTATTTTGCTGGGTACGTTTACGTATTGAACCGTGACAAAGTCATATTAAGTTTGGTTATATAATGTAGGATTTAAAGTGCAGTCTCAAGTTTAATTGGAGGATATTCACATTTAAACAAGATAAGACGATTAAAGCTCCAACATTAGCCTCCCTCGCTTCTCAAATGTCATTGCACAGAATAACCACAAATTGAAAATTATCATTTTTTAAGAGGGTTCATTTTTAAAAGGTTCGTCATGACTTCTTAGCAGGCAATGACTGACCAGAGGTTTGAGGCCTCATCAAAAGAATGGGGTTTCCTGCTTTTTGATGCTTTGGCAGGCCCTTCCTGCAGCTCTCCTCAGCTGCTGTTTGATTCTTTTTGCTCTTAGTTTTGTCCTCATGTGAAATGCAGCTTGATTGGGCTGCACATCCGTTGATTTCCTCTGAAGAATACTTTGCTAATTTAACTTAAAAAAAACAAAACAAAAAACAAAGGTCACTATCTGAATGTAATGTGCCCTCCAGACAACTCCACTGTCTCCTGCCTCTGCATACCTCAGAGGTCATCCGGCTGCTGCTGTCCTCTATCACATCTTCTGTGAACGTTAGTGGAGGACTCATCACCTGGCCACCACTGGTTTTACAGGTTACTTTTACAGGACCAAGGCTTAGTTTTAAGAAAACATGATTTTATAGAACTGCATTGGTGATTTCTTTTTTTTTTTAAGTAAAGTCTAATCTTTCTATTCTGTTTTCCAGTCTGGCATATGATTGGTGTCCCGCTGGTGGTGAACTCTTTCTATCCGATCATGTGAAGACTTCTCTTTATGATATACTCGGACGCTGTTATGTCTACCTCCTGGAGAGTGTTCTCCATTTAGTTGGGTCAGCTGCTGCTATTGTTATTGGTTTCTACTGCAGACGGGATCCTGTGATCGTCCACCACTGTTCTCTGTACATACGGGCTTCCGCATTGTTTTTATTTTCTCAGAACGTACCGAACTGTGCTGATTATCTTGCTGCTTTTGTTCTGGTGGACTGGTTTTGTTTTTGCGCCTTCACTCACATTATGAACTCCTTCTTGTGGTATATTTGGGAGCTCCTTGGAACATGTTTACATACTCGGTTGAGGAAGGAAAAAAAATGAAATAGTGTTGGCCCACTACTGTCCAAGAAACAGACTTCTGTGTCAGCTGATTAACTGCTTTTTAAGTGCTTTTGCGTTCTTGTGTTTTACTGCGGTTCCTAAAATCTCTCCCTTAGTCTAATATAAAGACGAGAATCTGCACTTGAAGCCCGTATTTATCGCATGTCCACAACTTGCTTTGGAAAACCGCTGAAACAAACCCGTCTGTCTCGGTGTCCCGACATTTTCAGACGAAACCGTGCTCGCGATTGGAGTTGTTGCAGGCGTGTGATATTTGGGAGCCCTCCTTATTCCCTGGATTCGGAAAAGGTTATCGATTTAAAAAGCTTTCAAATTTGAGTTGAGACATGCTTTTAAAAGGCCAGCATAATTGAAACACATCTTCGTGTCTGATCTCATGTAACAACAGTGACGCATGCCAGAGGCCCCAATTATACAAGATGCCTCCATACATTAAAGGGATTAGCAAACAAGGGCGATTAGCATGTGGCAGGGTAGCACTCTCCAAGCATCTTCCTCCTCGCGAGGAGCTTATCTGAGCTGTGTGATGATGTCACAGCTGGAGCAGGTCTGAAATAACCAGAGGTCTCTGTAGTGAGTGTTTCCATGACAACGCAACCTCCCAACCTAAATGGTGGATGGGGACTGTGTCTCAAATAATTACTTTGGATAATATGTACCAAATCTGGAGGAGGGGGGGGGTCTAACTGGAGGCACAAAAATCCTTGTCAGAGAATCACAGAGGAAGACTTCTAATGTGCTTATTGTGTTTGAATCTCTATGTGGCGCTGAATATCTGTTACTGTTCAGCATTTGACCTCTAGATTGAATATTCTGACATTCCCCACGTCTAATCTAATTTCTTAGGCATTTCTGGCATATTTCTTTACAGGCATCCCAAACCAGTTGTGGCCTGACAAGCATTACGTGGAATGACAGTGTCGTTGGTTGAATGTTAAACTTTAATAAAAATCTTGTTCTGTTCCTCCAGGTGTTTGAGAAAGAGAGAGGGCCTAAACATGATGTCCACTGGGGCTGATAGCTGACGCTGTAGAATGAGAGAGGATGGAACAGACAGACAGCCCTGCCCCTGAGAGCAACAACCCTAATGGGTTTGTCAACCGAGTGTTTAATGTTTCTCTGGATGTGGAGAATGAGACCAGCAGTGTTTATATTCAAGAGACTGAGCCAGGGCCTGCAGAGGTGCAAGGAGAGAGCCAGGCTGCCTCTTCTCAGACCTCTGTCAAGGACAGACTGGAGGTCAGCCGAAGGCCTCGTGCCACAGGAGGAATCTGGAAGATCTTAAACCGAAAGAGAGGTGTGCCAGAGCTGGAGAGGAGACCCCACTCCATGATTTTACCTGGGGAGGCCTCCATCCCCAAACTCACATTTGCTGACAAAGTTCGCTCTTTCAAGAAACTAAAATCTCCCGCTGTGTTCAGAGGAAAGACGGGGAAACTGTCCACTGCTAAGTTCACCAACTCCTTGGTGGATGAGGAGTCTTTCTGCCGCGAAATTGGCACTCCTCAGCAGACCAGCAGGGGCACACTTAAAAACCGGGGCAAGAGGCATTCATATGCTGGCTACACAGCAGAATTTGACTGCTCCTTTGAAGACCTTGACCTCTCATCTGCCATGGATGGCCTTCAGCCAGCTGTAATAGGAGAGGCTGTGACTCAAAATGGCTGTAAACCCTCTGAAAGAGCTTCTTACACTAAAAGAAGCAACAACAACTCAAGCAACTGCAGCAAAGTCAGTGCAGGTTGTGAAGAACCCAGCGTTAGGAGTAGCCCGAGGACCCACCACAGCGGAGGAAGGCGACACAAAGATGTGTGGAGTTACCTGAGAAGGATTTCCCTCTTGGGGAAGACCAGCCCTGTCTACTCGGAGAGGAGTTTTGACTCTGAACTTCCCTCACTGGACAAAACCATGGACTCAGACTACGGTTCTGTGGACTTCGAGAGTGTCAGAGACTTTCAGCCGCCACCCCCGAAACACTCGGATACTAAGGGAACCTTTGGTGGTCTGTTCAAATTTTTCAACAGTGTAGCAGAATCAGCCAGAAAGTGGCGAACAACATCGCGCTCCTTCTCCCCTCCAGAGGGAGAAAAGACTCCGATGAGCTCCCCGCAGGCCCCGCAGCGCATGGTGGACAACATTCACAGTGTGTCTCTGACACTCCACAATGAAGGACTTCCAAAACCCCAGCCGACCCCATCATCGCCACTGACCGCGAAATCCACAAACACCAATAGCTTTGACAGTGAGACTCGAGCACCTGTGACAGGCAGACCATCCCCTAAAGTTGTACTGAAAGCCTTTAGGGCTTGTCCAGGACCTCAAGCTGTTAATGGCTTGGCC
This sequence comes from Leuresthes tenuis, assembly GCF_036924035.1. Lineage (NCBI taxonomy): Eukaryota > Metazoa > Chordata > Actinopteri > Atheriniformes > Atherinopsidae > Leuresthes > Leuresthes tenuis. The sequence continues at coordinate 22,268,786 of NW_027325365.1, read as the reverse complement.
ACGTCTATTGTAGAGAATCACATTCCCCATACAGATGCAAACGCAGAGGCTAAAAAACAAGCAGAGGTTGAAGGGGATCAGTTGAGCTGTCTTGGTCAAGAGGAAAAAGTAAAAGGACAAACAGGAAATGAGGAGGATTCCAGGGATGCTCCACTTGACTCCCAGCAGATACAGGAAGTGAATGTCCAATTACAGCAAGGTGATAAAGAGAGCACAACCAATAGTGTACCGGCATCAGACTCCACAGAAGAAATTTTTAAGGTATGTGACTTTAAACAGCGAGTCGCTTAAACCGCTCTAATTTCCAGATGATTCTTTTTAATAAATGCATTTACCAGACAAGCCAGTCGTTTGTGCTGCTAAACTGCTGTAGTGTTGCTGTTTCTTTTTTAGATGAGAGCATATTCATGTAGAACATGTTGCATATCTTTTGCCGTCACAACATCCCATTGCAGGCTTTTTCCACATCATTAACATTGCCAGAGGCATGTGTCATGTAATTACAGCACAAATGCTCCAAAAATCATTTTAATAACTGCTTTAACCGCGGCCATTCTTTTGCTTCTTTAAATCATCATCAGCGAGCTAGAACGCAGCTGGTGCCGGAGCTGTTACTCATTTCTTCCTGATATGGTCTTAGATAGTAGGTGTGGTACCAAAGCACCAGATTGGAACAACATGATTTGGAACACCAGCTCTGTTGTTGTCCTTTTGCCCCATCTGTTGGAGAAAAGAGGAAATAGTAATTGCAGAGGTACACAACACCACACTGCAAAAGTTTGTCCTTTCCCACTTAGCCAGCCTTTTGTAGCCTGCAAGGAGAACCCTACGTTTCCCATCGAGGTAGCAGTGTGTGTGTCTGCAGCGGCTCCTGGAGCTCGGTGACGTAAGCGCTGCATGACAGCGGCCTTCCCTTTCTCACTCCACTGGAAGGATTAGTCATCTCCCTCCTAGTCATACCGAGTCAGGACATGTTAGCCCCAGCTCCTTATGACAAAATGAGATATGACAACTCAATACTCAGCATACTTTCATAGGGGTTTGTTATGAAAAGGCAAGGGCTTTAGGAGCATTTGTTTTGGGAAGGGTGCTAATCTTCAGTCCCATCATAATTGGTTCTACGGTTAAATCTTGTCAGTAGAGGCACTAAGAAATGAAAAGAAAGATTGGGGTCAGGAATAGAAATGAAGGGGCAAACAAACCCTAATGCAAATCTTTTTTTTAACAGGTCACAATAACTTTAAACAAACAAGACGGTATGTATCATACTGAGGCCTTTTTTTTTAACATAAAATGCTCTCCCCACCTTAAGAAACATATTGAAATGTATTGGGCTTGACGAATGGACGCCCCTCCACAAGTCTCACAAGTTCTTCGTAGGCATTTTTAGGCTGGAATTGGGATTCGTGTCTAGCTTCTCATTTTGAACATCACTCGGTCTTTTAAAGAAACTTAAGCTCGGAAGAGCCTCTTGAAATCTTTAGGGTGAAAAGAGAGCAGCATGAATGATGTTCACACGGTTCCAAAATGAAATGATTAGTTCATCTTCTGAAGAAAAAAGTCTGTAGCATATATAGTTAGTGTGCAAATACGTGTGTCTGCTGTTCACAGTGAAATAACAGTTCCCCTCTGGGACAGATTGCTTTCCTACAGCTGCCTGTTCCAAATACTGAACGCAGACACTTACAGTATATAACTACTTAACTTGACGGGACTTTATCAACTGATGGACTAATTAGAAATGACTCTTTTTAGGATTTCTTGAAACTATAGAAACACATTGTGATACCACATTCTTTCTCTTTGACACGATATTTGGATGAGTCATGTTGCTTGATGGCATGTTTTCCCCTTAGGGCTCCCAATACAAACCAAACAACAGAAAAAGTTGTGGTTCTTTTTCCCTACACAAGAAATGCATTGTTGCACTTTTATCTGGGCCAAACTGCTGAGTATCTTTGCCAATCACAGCTGTGTGAGCAGATTGCCAGCCAGACAGGCTGCAGTATGAGACAGCCGGGTCCGGGCATGCCCCACTCTAGCACAGAGAAGACCTCTGTACCCCGCAAGCGGTTGCGCGCCCGTCCTCGCCCAGCCTCAGCTGTACTGGACCTGCGGAGGCCCATTCCAGATCGAGAGCTCTACACCCATTATAGTGAGGTCGGCTCACTGTCCCGGCACAGACGCAGGCCTGCCACCACCGTGCAGCACTCTCCGGGGCAGAGAAGGACGGCTGCCCGCTCCAGGCCATTCTCTGTCATAGAGAGCAGTGTCACTAGAGAGACGCAGTCAACGGAGCTGCACCACAGAGTAAGATGATGAATAAATGACACAAGCATTCATGCATAGATTCACATAGATAAAAAAAACGTGCAGATATTGACAAAGAAATTACCAACAAGCTCACAGGCATTTATACGTATACCCAGTACACACATAAATATATCTCATTGTGGTGTTTTGAAAGATGAAAGTTGGATGGCATTGTCTCACTAGTAGCTTCCACCAACTCAGTGATAAATATAGCCCAGGCCCATAATGAATCAAACACATACTCTAGACTTTGAAGGGCAGCCCAGTACTAACCCAGTATTCATGTAGCACTCACTGTTAGCTGCAACAATGCCTGTATGCTCTGCCTCATTTATAGAGTCCTGTATTTCTGCTTTTCCCTCATTCAGCTCCCTCTCTGTTTCCTTCCCTCCATCTCACCCCTGATTTCTTTGTGGCTTCTCTTTCTCCCTCCCTAACTCTCAGTCTTTTCCTGTGGCCAATTTTCTGCCTCATCGCTCCCATAAGCTTTACCTCTCATTGCCCTAACTCAGAGTCAGTTCATTTTAACCTGAGAGGAACGCCTGGTTGGCATGATGTATGGTCTCTCATGGTTTGCTGCGGGCCATGCACACCGGCCAGTGCACCAGAATAGACTTGCTGGATGTGAAATTCTTTAAATTCACTACAGAAAAGACGGACAAAGCGTAAGGTCTTTTTTTTTTTTTTTTTTAAATGTGAAGGGCAGGAGAGAGTGTGTGCGTGCGTATGTGAGTGTGTGAACTGGAGTTGCAGTTTATGGAATATAGGAGATGTCCTAACTCCTCAGTGCCCTCTAGGCCTTGTCTCGCCCCCCGGGTGTGTCACCACTAGAGCCCCCACACAGGGCGTCTCTGCAGCGGTGTCGCTCCCTGCCACTTCCCCCCAGCACTCTCATTGCCTTGGCACTGCTCCTGCCTCAGTCAGGTATTATTTCATGTTCTTCTTTGCATTAATATGTCGATTGTAGGCTGTTTTGGGTGTGTTACATTGCTCGTCTGATCGCCTGTGCGTGTCTGTCCTGCAGCCATGGGTCAGTCGTCATCGTCGGTGCGTCTGCGGTCCGGAGGTTCTGGAAGCTGCAGGAGGAGGAGACTGTTAAGACCTGGGTCAGAACCACTACAAGTCAACATAGTGAGTCAGACACGCCCCTCAAAGCTACACATAGCGTGTTAAATTTGTTCACCGCATGAATATAGGAGTACATGTCACATTAGAAAATTGTGTAGGAGTGTAACTGATAGATAGCTCATAGTGGCACCAATACTAGCAAGGCATCTGTGGTGGTTTCATCAGATAGCGAAGGAACAGATCCATATAGAGGGTGGCCATGTGGATTAATGTCATGCAACTCTCTTGGGGAATTACTCATCCGGAGATGGATGACCAAAAAATTTGTTTGCTTAAATGAACGAGTTCACATGCAGACATACTCACCGACCATCACTGCATTAATAACAGTTGAAACATTTCTGTATACTTTTGTATCTGTGTTGTTTTGTGCTCTGGGAATCATCTACAAAACGGCATCATTGTCAGCCGTGTAAAATTGTCTGCGGAGTGTGTCAGAGTAGTACTATACACAGAGTAAAAGTAGGCATCTCAGAGTCGATGCTTTGATGTGCAAGTGGCCTCAGGGGGACTCCAGTGGAAGGAGATGCAAAGTTTTTGGGGTTTTTTTAGGTATCACTGACAGAGTAGGGAACATTTCTGAGGATGTGTCCAGCCTCTGTATCTGTATCTGCAGCGGCCCGATGCACAGAACCCCCCCCCCCTGCATCTATTTTATTCCATCAGAGGTAGCTGATTCTCACCTTACAGGTTTGTTCATGGTGCCATTTGTTTCTTATTATTCTTACTGGCCTGTTATTGTTAGTAACGAGTAAAGACGATATCATTTTCACGTGCAAACATCACTGTGATTCACACAATTTTCATTCAAAGTTGGGCGGACATGTTTAGATATATGCGTGACGGAGGTATATTCCCACTTGATTGTTGATGCTCAGTGTAATTTAACAGTCTGTATACACAGCATCACAAATACATTTGGATTGATATCATATTTCCTGCAGCAGTTCTGAATTCAGACTATTTGTTGTCAGCGAGGCTGTAAATATATGAAGTACAAATAGCAGCCCATTGTCATAACAATCATCCTGCCTGTTCAGGCAGGAGGCTGGAGACTTACGAGCCCATACTGTAGCTTTTTATTGCTGACATATCTTTGGATCGAAATTAAGCAAACTGCGTCCTTGAGGAAATTTCAGCTTTGTTTCCAACTTTTTCTTGCCGATCTAAATAGTATTTGTTAACCGCTGCACGTTGTTGCTATGACACTTGGCTGGCTCCTGTTCAGCTTCTTGCTTCTATCTTTAGGCTGCCTTTTTAAGCATGAGCTAAATAGAGAAAGTGTGTGGGTGAAAGAGAGAAAAAGGGGTGGGAGCGAAGAGAGGAGAGATGCTCCCTTTGTCACGGCCCTCCCCTGGGGTAGGGAACATGGACACGTAACACTGGAAATGTCTTGTGTGTGTTTGGTGAGGGAGGTGAATTTGGAGCAGAATCCAATGCTGGGATTCAAATCGGAAAAGAGAATATATTTATGTTTGTAAGATATGTATTTTGTGAGGCTCATTGAAAGTAACAGAAAGAGAAAGATCAGCAGCAAATACATTTTTATTTATACACAGTGGCATGGCAACATTGCTAGACAATGTGGTCGTGGCGCAAGCAAATGGTTGAAAGCTGGACTTCCCGGGGCTGTCGTGGTTGGATTCGCTGTTTGTGGTACAGTGCAGGGTATGTTACAGTCTTGCTGTTATGATGACGGCTGGAGCCTAGAGGCCGCAGGCAGAGAAGGCATTCTCACTGCAGTGGATTAACTGCTAATGCTGACGCCTCTATTCTCCCTTTCATTTAAATGGATTTCTCCCCCAGTCACTCTACTCTGCCCTCCTTTCTCTTCTCCTTCTCAGTTCCCTCAATTTCTGTCCAGCACAGAGCTCTCCTTTCTTTCCCATCCCTCTCTCTTTGCCTCCTCCTCTGCCCTGTCTCATGCTCTCCTCCAACAAACTACGGCAATAGCAGGTTTTACTTCCCCTGCAGATGATCTTGTGTGTTGCTAATCTGCCCGGAACTCTGCTGTCAACTTGTCAACAAAGGGGGTTGTCTTATTAAGGGGCTTCGTGCAGATTAAGAGTTTCAACTGAGATCTCACATGATCAAGTTTGGGCCAGCCTCAAACTTTTGTGGTCGTAATCATATTATGCAATGGTATGTATTTATTATGAATGCATGAGTCAGCAGGAAGGGGCTAGTTGGCCAAGCAAGACCCCTGATGCATGTACTTCCACACATGAGGGGAGCAGTGTCGCTGTTTGGATGGTACGCCCTCTTCATAACACTCTGATACGAGCATGCACACAATTCTCACGCTCTTATGTTGGTATTCAGAAATAATCTGTCAGGATGTATGAGTCATTGCATTGACAACTTCATTATTTGGTGTGAAATGAATAGCACCAGCTTGTGATATCGCCGTCAAACACACTGTGTGTGTCGTTTCAACCCAGGCTTTATTTCAGTGAAACCACAGGAAAAGGTCTTCCTCGAAATAACTGCATGTACAGTTTGCACTGTGAACCACAGGCGCCCTAGAATCCTTCATCAGTGTTTATTCAGCATTGTTCACCTGCCAATGTGCTAACAGCAAACGCTGTTCAGAGTATGTGGTGAGCTCTGATAAATAGTTGTGCCCCTCACTGAATCGGAGCTGAATCCGAGGCTTACCTAGGCTGTCTCTTCCAAAGAATGGCTTTCTGTCTGTAAGGTGTGTGCGTGTGGTGCTGTGTATGTGGCCATGTGACTCCATGGTTACATTTATGCTGAGTGGGTTTCTATGTGTGCTCGGGTGAAAGAGATAGGCTGGGGACCTTTCTCTTATATAACTATAGAGAAGGATTCTTTTGCTTCTTACAAAAGCTGTTTTTTACTCCTCAGATGCCTGCACCCTCCCTGGGACTGGAACGGCAGTTCTCACTAGCGTATCCTGTTTTACAGCATCTCTCCATTATGCTCTGTATTTGTCAGATCATGCACCCCTGTGCATGCACAGACTTGTGCTTTGTGCAGCTCATATCTCACCAGGGCTCGTATATCTTACATTCCATCACTCACTCAAAGTATGTTATGCTGCTGTACAGTGCAGCACTGTGGGCTTATTATGTGAATGGATATGGTTTTATTGCAACAGACAGTGATTTGTGTCATGAGACTAGTTAAAACCAGAGATTTTAACTCCAACATTCAGTCATTGTAGTTTTTCCTGAATGATTTACCTTGATCATCAGTGTCCACTATCTGTGTAATACGTTGGTCATTTTATGGCTGTTTGACATGTCAATTTTGGAGATTCAGACTTTCTTCAGTCTTGAGTCAGCATGGTCATGTGATGGTAGGTACTGTCTGACAGTGCTGTCTTATCGCAGAAACCCCGCATGTAAAATGTGTTTAAATGCTCTTTTTCGAAGAAGTTTGGACTCTGTAAGCATGTATTATTACTACATAGAGGCCTCTTTTCTTCTTTAGCTTTTCACCTGACTCTAACAACAGCCTATACGCATTGTTGTGCAAGTTCACATTACAAAAGAACGAGTTCAAAGTTCAGTTCGCATAAATTAGAACTGAACTAGTTCATGATCAGTGCACCACTGGAAGTCCTGAACTGAGTTCACTGTCCCAAAAAGAAATGGTTCACTTTCGTTGCTTACTTCTCCTCTGAAGTAGCTTCCTTAAATGGAACGTAATGTTCTGGAGTAGAACATGTGCCCCGCGAGTAGATGCAGGCCCAGCTCTGTATTCATCTGTTTTATTATCATCAATTACATTTTTTAATATGGCCAATACAAAAGTTTAACTTACTTTGCAGGTGCTCTCCTCTGATTTTCTACTGCTCAAAGTCATCTATTAGGGCTTTCAAATTCAGCTGAATGATTCATAGCTGGCTTCTCAAACCTTTTCTTTTGGTATGCTGCGGAGGTGCGCCACACTCATCTATAACTACACATCTGTAATCGCCCCTAATGCAGTTGCATTCATTTTACATAAGGAATTTATGCTAAATTTATGGCATCCTCAGGCGCGCACACCTGCGGGCTGCATGCAGCCATTGCAATTTAGCACGACGCGTTCACTGTCGACAAAGATGCTGTTTGACGCGTAAGAGAGCACTGTTAAGTTAAAGATTAATGGAAAAAAACATTTGTGCTGCTCCTGAGCAAGTTTGTTTTAACACTGACTCTACAACATTGTGACCGCTGACAGGAAAAGTGAGTATCACCGCTCATCTTGTTACACCACCACCACCAAATGTTCTGTACCCAACACACTCGATGCCATCAGATGCTCACACTCACACTCTTTTGGTGGCAAAGGTGGCTCATGTCGTGCCAGTGATTAGTATTAAAGGGAGTCAGCCTTTTCCTGGATCTGTATCATTCATATGAGATAATAGAATATATTTTTGCAATAAATCGATGGGACACACAGTTCTCTCAGCAGCAAAGAAAGTCGTCAGAAGCTTACTTTTTATAGGTATCTATCTCTTATTTACATGAATATACATGTCTCTCTATTTGAATAGCTTTTCTGTTCAGAGATGGGATTAGTAAACCCACTCTGCACTGCAATTCATCCATGTCCAACATTTTTATGAGCTCAGGACAAACGTACTGACAATGAATCAAATGTCCAACAGGTTGCCTTTTTTTCTTTCTTTTCTTTTTTTCTGAACCATCTCTGACAGTCGGTCTGATTTCACTAAGTAGTCTGTTAAGTTTTTGTAATCTGAATGAAATTAGTAGATCCTGCCCTGCTCTTTTTAGCCTGTCATGAAATAATGAGACAGAAGCTAACTGCCTGCACAGTTTTTCTGCTAGTTGGAATGTATCCTGCAGGCCTGTGTGAACGATGAGCTAGATTTTTCTGGCAGCTGCCACTTCTTGTGTGCATTATTTAGCTTAACTTTCTCCCTCTGACCTCCCTGCTACACCACATGCGGCATCAGAGAGAACCTCCATCACATACACGTATTATGCAATCCCCTTTGCTCTTTGTACTTCTTCCTCATTCCCCCTCTCCCTGCACCTCCCTTCCTTTCTGACCCAAGAGCTTGCCACCCCCCTGTTTTCTCCTCCTCTCAGATCAGGTTTTCTCTCCCCCACTGTTTATTCTTTTTTTTCTATGTTCCCTCACCTTGCCTGCCCTCCCCTCGTCCGTTCCTCCCTCCGGGCATGTGAAAACACCTGCCTCCTGCAGCTTGTTGTGTGTGCGAGTTTTTTCGTTATCCATGCCCGGGAGATTATCAGATGGGCCCTGTGAAGTCTTTGATGGGAGGAGCTGACCCATCAACAAACTGGAAGATGCTGAGCAAAACCGAACGAATCTTCACCCAACTACAGAATCATCGCAGAGGTTTCCATTTTTCCTTTGTGTTCCGTTATTACACACAGTGATCACTCCACCTGTCTGTAAGTTTTTAGAACTGTTTATATTGAGTTACACGTTTACAGCTTCTGCTGTAGTGGACGTGACAGTTGATTGGAGTGGGTGAGTGGGCTCTTCATTGCCAAGCACTTCTCTCTCTGAGGATGCCTCGCCATTAATGTGACAGTAAAATCTAAATTTAGAGTATTTTATTCCTGAAGAGACACAGTGCAAACACCCAACAAACCCTGCATGCAAGTGCAGTCGGAAACCTCAGGAAGAAGGAAGACACCAGTCGCTTCGTACTTCCTAGTGTTTTGGGCCGCAGGTGGCAGAATGTGCTCTGATGAATAGTGACACTAGCGACAACCAGCACAGCACAAGTATACTCGAGCAGTGCTGATTTAGGCAGCCAACTAAATCTTAGCAGAGGCCATTTGAGTGCATCTCTCGTGCCGCAGCTGGGGTCTCAAATGACCAATTGTTATTGTTATTTGAGGATGCCCTGGCTCAGATTTTGAAGATAAACAGTTGATTGTATTTTCGACACTGCTCCCTACTTTTTTAGCTCCGTGTTTGGAGAGTTCGTTCTAGCAGAAGCATGTTTCATTTTTATGGGAAACTCAACAGAAATTTAAATTTTAATCAGATTTGAGGTTCCACCTTCGGTGTCCACCCCACTAAGGGGCTGTGGGATGCCTTCACTCCACAAAGGTTGTAAGAATTAGAAATGCATTTTTACAAAATCATAACACAACGATCAAATGTCTTTATGACACTGCTGAGGCACACTGGCTCTGTGTTTTATGGAATTGCCTGAAATAAAAGAATTCTGATGGAGTGCATCAACAACAAAGTGCAAACAGCTGACTGGTGATTTTTTTTTCTTCTTTTTTTACCCATCCACACAACAACGACATTAACAAGCAGATGCAGGATACTAAATCAAATAACGTGCAGTGGGAAGATGCTCTTAATATGTAAACTAAAGGTTCAGAGAAAAGTTCAAACGGGAGCCACACCGAAACAGTCCGGTGGCACTGTGTGTTCGTCTTTTTAATTAAGTCTCATTTTACTGATGTTGCTGGTCATTGTCAAAGAGTCAATGTTGAAGAGCTTGGAGCTCTACGCTTTCAGAGTTGGAGTCGTGGAATACCTCGCCTATGAAGGTGAGCTGAATCACCTTCAAGCTCATTGAGTGTCCAAAAAAAAAACCATGAGAACGAATGCAAAAAAGTTTGAGTTTGAGTGTCAGAAGATGCATCCAGATTGGCAAAACATGTAGTTCCAGATCATTCTCCCTTACGCTATTCTTCATAATCTTTCAAATAATTGTTTCATGTGTGGGGAAATGTGAGCGATGGAAACTGTAGCCAGGAGCCAGCTCTATATCGGCAAACAGTGGCAGTTTGACTAAGTGCGTTAACTGTCAGAAGGATGTTTAATTTAGGATCAGGGGAGAAAGTTTTCTTGTAGTTCTTTGCATTGTGTGCTGTCAGCCGTTAGTGCCACCACTACACAGAGTAGCACGGAAATCATCAAAGTGTAGAAAACAAGTGAGGTGTCTTAAAGTAGCTTCCGCCTCTAATGCAGTGTCTCCTCTGCAAGCTTGTCTTCAGATCTTTTCGTTTCTCGGGAGACATTGCATACCCTAAGTTTATGTAGTCTAGATTCAAAGACTCTCCCTCTTCCAATCAGCTATAGTTATAACAATCCACTGAGTTATAGAGTCTCACGAGGGGCTGACACAAAGAACACAGTCGGAGGGTAGATTCATCTTGTTCTACAGTCTGCAGAACACGCATATATTGCTCTGATTTCTCATTAAAAAATCATTCATTTTCGCTGCCCCCGTAGCAATTACATGAAGGAGTTGGAATATTGAAGCTATTTGGTCTTGGAATGCGGTAATATCTCTTGTGTTAAATAGCATTTAGCCATGATTTCGCCACCCTACTTGGCAGGACCTCCCTTGTCATTCTCATCTGTCTTACTCTGCTTCTCAGCTCTTTCAATGCTCTGACCCACTGACTTGACTTTGCACTAAAAGCCAAATAGAGCTGAACGAATAAACAGCTGATGACCGAACAATGGTGACAAAACTGCGTTCAGAAAAAGTCCGGCGGTTTATTTTTAGGGCGCTTTGTGGCTGGAAGGCCTGGGAGGAAGCAGGAAGTCAATGTGGTTGCCGTGGGGATGGGAGGAGAAGAAAAGAATTGGAGCAGACTGGAGGGGAAATGGGTGTGGTGGGCTTTGCCTCCCATTAGCCGAATACCAACTGACCACAAACAGATTTATTTGCTAGCACAGAAACTGGTCTTATTCAGGCAAAGCATTTTCTAAAGATGTAGCTACTCCGTTACAGGCCGATTAGTTCAGAGCTGACCTCAAGACTGAACTGAACTAAAGACCATCTCAAAGAGCTGATCTTGGATCAGAAAAAGGTCAGTGCTCTCTTTATTTAGCCGGCTGCCTTGTAGAATTCTGCCTCTTCATTAAAGTTCTGCAAAATCCAACAGTTTCAGAGAAAGTTTTAATTCAGACATGAGATGTTTCATGAATTCAACTTAGAGGGTTTGATGCGTGCACATGTAACTGGTGTTGGAATCAAGCCAATGCTTAAAAACCAAGGAACATTTCCATCTCGGGGTGAGCTGTGCGTGTCAGCATGGCAGTAACTGACCAAAGCAGTGTTGTTGCAAACAAATGCCTCCTTAAATAGCCAAACTTCCTGCCTACATACTACAAGGTTTCACTAACTATCACGAGTGTTTTTTTTCCCCAGGGTCATGAATTGAAAATAAGTTCCCCGTGACATCATCCTATTTTGGTAGTAATACACCAGCCTTTTTTTTTTCCAAGGAGGATGGTTTGTACTCACATTTGTAGTATTGATTACCAGGATACTGCGACCCACTCCAGGTCTGGAGGGAGTCCAAAGCAATGACATCAGAATGGCCTCTGTTAGCTGTGCAGTATCTGCCCCCTTTGGCTGAATCTGGACCATAGTATCCTATTTCCGCTGGGGAAGTTCTCCTGGGACAAGATGTCCCAAGCAAAGCCTGAGTTTACAGCTGCTCATGTGGAACAGGTTCAGGAGTCTTTTTTTTTTTTTTTCAAATAAGGGTGTGAAGATGTGCAGGACGAGATAATGTCAGTTTGATGGAGGCGGCTACAGTAATGAGCATCTCAGGCTTTAGTGATGAAGGCATTACAAACAAACTATAACCAAAGTTGATTATACACCGAAGGCTGCTGTGTAAAATGTAAATAAGATGCAGAATGCAATGATTTGCAGATTTCATGAACCATTATTTTATTCTCAATAGAACGTACAAAAACAGAAAGTGAGACGTTTTACTATTTTATGAAGAATATTGGCTCATCTTAAATTTGATGGGAGCAACACATCTCAAAAAAGAAGAAATGTTGGGACAGGGCCCTGTTTACCACTATGTAGCATCCCCTCTTCCTTTAACAACAGTCTGTAAACCTCTGGGAGCAGAGTGTGGACCAGTGTCTGTTCCCTTTTGGTGAGGAATGCTGTCCCATTCTTGTCTGATACAGGGAACCTAGCTGCTCAGCAGTCCTGGGTCTACTTTGTCATATTTTACATTTCACGATGCCAAATGTCTCAAACTTGTGAAGGCGATTTGCACCGATAAGCACTAATGCACTCCTGTACCATCAGAGATGCAGGCTTTGAACTGAGCACTGATTACAAACCAGATGGTCCCCCCCCTCTTTAGTCCGGAGGTTATGACGTGATGTGATGATTCGAAATCTGATTTCATTAACATTTCAAACAGCGTCTCAGCTTTTTGGGAATAGGGCTTGCTAGCTGTGTAGCTGTTAGCTCTATTATTTTATTATGTATGTAATATGTTAGTGGGATTATGTTAGAAACAGTCAAACAACAGCAACAGGATGCTTTAAGCGTTAACCTGACATTGATAAAATGCCTCATAATGACACATCTGTGCTTTTTCAGCACCCAGTGTACATGGAAGTCAAGGAAGTTTAATTCAAGGCTTATTTAACACACGAATCTCTGCTAGTGGGCGAAATTCTGCTGTACATACCTACTCTCCCTCTCTTCTGTATATGTATGAGTATATTAGCATTTGGTGTCTGTGCAGATTTAGACTTTCAGATGTGACCTTTGTTGTCTAAATGTCAGGGAGATTGGAGAGGGAGCCCACAGAGGTAGGACAGGCTTATGTAATCTGCTCACTGAGTCTCACACACACGCACACTAAAGCACAGATGAGGGGTGGGGGGGTGGGAAGCATGTTTGAGAACGGTTGTCATATCTCAGCTGTGATGCACCGTGCTGCTCTTTTCTCACTGAAAGCCTGGCTTTCAGGAGCCGTCGCTTTTATCAGCATGCATGTGCAGAAAGTGCCCTGGAAATTATTTATGGCTTTAAAAATACTGATATATTGCGCTCCTTTGGTGTTATTCTTTTGAACTTCTTCTGAGGTCCTTTTTTTTTTTTTCCCCCCATTCTGGAACTCTCAGGTGAATGTGAAGAGTATACTTTTTAGTGTATAGTTAGATGGTTGGAGATGGCTGGTTTGGGCGTGTGGGGCCTAAACTGTAGCTTCATTATTCTCTTTCAAGACTTCATCCCGATTGTGTTGTTTCCTTTTCGTGATCTGCCAACACTGATAGCGTCCGATCAACAGGACAAGTGCGACAAGCCTGCGCTGGGCTCATGTGTAACACAGTGTCCACTGTAAGTATTGCTGTAAAAATGAAAGCCAAGGCAGTGATGTGCATGCCAATGGCTAAAATGTGCATCAGATGGGAGCCGGGGGCCATTTTGTCCTTTCACCCGCAACACTGGGCCTTAAAGGGGCCCTGCAAAGAAAATGTGGTGACAACCAAAAGCTTTCTTGCTTTAGGTTTTAAAAGGCTGCTCTGAAATGTTTGCACATCACTCCGCTCTGTTGTTACAGTTGATTCCAACAGCATAGTCTTTGTGGGGATAAAACTTCCAGAGAATCTTTCTCGGAACACCCCTCAAGTTTGATCTACTTTGCCAACATTCATAAATTTTCTCGGTATGTTCCAAACACTCGTGCTGTTTCCAAAAGATGCAAACCCACAACTGTACTTGTAGATGCAGGCCCTGAGCCTGAGAAAAGTCAGCTAAGATAGCAAGAAATGCCATCTTTGAGCATGAATGAACAGCTGTGTGAATGGTTTGAGGAGTTCTTTCTGATACTTCAATTCAAAACCAATGTACCACTGGTTTTCTCAGCACGTGTGATAGTCTGTCTGATAGTCACCGTGTCTGTTAGTTGTCCCTGTTGTCTGTGCAAGTGTGTGTCATCATGTTTTTCTAGGTCAAGGGTGTGACATGATTGCTGCATTATGGCACAGACATCTTGTTGGTGATTTAAAAGTGTGATCCACAATATGAGCCTGTTCACAGAAAGCCTGGGACAAAAAACGGGATGCAAATCACCTCACATCCATATTTGAATAAAAATAGTACAAATACGACATGTCAGATGTTAAAAAATGGCAAATTTTGCACGCAACCTGTCAAACTTAATCACAGCTGATGCAGTTAATTGGCATCAGGTGAAGAATTTTTTATATTTTTCACACTGTCACGACCTTTATGGTGAGGGTTGTAAGCACTGTGCAAACCTCAGTGCTCCTGAATTTACACTGAAAGTTATTGAGGTGATAAATGTCACGTCCTGCCGCAGTTACACTCCTGCCATGTTCAGGATTTCAGTCCTATTCAGTTCAAATCAGTCATTTTTTAATATAGAAGACAGGTTCCAGTTCAATTCAGTCGTATTCAATATAAGAGAAAATGTTATGCTGCCGAAAAAAAAAAATCCCCAAGTTCTGAGTGAACTCACAGTGAAAGGTGGAGAAGAAGAAGAACTTCCTTTCAAGGGGAAGAGGTTTCAAGCAGAACCAGACTTGGGCAGGGCGGCTCGGAGGATGAGAGGATGGAACAGAGACATAAACGAGCACAGAAACACCAGGCCACGGATACCTGCTGCGGCAAAGAAAAAAGGAGTAATTTTTCTCTAAAAGGAAAGTTTTTCATTCTGATTGTCAAGGCAGAGAGGGTAACTGCATCCGGCTCACTACTTGCACACACTTCTCCTGCTCGGCATCCGCCTCCTAACATCTGTATGAAATTCCAGCTGACACCTACCACCAACATACCTCAACATAATGGAGTCATCTTGCAAAAGAAACTGTTTGTAGCTGAAGGCAGAGATGGACAAGAATGCCTGGGTCTTCCTTACATAATTGCATGCAGCATTTAGCTGAATCTGACGCACATAAGAAAGGATTTGGCAGTGGATGCGCTCTGTGCTAACTGAAAAATAAATGAGTATACTCTGTACACGCTGCACTACACCAGTGGGAGGGCAATTCCCACTGGCAAACACCACGGAAGGTTGCCTCTATTGGTCCATACCAGTGAGGACATTTCTCTGATGCTGCATTATGTATGCCAATCCATGTTTATTTATAAAATCCATACATGCGCGATATATATTTGTCCCCACTGAGAATCGTCTTGACGAGATGTATTAAATGCCCTTCTATTTCGATGCTGTAAAACGTGATGAAATGTTTTACAAACTGATGTGCGAAACAGCATTTTTGGAGCTGGTTAAGAAGGAATGTCCCTTCCTTATTTCCAGAAATATTTCCACAGCAAGGTTTTGATTTCGGATGGGTTTACTCTCTTTGTTCGTATCGTCACTCTCCCCTTACCCCTTACCTTCTGGTTTTTGAATCTCACTGGGAAGTCGAATAGAAAGGCAGCGGGGGCCTGTGAGCCTGGATCCTGGATCCTCACCTGCGTCCGCTTCAGAAAGTGCTGGAAGATTATTTTAGAAGTATACGTCTGTGGTACTTTGCATTTAGTCAGAGTACTCCCACTATATACACACTGGACTTACCTTGACAATAATGTTATGAGATGTGATAACTGGCTGATGTGCTGATTTAAAATAAATGCATAAAAAAAAAACTACATTCCTATCTTTGAACCATTTGAACATTTGGTGAAGCCTCGGGATTTGGGAGAGGCCTGCCTTAGTGATGTCTGTCTGTTGCACCAGTGATAGCACAGTGTCAGTTTTGTTGATTATCACATCAGCTGAGCATACTGTATCTGATTAATGTGCTGCCACAGATAAGATTGGCATAAAGGCTGACATCATGCCGATGAAACGATAAGATGGAGATCACTTTGAGGAACACGCATCCATTATTTTTACATTTGTTCTCCTCCAGCTGTTAATGATAAATGATAAATCACCACCGTGATATTTTTAGATGGGGTGAGAGATGAATGAGGTTATGATTCTGGTCTCGGTGGTAGTCAGAAAGGGGGGCTGGCTGTGCCCCTCCCCCGACTGTAGGTGATGGCTGAGGCCGGTGGTCCAGCAGTAGAGCGCTGATCACTACAGGACCGCCTCTCAGGCTCATCTTCCTGGTCCCCGCTCACCGGAAGGCAGCTCGGCAGCTGCGAACAGCCTGCGCTCAGCCTCTCTCTTGTTTGCTTTGAGAATCTATTGGCCTGACAGTTGGTCGGTGTAAGGGAAGAGGCGAAACACCGGCAGGTGTTGACTAGCGGGGAGAAATCGCGGTGCAGACTGATGACGGAGATGATGGTGAGGATGATGCATCTCTTCCCGTGCCTTTATGAATTGCATCGCGTACTCGTGTGAAGAGACTTAGGGACATCTTTTTTTCCTTTTAGTTCTTTTTTTTCTTCCCCCCTATTCCTTGCCCATCGATTATGGTGGATTTCTCGGTCGCTTTGAAGCGACGCGTCTAGACGGGGGAGCTGAAAACACGCCGTAACAGAGAGCCCATCTCAGCATCGGCCCGCAGCGCTGCGCCATGGCCTTGGATGTCCAGACTTGCGCGGTGTTTACGGTGATCGCGGTTCTGGTGCTTGTGAACGTGCTGTTGATGTTCATCCTCGGTACTCGTTAATGGATCTGCGCTTGGGGCCCGGTTCGCAGCGCACCACGCTTTCGTACAGAAGAGGAGAGAAAAGCGGTGCGCGTTGGTCGAGAGCGGGGACACCCGGCGCTCCATCACGGCTACGCGTTGAAATGAATGACGTTGGTACAACATAATGTATTTCTGTCCCCCCCCTCCCCAATCCTTCGTTATGTCTTGTGTCCTCTCACCGTTTGTGATAGCTACTGTTGTTTAGTGGTGGTTGTAGTTGTGCTGATACAGATCTGTGATGCTCCTACCCTCTATGTGGTGAATGATAATTCATACTCCGCGTTTATAGCCTAAATATTGTCCTCCCCC
This sequence comes from Leuresthes tenuis, assembly GCF_036924035.1. Taxonomy (NCBI): domain Eukaryota; kingdom Metazoa; phylum Chordata; class Actinopteri; order Atheriniformes; family Atherinopsidae; genus Leuresthes; species Leuresthes tenuis. The sequence goes on along the minus strand of NW_027325365.1, from coordinate 22,251,671 downwards.
TCCACGTCGATCTCCCTCTCCCCCATGTTGTATATTGTGGATTGTACGCATTGGTCCATTATAATCTGTGGTGATTAGATTTTTAAAGTGAAAATGAATCTGATGGTGTGTCTTCTTTTTTTTTTTTTCTTTTTTTCTTTAATCACATCCTACTGCTGCGTCAGGACTTGTTTTTCTTTGGTGATTCACTGTAGCCACATCCACAATATGGCAGCTAATAGCTGTGCAGTGATCCCTCTCCAGAAGTTAACGTGATATTTGTAGCAAATAGCGGTGCAAGTGAGAGGTCTGCGCTGCTGTTCACAGGCTCTAGGGGATCATTGTGATCTCAGCTGAGCAGTAACAGACAGCAGGCAGAGGGCTAGGCCTAATAACGGAGGGCCTCCATCACTCCAGGTTTCCCCCATTTTAGATTCAGCTAAACTCAGCTCCCATTTCACAGCCCCACAATATTCCCATTTCTCCATTTGTGCACAACTTGTCCGCGTTGTACCCGTTTTTAACCTCATTATGTAAGGATTATTAAAACGTGGGACTGGATGGGAACATTTCTTTCAGACAAAATGTCCTCTAAGTGAAAAAGCCTGTCAGGTGGAGATGACCCCAAAAAGAAAAAGGAAAAAAAAACACCTTTCTCCTTTTCTCGTAGTGGCATAGTGTAATAAATGGTTGAGGCAGGTGTCATTAATGTTGAATGAATGTCAGAAATAGATATGCTAAAAGCCTGTCCCAGAGCCGTCCATGGCAGTCCTATTTATAGAGAAAGACTGGCTGGGATTGTTTGAAGACTCTGTATGTGCTCACCAACACTCAAAGCAAAGTGCCGGCGTCTTTTCTGTGTGTGGAGTTGAGTGGTAAATGTTGTATCCCTAGAAAGAGATGTTTGGCAGCTTCTTATTATGAACACAGATACTTCCATCACATGCCATGGCATGTGGACTGGTGTTGTCATCACTCTGGCACGGCGCATAAACATCCTCCCGAGCAGAGACCCCACAGGACTGTAAATTCTAACATATAATTGTAACGTCACAAGTTCATCATTTGAACACTGCAGTGGTTATGGCTAGCACTCAGAACTCAGTCCTGCTTATAGACCTGTGTTCACATGTGAGCATGCCAAGTCGTGTGTGAGAGATGGTCTTGAGTGGGTGTTGTGTGTTGTGTTCCTCTTTGACTTGGATTCTCCCCACACGTCCCAAGGGTTCACACATCTGTAATTCCTCCTGGGCAGGTACCCTCTAATAGAGTTCTGGTTTATGCCGCGCAGTCAGGGGTGTCAATGTGCAAATGGTGTGTGCGAGTGAGACAACAGTTACGTGTGAGGAGGTGCGTGTATTTCTCACCGGTTTTAGGCAGAGCATCTTTGATTGGCTCCCAGACTCGGGGTATAAGTGTATTACATAACAGGGTTGGCAGACACAGGGAGGACGGACCGGTAGACTCGCTCGGTGCGTCGGAAAGAGAAACCTCTTTCTGGAATACGGCATCTTGTTACTCCACTTCTCAGGCTCAGCTCTTGCGGGAGGACCGTTGCCTCGACAACTTCCGAAAGGGATTCAATTATCATGATTGTATGAACCGGACTTCTCCATGCATACACTTTCTGAACAGTTACATGCTACAAACATGGTAAGGCTGGCTAAAGGTGTGTGTATGTGTGTGTTTGCTCAGGGATGCTATAGGTGCTTTGGTGCAGCTGTGCTGTGGCTCGAGACAGGAGGATGTTGGAATGCAGTGGATCTGCCAGTGCAGTGAATGCTGATGTGTTGTGCTGCAAAGATGATACAAGCGAGGGAATCAGCTTTCTATTCTTACATGTTTCCTTTTACAGGCTTCGTGTCTGTGCTTGAACAGGAATCAGAAAGCGTTGTCATGAACATCTGCGTGTCGGAATAGATTCCTCTGCATCCATTTGCATTGACCCAAATACAGCTTTTGCGGTTGAATTACTAATGTTTAACCCTACTGTTTTTTGATGTTGTAACTGCAGTGTAACCATAACGATGACACGGGCCATTTGAGCTGCTCGACAAACGGGTGATGATGGTTATGATGAGAGGCACCTCTCTCTGTTTGCGTGTGTGTTTACTGTGTGCCATTTGATCAAGCTAGGTGTGGGGCTTTGCTGAGGGAGGATTGAGGAAGATTGATTATGTAATGCTTTTAATTTATTCAGACATGTGGAGGGAAAAAGGGATGCAGTATATTGGAGAGGGCAGTACTGATCTCATTTGGGAGATGGAGAGATGAGGCAAAGGAGAGAACAGAAGGGGGAGGAAACATTTAGCTGTGAATGGATCTCTGGCTTTCCTTTGCTCTTTCTGTATGTTGTCGGTTTGATGGAGAACAGAGACACTGTGCTTATAGTGAGTGGGGTTGACAGTGGGGCAGTGCTGGAGGGAGGATGGTAGCTGGAAGGGCAAGAAGCAAACCTGACCTCAGTTTCAAGAGGTAATGTGTTCTATGGGCTGTTCTGTGGCGCTTTTTCCGACTGAGGTCCTTGTATCAGATGGTGGCAGTCAGGTTGAACTGATTGAGCTTCCGCTTGTTGTTTTTTTTTTCGACACATATTTGTGAGAAAGGGGATTTTAGATGAAATTAGTTTCCCTGGATAAACTGTCATTTTCTAAAAATGCTTTTGAGTCCTATTGATTGGTCCTGTTTCCATGGCAGCATGACACATGTTTTTGCAGTAATCCTCCTCTACTCCTCTGTTGGAGAGCTTTTAAACATAAGCGAAGATAAGAGACACCCCACTCAGCGGACACTCTTTGTGTGCGACCACACTCCCAAATTTGGAAATATTCTGGTGCATCCTCAAGTGTCCTTGCCTCATCCCATCATCTTGTCAATACCAGTGAAGCATCCTCATCTGTCACCATGACGACGGCTGTTCTTTGCCTTCCAGGCATGGACGTCCCTCCTTGTGTTCACTCCCCTGGCCTGATTGGCTTATGTTCCCTGTAGCTGTCTCAGTGAGCCATCGGGGAAGTGGGCTTGTGTGCAGGCTGAAGGGCCAGCGTAGCTGCTGAGTCTGAGAGCTTAGATCCTCACGGGGTGTTGGGATGAGTACGAGCAAACACACACACTCGCATGATCTGCAGTTTCTAGTGGAAATTATTTTTTCCTTTTTTTTTTTTAAGCTGCATAAGCAGGAAGATATGAAAGAATTTAGATCTAGAAAAATGAGCTGGCCGGACAAAGGTTTCGTTATTCCGTGGTTATAAGAAGTGAAATGATAAGTGAAAACAAAACACAGTTTGCTCAATTAAAAGAAGGGCCTGAAAAGAGTCATTTCATATCCATCCATCTGGCATCCCTGTCTCCAGGTCTTTGGTAACACCTTACCTGGAGCTTAAGCATCGCCTGTCAGGCTTGGTTAGCCCTGGCTGCTCTGCCCACAGCCCCGGGGAGTGGATGCATGGTTAACTGTGGACTGCAGAATGCTGATGAACACTGCTGTGGAGAGAACGGTTTAAATGAACAGTTGGAAATGTGCCACAGAGGCTTACACGGGGTTACCGCACACATGGATGGAAGTGCGGCTGCAGTTGTGCATATCTGCATGGCTGTGTAGGTGTCAGGGCAACAAAGCTACGTCGTCAGTGTGATGGATGGTGAAGCTGTGGATTGATGATGTCAGACTCGGGTGTCTCTCAAGAACATTGTCAGCGGTCTCTCGTCCTTTAATGAGAACAACCTTTAGCCTCTCCAGATCCTCTGAAGAATACTCATCACCCTCCCGGCTTCGGTGGCCTTACTATGGCCGGTTTCTGCACGTCGTGTAGTGCTCCGCTCGTCTGTGTGTTTACACAGCTTTTCAGCGCGACTGTTTATTTTCCACGTTGCTTGATGTCCACATTATTTATTCATGATTTAAAAATCAATAGACAAAATCTGATGAGTCATCCATCCATGTTTTTTGTGCCGCAAATGAAACGAGCCTCGGTGCGAGCATGAAGGAGCGAAGATTATCCCTTCACTCTGTTTGCCCAGCATTTATATTATATTGACACATGTAATTATTATAATGTTGTAATGGGCCAATTACGTCCCTGTGTGAAGACTTGTGTGGTGCCTCTAAACGCAGTGTTGTTTATCCACTGATGGCTCTGCCTATTTTGTGTTGTTGTATTTGTTCTGTTGTATTGTGGGCAGTGTTGGCTATTGTGTCGCTCCATTTGCATTGCAATGCCTAAACTGCTAGAAGGCCCTGGCTTTGAGGGTGTGTATTTGCATCCATTAGTAATCTGAGTGGGTTTAGCAACAAGGATTCACACAAACTGAGGCCAAAATTAGGCGTCATATTGTCTTAAAGTTAGTTGATTTATCTATTGTTTTGAATCGAGCAAGTCTATTTATTATTGATAAGCATCTGCGTGTGTACAGTTCACTCCTGTTTCATCGTTGTTCCCACAGGAGTGGCTTCATGCTGTTAGAATAAAGCACAAGCAAATACTTTCTTTCCCTACATTGTTTTTCTTTTTCTTTTTTTCTTTTCTTTTTTTTCTCCTTTGCAGTTGATAAGTGGAGGTTCAATCGTCAACGCTGAGGCAGTATGGGACCATGTGACCATGGCGGATCGGGAGTTGGCATTTAAGGCCGGTGACGTCATCAAGGTGCTGGACGCCTCCAACAAGGACTGGTGGTGGGGCCAGATTGATGAGGAGGAAGGATGGTTCCCTGCCAGCTTTGTACGGGTGAGTTAGGTGCAGCTATGGCTGGCCACTGCCCAAAGACACAACAGACACCCGAAGACACACAGAAACGGTGGCACATGAGCATACACACATGCACCATTACACTGTCACACACACAAACACGCATCCTTATTTTAATGATACATAACACCCAAGAGATTAGAGAACAGTTAGCTAAGCGCCTTTATTGGGCATTCAGGGACGATGAAACAAAGATGCTAATGACTCCCCCCACCCCTTTTAGCTTGGCTTCACCTTCAACTCGTGCCCCTGGTGAAATTAGATTAACAGCAGCTTCACATTATGTTGTGGTTACATTATATCTCCTCCTTCAACTGCATTAACACACAAGTCTGGTGCGACTACTGCATGATAGTTTTTTTACTTCTTTTATGACGACGTTTTTTTCCCACCTCTGTTGGACACTGGACCCTGACTGCACAGAATATACTCACATTCTGACACCAGAGCGTGTGGTTTTTTTGCTTGTTTTTTCTTTAATTGAACTGTTGAAAGAGTAAAGTGTCTTTGAACTCAAACTTAAAGGCATAGATCTGCAAGTATGATTGGGAGTCAATCATAGTCCATTTGGATAGTCACATGGCAACTTGAGATATGCATTGTACATAAAAGGAGAATGGAGATATCTTGCATCCAGTAATTATGCTTAAGAATTGCAAAACCATTTGCAAATTTCAGTGAGGAAGGAGAGGCATAGACATCATTTTAAGAATTTCTGTGCAGGTAATTGGGTATTTTTATGTAAATATCATATCAAAGAAATTATTATTCTAAGCAGAGTTCTTTTGTATGTCTTTGAACATGCCCGGAGGGACTCTTTATCCTAATGAGGGCAGAGTTAGCTTTCCTGCTGTAGGTGGAGACCTCCCACTGTAGAACCCACCCCCCTCCAGACACTTCTCATGGCCATTCCCACCTGTCCACCCTTCCATATTCACTCCTGAGAGGCCAGGGCAGACAGGCTGACTGACTGTCAACCAAAAAGTATCTTTCTGTTCTGTCATTCTCTCTCTCCAAGGTGGAACCCCACCCTCCTCAGCCCCAAACAAAACAGGTTTTCTATATCAACCCCATAGCAACTCCACGGTTCCAAAACACCACGTCAAAGGTGCGTTCTCCCAGCTTCATCTACCCATCCAGCCTGCCCCCCCGCTCACCCACCCGCTCCAGTCTGTCCACGCAACGTACCCTCGACATTAACCCAAACATTAATGTGCCCATGACGTTATCACATCATTCCTCAAAGGGGTCGATAGAGAGGCAGAACTGATGAGTCAAGAGTAAAGATTATGTGAAAAGCCCTCTTAATGGCCAAAAGTGAAATTCTACATATGTGTTCACATTTGGACTGATCTTTCTTGTTAACGGTTAGTTGCTTTTTCATAGATGAATCTTTTTCCTCAGTACACTATTTACTATTGACTCTGAGTATTTTTCAGTCTTAACGCTGCGCTACCAGTTCTCGTCTGCAGTCAGCGCTCTACCACCTGTCACTCTGCTTGTCTGTGGCGCTACATTTCCCATCTTGTGTTTGGCATTCTACCCGTCGGTTCTTTGATGTTCTCTTGGCAAACTGTGTGTCATCAGGTGTTGGCTTCTGGGCATCTGAGACCACGCTCACTTTGGCCCCTTCGATGAGCGAGAGTGGAATAAGCCTGTGTGTGTGTGTGTGTGTGTTGGTGAGTGCATGCTTGAGGTGAGGCGTGCGTATGCGTAATAGGGGAAGTTTTGTGAGTCACACACAAGGCTGAAGTTGGGCATTGAACATCCTCAGTCTCAGAAAAGGCTTTTTATACTCAGGAGTGTGTTTAGCTGTTTGTCCCTCACTTTTTTGAGTCTTAGTCATCCTTCAAACTATCAGAGACCCTTTAAATAAATCACTGTGTGTGAGGGATGAGTTCACATATTTGGTGTGTGTGCTGTTTTTTGGGAGCGTGTTAGAACAAAGGATTTTATCATATTAATGCCCAGTAACAAAAAAAAAAGATGATGATTATACATGAATCTGTTCACTAAAAGTTTCCGTAAGGGTGCACAGTTCTTATCATAAGCTTTGTGTGTCGGTGTGTTTGGAATATATTTGTCCTCAGCTTTGGGTGAATCAGGAGGACGGTGGAGGGGAGCCATCCGAGGGGACCAGCGAGGTGCAGAATGGGCACCTGGATCCAACCAATGACTGCCTGTGTCTGGGCTCACCCCTCCAAAACCGAGACCAGATGAGGGCTAACGTCATCAATGAGATCATGAGCACGGAGAGACACTACATTAAACACCTCAAGGACATCTGTGAGGTAGTAAACATGTGCACACATCCGCCAACGCACACACATTACTCTGCTTCACTGTTCCGGGATGCACCTCGCCACCTTCAGTAACAGCCGCACCGGTAGTGCATTGTATGAAGGGAAATGAACTGAAACCAGAGTAGGAGACAAAGCAGCATTTTTCATGCTACACAACATTCTGCAGGTTTGCAACACTCCCACATTCACACTTTTATTAGGATTGAAAAAGAATGACTAGCTAGAATTCACACAAAATGGATTAAATAAAGCTTTGCCAGTTTTTATACAAGTTTGTTTAATCTGAATAAACCCCTGTAAATCTGTATATAATCATTGGAAATTACTGTGCCTTTGTCAGCAGATATGATCTGCTGCATTTAAGGAAATGTATCATTTCAGTAATTTCAGAGCTAAAGTCTTTTCACTGTTCTTCACAAATGTGCGAATGTGGAATAATTGTGAATCCTTGTAGCACAGTAACATGCAAGCGTGGTTTGTGTTAAATGGGATGTAGTATTATAGCAAGATGGTGAGTTTGACAGAGTTACTGATTATTGTGACTTGGTGATCAGTGATGGCATTCACACAACAGTTTGTGAATGATTTACAGAAAGTAAATCAAAAGTAAAGGAAGCAGCGGAACATGATACTTAGGTAAGCTGAAACGAATAGCTATGGGAATAGAGGATAAATGATAGTGATTTAACTTGTTGTCATGTTGTCTGTAGCGACGAGTTAAAAATGGAGTTAGACTCATAAAAATGCAAGCTAGTTCAGGTTTGACTGTCTAAAGTGCAGTTTTTCAGCTGCAGTTATTCCCAAAGTGCGTAGAGGTCACATCAGAACAGAGTCAAATAAAAAAACCTTTGCAGCTTTGACTTTGGGTGGCTGCTAGTGCAAGTTTCTGCTTATTTAATCATCTTTCCTTAATCTGCTGTATACCCTTTGTTTGCATTGTGGATGGAGCATGATGTTTGAAAATAGTTGCAATAGGGCAGCAATTCCCATCCCCACCTTCACACTTCTTGCATGCTGCATTCTTTGAGTTTGCTTTAACATGCACAGGCAAGAACTGTGGTGCAGCTCACAATTTTGTGAGCTTCGAAACACGCATGATAAGCCAGTCATAAGGGAGATTTATACCTTATCATAGCCATTTTCAAATGATGTCCGTCACATAGTTTACAGCAAATGGCTCAGAAAATCAATAAGAAGAAAAATCAATGCTTACCTAATGGAGAAATGTGAATTCACTGATGATGATTTATTTAGATTAAGCTGGACTTTTTAATCTTTACATGAAATGCTAAAGTTTCAGGATGTTTGATTCGTTTAAAGCAGCCACGGCCCAGTTTTTCTGCGTGCAGTCTTAAGTTTTTGCATCCCATGTTGTTTCAGGGCTACTTGCGCCAGTGCAGGAAGCGCGTGGACATGTTCAACGACGACCAGTTGAAGGTCATTTTTGGGAACATCGAGGACATCTACCGCTTCCAGATGGGCTTTGTTAGAGATCTGGAGAAACAGTACAACACAGAGGAACCCCACCTCTCTGAAATCGGGCCATGCTTTTTAGAACACGTGAGCACTTTCCTGTTTATTGCATTTTCTTCATTTGTTTTTTTTTTTGTACACACTGAAATCTAGTGAGGATGAAAAAAAAAATGAGCTAAGATGCCGTTTTCAGCTGAGGGAAGCTATAACAGCTAGTGATTTGTTAGGTCTGTAATCTTATGATCTGAACTAGATTTTCTCAGTATCTTCAGATAACGCTGAAGTTGTGGAGATAATGAAGTCAGGAGCAGACTATTTAAGATAACAGATGATTATGTCATGATCCTGAGGAAAAGAATCTAATGAAAATTCTAGAAATCTGTGTTCAATGGCAGTCCGCTACTTAGTATTTCATTGAAGACGTCCATTATCCTCTCTGTTCACGTATCTCTCTCTCTTTTACACTACAGCAAGATGGTTTCTGGATCTATTCAGAATACTGTAACAACCACTTGGATGCCTGCATGGAGCTGAGCAAACTGATGAGGGATGGCAGGTACCAGCACTTCTTCGAGGCTTGTCGCCTCCTCCAGCAAATGATTGACATTGCCATAGATGGCTTCTTGCTCACGCCTGTCCAGAAAATCTGCAAATACCCCCTCCAGTTGGCTGAGCTCCTTAAATACACCGCGCAGGAGCACAGGTAACGTGCACTGTCAAGATTTCATTTGTTGCTGTTTCACTGTAATGCATTTAGTTGGAAAAGAAGGCGCCACTGATGCATCGTTGTGTTCCAGCTGCATTTTGTTGCAATGCAGCTGTTGCAAGTGCTGGGTTTATCCCTCTGAAGCGGCAATTATCCATGCATGAACTGAAGTAGGTGTTGGTTTGCGTAGTTTTAGCAGCTTGTTCATGTCTTAAAAGAAAACATTTCAATTACAATGAAGAGATGTGCTGCAGCACTGCAATCCATATTATTTTCAAAGCAGTGCACGGCCAGGACATTATTCCATTGAGCTCTGCATATAAATAGATTATAGATAAGATATGAATTGGGGCTTTCTCTGGCACATACTGTACACGCAAGAGTTCACATTTTCCACAAAGCACGGAAGCTGCGTGCACAACATAAACGTTTGCAGATGAGCTCTCAAACACAGATGTGAGCATCCAGATGTGCAAACTCATGTGTGCAAGCCCACAGAAACATGGTGCGAGTGATTCAGCGTGTCTAAGCCAGCTCAAGGTCATTCATAAACCAGGCGATCTCAGCCAGAGAGGGACAGGTGCCAGCTCTGCCAGCAAGGCCTGCCAGATCACAGTGTTTGTCTGTTAGGGAGCTGTGGAGAATCTGCCAGATATAGGCCTGTCTCTGTCACTCTTTTACACACAATACTGCCACACACACACACACACATACACTTTATCTTCCAAAGTGAGGCTGGGATCCGTAGCACATCTAAGCCAGAGGGATAAATCCAGCTCAGTTAGCACAGACACCAACAGAGTTAACTGTGAGTAAAGAGATTGGCTGATTAGAATGAAGTCACAGTGGGTTATTTTGACTGTGTTCAACTAGACTTGCCACTGTTACTTGAGTTCATAACCACTGTCTTTGATAGGCTACTCTGTATCATTCGCTACAGCAACATTACATGTGTCTGAGTGATGAAATCTGAAGGGTTACAACTTTGTCCCTCAACACCCCGGAGTAATTACATGCACACTGTGTCTATAGTGACTATCGATACGTGGCAGCAGCCCTGGCCGTGATGCGGAATGTCACTCAGCAGATCAATGAGAGGAAGAGGAGACTGGAGAACATTGATAAGATTGCCCAATGGCAGGCTTCAGTTCTCGACTGGGAGGTATGTACTTTATTAAAGAATCCCTTCACCGAATCCCCTCCATTAATTCCTTAAGTGTTGGTATATTTAACAAACTGAGAAGGTTGTTTTCTGAACTTTTAGCTTTTCAGACATCAGCATGAACCCTGCACCTGATAGCCTCGTGTCAAACAGTATTAAAAAAAAAGTTTAAAGGCATAATCAAGAAATGTAATGTTGTGCTTTCAGAGGTGGAATGATTGTAAGAGATTAAGAAAAAAACAATGCCCAAAATTCATGCAGTTGAACTCAGACTCAACATTCCCATAATGCAGCTCATGTTACACCTCCTGTTTTCTAATATGTTTCACCTTGTGGGACTGGCTCACTGTTTCAGGGTTCCTGATTTCCCACAACAACAAAAAAAAGGCAGATATGTCTACAGCAGCGTGTTAGAGACGCTGCTGCATTGTAACCAGAGGAGGCAAGGACAGTATTACCAACAAAAATGTGTATTTACTGTTGAGATTAAGCCTGAGATGAGATACTTGTCTTTTTAGCCTAGAATAAGCATATTGTCCTGAGACGTTGCCCGAACTTGGGGATATAAAGAAGCGAACAACATGCTGATTTGGATTACATGATTGGTGCGTTTTTGCATTTGGAAGCGCAGCACCGTGAACTGATTCCATTTTTTTTTCTCACAAAATCATGTTCAAGAATAATGCATTTCTTTTCTTGGACAGCTATGGCTTTAATCAGTTTTTGTTTTTTGCACACAGTGACCCTAATATATGTTGGATTACATATACCCCTGATAAGATTCAAAGTGACATCAATTATGATGGTTAATATCTCAGACTTCGTCAGCCACATAAAACACGACGCAACTCTCCACAGGCTGAGTAGGAAAGAGTAAAATGACTAAGTGCGCAAAGTCCAAGTGTTCTTTTAATTGGCTGAGTCTATCTGTGTTTACGTATAGGGGGATGATATCTTAGACAGGAGCTCGGAGCTTATCTACACTGGGGAGTTGTCATGGATCTATCAACCGTATGGACGCAGCCAGCAGAGAGTCTTCTTTCTCTTTGATCACCAGCTGGTACTTTGTAAGAAGGTAAGCTCTTTCCATCTCCCTTTGGTTCGTTTTCTTCCTTTTTATTTCAAGACTTTGTCGGCTGAAAACAAGCTAATTGCTGCGATGCATCGTCAGCTTGTGATCCTGAAAGTCGTTGTATCACATGGCCGGTGACAGTGATGCATGAAGACAATGTGACTTTATAAAACCCTTGCGAGGAGCCGAAAATACATTACATAATGCTGTGTGAGACCCACCAGTCCTCTGTGAAGAAGCATTCAAATCCTCAGCGCCTTTCACAAAATGGGGGCTGTGGTAGTTTGGGCTCTAATGCACCAAGGCTGTGCTCTCTCCTGTCAGACGGCTGTTCACGCTTGGCTAGACTCAATACATGCACAGAGATGGAGACACAAATGCAGGCAGACACGGAGACACAAACATACACAGAGGCCTTATAAAAGCATCATCACACACAGATGAACAGCATTTTCGTCCTTGCGAAGACAAACGCAGAACAAAACCTAACAAAGACATATAGATGTACTGTCTTTCTGTTTTCCTGTCCTTCAGTTCTCACAGTTGAAAATCTCTGGCACCAGAAATGAACCCCTGTGCGTCTTTAGAACTTCCTTTGGGTTTACTGGCCTGGCCCACTGTCGAGATGCTCTGAATTCTAAACTCCAGACTGTGCTTTCACTCGTGCGTATCCAGTATCCTCAGACCAACATGCGCAGGGCCTCCCACCAGCCCCTGGGGTTTATTACAGTAGGAGCACGTTGCAAGAAGACTTCCATCTTTTCTTTTCATCCTCTTCTTATCGGCACAAAGATCCACACTTATCTCTCCTTGCTGATTTAAAAGATGCCTTTCCTTTTACCTTCCTTTCAGGGTAAAAGTGAGGATTGTTTTTTTTTCTTTGCTCTCTTTCTCCTGCAAATGATAAAAGTTGCATAGATTAAGGTTTTTTTTTGTTTGATGTGCTTCTGTGGCGCTGAAGTTCAGCATGCTCCATAATCATAATCTTAAAGCAATCATAAAGTGATGACATTGGATAAAAGCTATTTTTGGTTTCTCGCTGAAAATGCTTGAGTCGGTGTAATGTATCCTGTGCTGTGTGTGCGTTCTGAAGCGGCTGGTGGTGATGGAAGAATGAGTGAGTACACGTACACATTAATCAGTGGTGAAAAGAAAGAAAATAAACACAGTTTCTGTAATAACACAATCTCGTAACAGTCTCTGTTCTGGATTGTATTTCCAAAAAGTTCTTCCACCTTTCTACTTCCTCTTGCAATCATTACTTTTTCTACTTTGCTGCCACCCGCAAATAACGCAGATTAGGAGTTAAAAGTACACGTGTAGGTTTAGAAACCGTTGGCATAATCATGATGCTGCTCTGCACAAAACCAACCTAAATGTTTTTCATCTCACCACTTCCAGTTCTGGACTGTGAACCAAGCTTTGTACATGTGGACAAACATACCTGTGGCATGTATTCTGGCCAGACTGAGCTGGATTTACCCTTTAAGCAGTGCACAGTACCAGTGTTTGATTGTGGAAATGTATTGTGGCATTCGGGAGCAGATTTACTGAGGCATTCTGTAATGCTTTTGAAGGTTTTTGCATGTTTGGGCATCAGACGGACAGGGTTGTACGCAACAGACTCTGGATACCGAGGGAGAAATGCTTGTTGACAGCTCTTAAGTTTAGCACACACACGTACACTTACAGGCCTCTTCCTCTCTTATTCACCAGGATCTAATACGCCGGGACATCCTGTACTATAAGGGCCGCATCGACATGGACCGCTACGAGGTTCGGGACGCCATAGATGGGCGTGACGATGACTTCAACGTCAGCGTGAAGAACGCCTTCAAGTTGTGCAGCAAAGACAGTGAGGAGATCCACATCTTCTTGGCTAAAAAGCCGGAGGAGAAGATCCGCTGGCTCAGGGCCTTCCACGAGGAGAGGAAGATGGTGCAGGAGGATGAGAAAATCGGTTAGTCGTACACCTCCCGCAGTTTACTTTGCCATGTCCTCTCAAGTTTAAAAAGTTGGCTTCCATGTGTACAATAAGAAGTTTTAGCCATGAAATGAGCATAGTGATCTTGTTTTAGCTCTAAATGGCTGTATAATGAGGAGATATAGTTTCACCGAAGGGAAACTTTATAAAAACATAGATCGTGCCTCAGCTGTTCCTCAGTCTCAATAAAACACACCATGTTGCAGTTTATGAGCTGAAAGCCAACGTGCTGCAATTGATTTATTTTTTGTCGCTTAGGTTTTGAGATCTCTGAGTACCAGAAGCGACAGGCAGCCATGACGGTGAGAAAGGTGACCAAACAGAAAGGTGAGGCAACAAGAAGATATCAGGTGATTCCCCTCTTTTTTTTTTTGTTTCCTCGCTGGTGTGCTCTGTCTTCTCATCGCTGTTTACTCTTCCCTTAACCTGCTCTCTTTTTTTTTCCACTTTCCACACCTTTTATAACACAAACTTTGTTTATGAGCGGACCTAGGCCTGTCTTGTACCAAGTAAGCTAGAAAAGTCAAGAGGTTTCATGTCTACTCGCTTTATTATGTCCAATATTCGTCTCTGAGTTAATTATCTGTCAGCCCTTACATGAGAATAACTTGATATGAGTTGTAAAGCCGCTGTTAAGCATCAATGAAAAGACAGAGGGCTGTTTGCATGAAGTATTGAGCTTAAAGGACGATACCGGTGTTCAGGACATGTGGGTTCTGTGTCATGCTTGTCTTGAAACTATTTAGTACTTCAGACTGTTTGAATGTCTTTCTCTCGCTGAGTTAGAGTGGTTGTTAGCGCTTTCAGTTCCAATCGCATGCAGACTGTCGACACAACAATCAGCTCTTTAGTGTGGTACTTACAGTCTTAGCAGCCAGTTATTTTATTAAGTGTCATTTCTTAGTACAAAGGTAATTAGTCATAAACTGTGTTAGGCGATCTCAAACAATTGCACAGCGTGGCAAACTGAAGTCAGGAGATCCATGTGTTTTCCTCAGAGTGAGAGAATGAGAATGAGAGACATTCGTGGGACTGAAACGGTGTATGTCGAAGACTGACACTGGCCTGGTTTCCATTGTTTTTTATTACCATGTTTGCGTTTCCATTTAGAAGATGTGAATAAGGAAATATGAATGAAGAGTGAACCAAGCAGACACAAAAAAATGAATATACTCGCTGAAGGTGGTTTTTGATGTTTTGAGTAGGAATTGATTCACATTAGGGGGAATGGAACCAACTTTGGGACTCGGGTCAGATCATGCAAAGATTAAAATGACGGAGGTCACTGCTGTTTTCGGCCTGTGCCGGCAAACAGTAAACTGGTGACTGATTGGCATCTTCCCAGACACGATAAAATGTCCCAGGTGTTCCCAGAGATGGACGATAATTATGATTTCTGAACCAGCGCTACTTCCATTTTTATTCTGTGGATGTACACCACAGTATTTATTGTCATTTTTCTTTTTTCTCCTCGCAGCGAGAGCTTTCGTATCTGATTAGAACAACTTCTTTCCCTATTGGATTACAAATGACAGCGATGTAGGCCACCCTCTGGCGACATCATGCAGCCTAATTTATTCACTGTAGACCAGTCAAAGGAAACATGTCGTGTTCGTGTTACTTTTTTTGCGGCTTTATTAAAAGATCGCTTTAGATTTGCTTCAGTTGTTAATGGAAACCCGGCTAGTCACAGGTCGAACCCTGCCGACATCTGCCAGCTAGCTCAGTAACAGAAGAACAAGCTTTTCAAGATGCTACTTCCTGATACGACAGAGGACCCACATATTCACCCTGCTGCTATCATCCTTTAAGATTTAGCCATTTTACTGCTAGGCTAGATGTTTCTACATTTACCATTTCTGATGTTCTTGCCAGTTTCACAATAAGCATGACCATCCATTAAGGTATTAATGAACTAATGACCACTGCTGGAATGTTCTCTCTGACGTTAGGAACCCTGTAGATGTCTGTCAGAAGTAAATGTTGTGTGTTTCTAAGTGCTGTATGTGTACATGGCTGGCACAAGGTGAAGTACTCTCTTGAATTTCAGATTCATTTATAGATTTCATCTTGAGAAAGAGGGCCATGTTGTATGGACATGGTTTGAAAATGATAAAGGTATATGCACTAGAGTTCTCCTTAGAGCTAGCACAATAAGATGCCATGGCAACTGCTAAGCAGCATTGGGAGGTGTTGTGTTAAACGTTGGCATTGGAGCATGCAGTCACTGTCCAATCTGTTTACAAGCATTATCTTGACTATCCAAGATAAACAGGCTGTACTAACACAAATAGATCAAACCCCTTCTAACTGCTAAAACAGTGTTTGGCAAATTATCTTTAACAGAAGACACTGTTTCTCATCCCTTTATTTCATTTTGTAAGGTGCCATGGCAACTTTTGAATATTTCATCTCCAAATATTGTTATCTCTTTCTTAATTCCAGTAGCATAGTTGTGATGCTTGTAGACTGTAGCTAAATGACATGTTAGACTTTAGTTTTAACGCATATTAGCAGCTTTCTGTTGGCTCTATTTTCGCCACTCTTGTGTTCTCAAGTGTCAAGGGTGCTATTCAAACAAATGTGCTGTTACCAAACATGGAAGAACAGCATCCCGTGTCCAAACGCCTGGTGTCATCATTGTACCGGCTGGAACCTGTCAGTTCTCCTGTTTGCCTGCGACAGTTTGATTGAATAGCATCTTTAGTCTCCCTTGTGTCATTGCAAGAGCTGAATTCCACTTTCCTCTCAATTCAGCGTTCATCGTATGATCATACCGTGTCATATCTCAGGATAAATATGCAGGAATGTTAGCTAAAGGCTCATTTTGTCTGTCTACATGCTTGTTTTCTGTGGAAGCATGACTTGGTGTTGTGTTGTTGTGTCTGTTTCATATACAATACTGACAATGTTTCCTCTTTGCTGCCCACCTCCCTTCTTTTTTTTGTCTCTTTTGCTTTGTGCCCTGCACCGCCTCCTTGTTCCCCTCCCCTCGCAACCCCTCCCTGCTCTTTTTTGCGCCTGCCTTCCCAGGTGTAAACAGGTGCACGCCCCCCTCATACCCGCCCCCCCAGGACCCCCTCAGTGCGGGGCAGTATGAGGTAACGGAGGACATGGCACAAGGAGAGGTTTTTGAATTCAGTCAATCCAAAAGAGGCCAGGCTCCTTTCTGGCAGAATTTTAGTAGATTAGCTCCATTTAAGAAATAGAGAAACACAGACTCTTCTGAAGGACCAGCTATTTTTCTTAGAAGCACTAAACACTGGATGATTATGTCCCATAATGAAGAAAATACAAAAAACACACATACACAAGAGACTTTGAAGTTAAGGACCAATGTTATTATAACGATTGATTGGAAGCACCAAGAGGACTGAAGACTTGGATTAAAAAAAAGATAAAAAATTGAGAAATAAAATCCAACTTTACAACTCATATATGTTAGTAACGTTCTTAGTTATCATGCTTTTCCAGCTGACTCAACTGTCATGAACTCTTTCCCTTTGGATTCTGCATATTCACGCCATCTGAATGTTCTGGAGTTATTCAGATTGTTGTATGATTTAAATTTTTTAAATCCGTCATCTGGAAAGAAACACGAGGTCCGAGCCAGGTCGCTCCTCCTTGTGCGATTGTGTCCAAAAAGCTGAGATCATGCTGCGCTGCTATGTGAGATTGTTTGTTGCATTCTTCTGAATGTGAGACGGCGAGATGACGACCTCGGCCGCGGGATGCGTTGTGCGTGGGACGCTCCAAGCTCGACCGCCGGCGTCCCCTCTGAGCTCGATCATCCCAGCACTCACCACAGACTCATATGTGCTCTACTGATGTCCGCATCTGGATCTCCTCTCTCTCCTGCAGTCTGCATAGAATAACCTACAAGTTGTTTTTGTTTTTTTTTACTAAATCTGGTGTTCAGTCTTCCCTTCCTTCTCTGCATCCTCCTGTCCTCTCTATCTCTCCACCCACCTGCTCAGCTTCTGTGAGGCTGTGGCCCTCAGAGGAAGGATTTCATTCTTTTTTGGAAACCTGCCATCGGCCATGATAGGATGGGTCAGGGAACAAATCATTACTCGGAACATCAGTAGAATATTTACATCCTCTCACCAAGCACTTGTGACAGGGTGTCCGCAACCACTCACGCTGAGGCTCAGTGTGCCGCTCAGATGAAACAGCTGGGAGCAGGAGATAGGCAGGTTACGGTCCACCTGCCTCGTGTCACAGCCCCTCCCCCGCTCTCCTCAGAGACCACCCCTGTAGCACTGTGCTGGCAGCTCACTGGGTGTTTGGAAAGAGCACAGCCTACCTCCGGGAATGAGCAGTAAAAGTCAAGTTGATGCATCGGCCAAGGTTTAAAATCTGTTTCCTTTTTTAAAAAAAATTCACATCAGCTGTAAAAGAAAAGACTTCCTCGGTTGACTTAATGATTTTGTAGTGCTCGCACAGTAAAATGTATCCAATCCGCAATCTTTTTCTCTCGTTTGAGTACAAGTGACACAAATATGCAATGCTACAGCGTGATGAGTTTGAGCAAACCCTCACCAGCACAGAGGTGAAAAATGGCCCTCCCAAAAAAGGTTTCAAGAACATTTAGGTCGCTCTCGAGTGAAAAGACCACTGCGGCAGGGAGCAGATACCGTGGGGTTGGGGGAAGGAAGGGGAATTTACTCTGTAGCATGCAAGTGTCCTCTGATGGAATCGTGCATCTCTGAAGACTACAGCTTCGAATCTTGGCTCGCCGCCCTGTCACGATGTTTTCCAAATCTGATCCATGTTCTGGCGGTTAGCTCCGGCACTGTTAAGTGATTTACAAAGGACTGTGGCTTGATCAGATTGATTTGTTTCATCAACAAAGTCCCCAAAGCTGCTGTGTGAGAGATCCTGCCATAGAGTCCCTGTGCTGAGGCGTTAGATAAGAGAGGATCTGAGGGACTGAGGAGAAACTACCAATTTACACCCATCATGAGGGTGTACTCTTTTCTACTCTTGGAATGTAAGTGAAACATCTGTCCACGGTTTGTGATTTATATTTTGACATCAGAAGTACATTTTGTGTTGAATTCTACCACCCGATGGACAGTACACATACACACAGTATGACAACTTGTGCAATGTGATATATCATTATATATCCTCACTACTCACAACAACGTGATATGAAAGAGTTATATATTGTTCTATGTCATTTGTTTGCCTTCTTATAGGCCTTATAACCTATTGGATAAAAAAAAGACCGTAGAATTGCTTTGTATGTTGTGTAATTTATGTTTTGTTTCAGTAAAGAAAGTTGAGAAATGGGTGAGTTGGCTGCTGGTGTCTGTAGAGATGGCTCCCAGTGAGATTGTTTTGGAAGATAATTCTCTTGCCTGGCACAGCAAAAAGATATGGTTCCCAGGCCATAATAACCTCAGGTCCCATGCTACACCCACCCTCATCCCCAACTCTCCTCCCCCCAACTCAGCACTACCACCAGGACCGACTTACACACACAAGCATGCAGGCAAACACACACACACGCACACACACACACACTCAGACGCACAATCGCGCGCACTCGCTGGCCCGTTCTGCTGCGGAGAAGAGAGATGCTATCTAACAGTGCCTTCCAGCATTCCACTAGTGATTATCTATTCAGTTTCACAGGCAGATTTGAATTAGTCATGTATTTTCCCTTCAGTGCATTTCTTCCTTTCCTCTCTTGCTCTCACACACGCTGGGAATTCCTCGTTCACCAGTGCACGAGATCCGCTCGGACGGCCTGACGGTCAGACCTTCTCCACGCGAGTAGATGCTTTGTTTGTCCGACTGAAACCACTTAAAACACCTTATTATATCCTGTCACGTCACACACAGCATCCGTTTAATTGCACAGAAAGTAGTTAATCCTGAGTTCCAATGTGTAGAAAACCCACACAGGAGTCATTTATTGTTATCTATTTATCTTGCTCGATAGACGGTTTAATTTGAATATATGGTAGGAAGCCGATGTTTGCGTTAGTCGAGTTAGGTTTCACATTTCAAAGTATCTTATTAATAGCGAGTTATGGACGGCAGAAGGATCTTCTGTTTACCTTTATCAGCGACACTCTGTAAATACTGTAAAAAGAACAGATCATATATTTGGATATTGGTATTTTGCGTTGGAGACGAATGTTGTTCCAGTTCTAGCGTGCGGTAGACCTCAGTACCAGGTATAAATGCATGCTTGTGGCATCCAATATTTTGCATGAGACTTAAGGCAACTCTTAACAGATTGTTTAGTTTCATTTTAACTTCCAACCGATTCACTTTTTTTCATGGAACCATACATTTGTGAGCCCATGCCATCTCACTAAAGGGAGTTGTTCTCTCTGCCCACCCTGTCTCCTGCTCACTGCGCACCACAGGTAGTTGCCTCTTGTTTTTCATTCCATTGTCGGCCTGAGCGGAACAGCGACTCCTCGTGCAGAATGAGAAACTGGACTGCTGATAGGTGGACTGGTGTTCTCTCTGCCAAGATAAAACGGGCACTATAACCTGTGACATTGTTATAAAAACATCCTTTTCTGTAAGTTTGTTTTTTTTTCTTTTCCTTTCTCTGTCTTGCTCCAGGCCGCTGGTTACTGTTTCTTCTTCTTTTCTTTTCTTTTTTTTTGGAATCATCAGCGGACGCAAAACGGGTATAATTTTTATACGATAACAGTGAACCAAATAGGAGTTAGCGCTGATCCATGGGTGTTTGTGCATACATTTGTAGACGAGCTGAAGAGCCGAATGCATTCGAAAACCTCTCTGGATGAGCTAAACAAAATGTAATAAGACGCACACGAACACAGTACTTCATCGTTATTCATATCATGCTCTTGTTTAAGAAATGAAGTGCAATGACTTGACTTTACAAATGTTTCTCTCTTCTATTTATTGACAGCAGTATTAAGTCGTAGCTTTTGGGCCAAACTGTTTAAAGGATGTATATATTGGTTTTTATTTTTCTTATATAATCAAGCTGAGAGGGACAGCTTCTGTGCAGTTGGAAGTCTTATTTTTTTCTCTGTCTCTCTCTGGTCCATATAAGCAAGGGACAGTCAAGTTAGCAGACTGTCTCCTGGATGCATCAGAGAATGCTCAGATTTATAGAATTCCCTTTTAGTCCGGGGCGTACGTGAGCAAGTGACCGCTGTCATTCACATTTAGCATCGCAGCATCTTCAATAGGAGCTCCTTGCTGTTGGTTTTCCAGTCCTGTGTTGTGTCACTAGTCTGGGTTTGGGGTCGTCAGCGAGCCATTTATCAATGTGGCGTTCACTGACAACAACAGGAAGACTGTCATCCCACACTTGGAAACTACTCATTGTATATTACCATCGAGTTTGAGGTCTTTGATTTATTTAATTTTTTTTCCTGTCAGAAAAATGTACCCACAGTATCCACATCCTTTGATACCATATGCAAACACGTTTTTTTTCTTTCTTTCTTGCAGGCCTTTAAGTTTATTTGTTGTAGAAATGGAAAAACCTTCAAAATAATGCCTATTCAATCCAGAAACTGTGAATGGGAGAGTGGAGATGTCAACTTGTATGTACATTATATGTTTTGATGTAATCGGAAGCACTGGGAATATGTTGTACTTCGCTGTAAAAAAAAAAGGAAAAAAACAAATTAAATACCATATCTGATATAGCTGTACTTTTTGTTGAAAATAAAACCTCTACAGAAGTGCGCGTGGAGGCGTCAGTGTGTGAGTGGGGAGCGTGGTGCTGGCTTTCCTGTCGTGTTACGTCATATCCTGCTCGTAGAGGCCAATCCCAACAGCTGACACATGAACTCCAGGACACATCGCGGAGGAAAGATTAAAAAGCGCTTCTGACCATAAATCATCGCTCGCACTGACGTTGCTGTGCGTGATAAGCCATCAGGGTTACGCACAGATGTCTCCCACTTGGCACGCTGAAGTGGAGGCTGCTCACTCCGCATTCTGATGTGTTGAAGTTCAAAGATGCGAGACTTTTCTTTGTTTCAGGCTAGATCTAAAGCGTCCTGTGTGATGCGTAGTCTCTCTGTGCACGCGTGTTTCTTCATTTGAGTCTAAATGGAAAGGAAATACATTAGACCTAGATGGTGCAGAGTCACCTGTTTAAAAGGGGGGCTCCAAGTGGGGATGAGAACGATGTGCAGTGTTACTCTGGTCTCTGGTGGTCGGCCATGGTGTTGCACTCCTCCACTGACGGGGCAGATTTTCCAACAAAGTCGTGTCCTTTGTTGAGACAGAGCCAACAGTGTGAACACGCGAATCGGTCGCTTGTCTTGTCCTCCTTGTAGGACGAAAGGTAGAAATCAGTAATCCGGGCAGGAGTGCGACACGCTGGCCCCGGATCAGCCGACCCAAACTTCAGCATCACACGAGTTCAGAGGTGTCATGATTTAAGTAATTCTTCAAGATCAGAGGAATGTCCAGGCTGCCAATAGCTGGCTCCTTGTGAGAAAATGGTGTGTTCCTTCGAATTACCAGCCGAGTCTGCGACATCAGTGTTTTAGGGCAAACTGGTGGGAAAACAGAAGGGGTAGATAGAGGTAAAGCATTGGCAGCGTTTCACTACAGCGGATACTGAATCTGCAAGTCTCACCTCTCTCTTTAAGCAGCAGAACCAGAGCTTCATTCTGCTTGGTGGTTTTGTCAATGATGAGCGTAGGTAAGTACACGTCCGCCCCAAAGTCTATGAGAAGCTGAATGTACTCCACCCCGCAGCCGTAGCGAAGACACACCTCCAGAACTGTCTTCGGCTGTTTAATCCGTGCCAGCATCTTCTCGTCGGTGCAGTTGTAGTTGGGGTTGGCCCCGTGAAGAAGGAGCAGCTTAAAGCAGTCCAGGTGTCCGTAGACGGCGGAGATGTAGAGCGGTCCTCTACAGGCTGTGGCGTTCGAGGCCCACTCGGGAACTTTGGCTTTGACGTCCACCTCCGCTCCAAACCGCAGCAGCTCTCGGAGCACGTCTACGTCGCCCTCTCGGGCGGCAGTCAGCACCGGGGAGCAGTTGTTGTACTGGCTGCCATTGGGGTCAGCTCCAGCCTTCAGCAGGGCAACCACACAGTCCAGATGTTTCCCACTGACAGCTGTGAACAGAGGCGTCTGGGCCTTCACGTCCAAGCTGTCTATCTGGATTAAAAAATTAAAAGTGCAACATGTTTAAAAGGTAGGAACCACTGTCCAATCTCGTTGGGTTTGGTGAGTAAAGAGCAGGCGTTGAAAAACGAGCACTCCACCCACAGAGCACCACCCTCTCACAGCATAATCAGTCTCCAAACGGGTGGATACCTAATTTCATACTGATTCAGATCACTTTCTTCAGTTCCGTTCAACATGTGTTTGTTTATCCTAAACGAGGCGTTTTTCTGTGAGGGCTCAAACAGGAAAATGCTATTTAACCTCAAACTTTCAAACAATACAACAACATAAGAACCACGACAATTAAACTGAAAAATAAAACATAACAGCAGTTAATCCAACATTGCACAACCTTGTCGAAAACACACTCGTGTGTCTGAAAATGCAACATTTAAAAAAGGAACGCACAAACACCAGCTTCAGCTGGGGGTTCATCCCGAGTCCAAGCTGACACCGTCCGCTCGGCACAGAATTCATGTACACAGGCACTACGCGTCAGATGAAGCGCTCTGCGGCCTAAGTGGACATTTATTATCGTTTCTGAGGCTTCCACGGCGCTGTAATGTGGATTTAATGGGAAGGTAATGTGTTATTAATCACAGCGGAGCTGACAATTGCTCTACTGGTTGCCAGCGAGGGGAGCTCCACTCCAAACAGCCCCCGGCAAAAGAAAATCTGGAATCACCACCAATGCAGGATGCTCATTTAGCTGTTTCACCTTTGTAGGGAGAAGAAAACTGTTGATGTGACAAAGAAAACTGTTTTTATCAGCTAAACATTCTGGGTGCCAGAAAAGCAAACTGAAACCAATAAGCCTAAAACACAGGAGTCAATGACTGGACGAAAGAAGAAAACGGAATTCATAGACAAACTTATAGTGGAAACTGAATTTTTTTTATTTTTTTTTCACGATTGAAGTCTGTGGCAAGAAGAATTCAAACGGTCCTAAAAAAAAGCCACGAGAGGAGTCACAAAGTACTAATTCTGACCTTTAGTGGTTCGTGATTCTCTCACATTTGACCTCACTTGACCTGGGAAAAAAAAATATCCAACAGTTCGATGTTTTAATTCACACCGCAAAGCCAAAATGTGTCGTTGTTTATTCCAAGTAAGATCATCCTCCAAGAGTGCTGATTCCATTCTATTTTATTTTTTAAACCCAGGGATTTGTTAAAGGCTTCTCATTCACTGAATGGCGGCACTGGTTCAGTGTGGCTGTTTTATGTTGAGGAGTATGTTGAAAGACCTGCGGTGCGCACATCTTTATCACAGTGGTTAGTTTAAAAAAGACATTACTGATAACAGAGGGGCGATTTCTTTTGGGGGGGGGGGCACGAAAAAGCTCATAAACGCTATAAGGTTCATGGAACTTAACCATCACACCTAATCATTCCAAGCGAACCTTTCACATCTAATTTGTTACTTGTCTTTCTTGGTAAATGAATAAGAACTAAGTGAACGTGTCTTTGAAATGAAACGAGCTCTGTCTCACCTCCGCGCCGTGCTCCAACAACAGCTCCACGCACCTCAAGTGTCCCAGAGCAGCGGCGGTGCGCAGGGGGGTTACGGGGACCCCCCAGCCGCTCCGAGCATTGATGCACCTCCTGTAACTCTCCTGAGAAAGGAGCTCGGAAAGCAGGCTCACGTTGTCGCCGCTCACCGCGTTGTTCAAGGCCTGACACTGTTCGCTGTCCTCGTCCTCCTCCTTTGGCTGCAGCAGGGAGAAGATCTTTGAAATGTCCATCAAACTCATGTCGACGGCTTGGCCCAGAGCCATAACGGAGACCGCAAGTCAAAACGCCTCCATCCGCAACAGCAGAGTTCACCGTGGACGTGCTCAGGACTGGTTTTGGTGTTGAAAGTAAAGCTTCACGCCGTGACCACACAACACTGTCACAGTAAGACAAAGTTGAGGTGAATGTAACGAGACGCCCACCCCACCCTGTGTTTGAAACTCCAAAGAGATCAGAGGTGAAGGCGCACGTTCAGAGCTCTATGATAATGTCACCTGAAGGAAGGAAAGCGTAAAGGTCCTCCAAGGAACATCTAATGCCTCTATCAGTTGCGAGGACTTCAGCATGCAATGTGTGTGCATGTTGACTGACAATGGGGACCCAGCGCCCCTATCTGGGGTGGGGGGTGTGGGGGGGCTAATTTTAGGCCACATAGGGGCCAGACTGAACTTCCATTCTTGGCGAGTCGCGGCTCGGGTTTATAATTAGAACGGTGATAGAGCCGTGAAACTCGCTGTGTGATTGGCGAGTGCGACTTGATCTGTCCCTGCGTCCCGTGTTGTGCGTGGCACTTTAAAGTCAGCAGCGGCATTTCACGTTTTTTCCCCAACTTTGAAACTCACGCAAAAATAATTTGTGCGTAAAATGGCCATTTGCTGCTTTCCACTGTCACCCTCATCCCCCGGTTCACACCGAGGCAGCCGGTGTGGTCAGCGTCAGCTGTGAGGCTGTCCGAGGCTTTAGTGGAGAATCCAGTCAGCTGTTCGTCGACCAAAAAACACACCCATGTCTCCTTACTGTCCCCGTGTTTCGACAGGGAGCCGCATTCCTTCAGCAGATGGTAAATTATCGGGTTCCTGGCGTTGCGCAAAACACAGACTGAGGTTTTACGCATTTCTTTGACCGTACAGAAACAGAGGAAACATGAATGAGAACGTTGGAGTTTCTCCTAATACAAACTCTCTGAGCCACTTCACAGAAGCGGTGACAAAATTAGAGCAAACAGCCGCTGCATCTGAAATACAATAGGCCTTTTCACAACAGTCGACCACAGACACTCCTGCTTATGTCCCGCTCTTCTCAATGTGTCTTTGGCGAATATTTAGTAAATTACCAGACGAGCGATATTTGCCACTATTGTGTTTTCAAAGACAATGACGATTTGATAAAAATGGATTGCCATTCCTCTGTTTATTTGTACGGATATATAGTACCAAAAGAAAAGCACTTTATTTGAGTTAACTGCAGACTCAAACCTGCAGGTGTGAATGTTTCCATTTAAGGTTGCTCACAGTCATCCTCTTCCAGTCCGACCGCCAGATGGCGGTAGAGGCGTGCTGATGGCAGGAAGTGCAATCGAGCACTTGAAGCAGTGGGAGTGGAGATGCACAGTCAAGGGAATAATCATTCTCTTAATTACTCAGGTTACCGGTGTAAAATTAGACATTCCTAAAGTACAGGTCTGGTTATAGGGTGTCAGCCTTTTTCCTCTAAATGCTGACCCATCGTTTAATTTACCGCCACAGTCATCACCAAACTAAACGTGGGCCTCTACAGTTGGGGGAGTCCCTCCAACCAGGGCCGGATGAGACTCATTTTCAACCCTGGAGTTTCATGCCTTAGATCGACCCACTTTAGATCACAACCTATTATTAAAATCATGTAATTATAACCTTACATTTGATATGTAAACCACATTTTGAGTTAACCAATTAAGAGATTTTCTGTGGCAAAATATGCAGGTTTATTTCATATTACTTTCATCCTATTCCCTTTCAGTTGGGGACTTTGTGTATTTACTATCTTACTTTTAATGAGAAAGAATATAACGGCTTACTACTGTCGTTTGGGCATAGAAAGTGGTTATATTGGAACTAATGCTCGCTTGTTCACACACTCAACAGCTTACCTCTTCCTCTCATACTGACAGAGGCAGTTCCCTCATCGCTACTGGCTCCTGGCTCTGCTTCTGACGCAAAATCACATTTTAAAAATGCTCATAACTCTCAGCACAAATCTCCCCTTTTTACAAAGCCTTCTGATCAATTCAGGTTAGTTTCATTAATGTAGTGCTGAATCATCAAGCATTTCCGGGCACTTTTTTTCCTATTGAGCAGGTCAACATCATACTATTTATGATGTTAATTCTAATAATCTTCACTTAGTGAGTAATCCTACCTGCCCACTTTGGATTTGTGGGCTCATGGCTGGTGCTTGGGGCTGTATCTTCTGACTCTGAGGGGCTACAAGACAAAGTTTCCCAGTTATGTGGCGTCGCATCATACTATTATTTAAATCATGTAACGTTATATGCCACAATGCCACACAAGAATTAACTAACTTGAACGGTGGTTTGCAGGCACAGTCAACATATTGCCATACCCGTTTCATCGTCCTCATTTGACGTTACAAACCGCGAACTCGTTTTAGTGAAAAAATTTCCAATTTTTGCATATTTAGCAGCGTCTGCTTCCAGAGCTTTCCTTTTTTTTTAGTTCTAGCCTTCTCCGCGTCATCCTCGCTTTTTCTACTTTACATCTTTTAATCATCACTGACCGAGTGCACTGACGTGTTACGCCAGGGTGCGTCTGTACCAAAAAAGGAAGAAGCTGCCAGTGGAGGCGGAGGCGGCCCAGAGACAGCGGTAGCAGCACGCAATGAACCCACTGCCATGACTGAACACCGGCCCACCGACCCAGGGTGCGCGAGCAGGGCCAGACTCAGCTGGCCTTCACAGCTTTTTATCAGGCGGAAGAAGACACAACTGCAGTTCCAAACACTTAAAGGGCAGACTAAACACTAACCCCAGGAAGTGACTCTAATGGCGGATCGGTTTGATGGCAACATTAATGTTTGTTTTCACTGATTGAACAGATCGATGGCCTGACTCTTTGCAGAGGATTGGACACTTTTGAAGGAGTTGGTGCAAAATCTCCCGAAGACTCCATATGTCCCTCACTGGATTTGGGAGGAACTTCTTTGGCGAAGATATGCGGGTCACAGCAACCTGGGGTTGCCTTAGCAACCGCTAAGGAACGTGGAGTTGCCCTGGCAACAGATGAAATGAGGGGTTACCCTGACAAAAACGATAGTGGAACTCATTTAACAAATCCTGGCTGTCCTTTTTGAGACAGACAGCAGCAGGCGTGGCAGTATATCACAGTATTAATAGAGTGAAAGGTACAATGATGCGGTATTTATTTATTTATTTATTTTCAAACCCAGACTAAGCCCACCCATTTGCCCTGCTCATATTTATGAGCACACCACTAAATTACAAAGAAAAGTGTGTAGTGCTCACCCTGAGTCCAAAGAAGAAGACATGCTAACAAGGTTAGTACAAAACAGCCATTTATTTCCTTATTGCTGTGTCAAAGTTAAACACGCAGCACTGTTCAAAGCTAATGAGTCTGGCCTTCTTTTTCTCCAGTTTTGGTGGCCACTTGAACACTGTAAACATAAAAACATTGTAGTTGGAGTTACCTTAGCGATTAAAAGCACTTTGTTTCATATCGGCACAAATCATACACAACAGCCATGGCAGCGGGCATGCACTGCAAAAAATGTTCACGAAGATATCTAAGGCAGTTAACAACAGCAACGAGGGCGACATTATCCAGGCTTTTTTTTGCATTATTGCATACACACTGTTAAGGGGCTAGTAAACTACAATGGAAGTCATACAATAACATATAAACACATCCAAAACACCGATAATCACAAATCAAATGACATCACCAGCCTAAATCAACTGTTAACAGATTTTAAACAATTACTAAGACAATTTATTAAAGTGGAGACTTAAGTGGAAATTGTCCTGAAACACAAACTCGTCACGTAGAGAGACAAACGTGGCCGATCATAGATCAGCGTACTGGACCGGGTGCTTTTTCCACCCCACTGAAGCTGAAGGTGCGAGTAGGTTCTACTCGTCTGGCTTCCTCTTGGGCTTCTTTGGGTTGCGGGAGCGGCTCTTGGCTTTGCATAACGGACAGATAGGAGCATTGCGATGGATCTGCTGGTGGCAGGACAGGCAGGCCTGGAGAGAACAGAAGCAGTTCAGAGAAACAACTTTACATTCTCGTTGTGTTGTAGAGACTCGAGCGAGCGTTTAATTCAATCTGACCTGGTTTATAAATTGACCTCAGAGGTAACTCCAGGAATCTCTGGATGTCCCTGTTTAAGTGGTTTTTTTTATTTGGCAGATTATTAAACGACTGCCTCAGACTAACATCTACTACTCAGTCTTTGAGAGTATCCTAACAGCTGTCCTTACAAAACAGGGACAGCCACATTTTGCTCAGTCTGATTCCTCTGAACAGCTGATCGTATGTCAGATTAGCCCACTTCAACTGAGCGTTTGTAACTCGGTCTGACCCGGTCAGATTTCCATCTCAGGATGTCAAAAGCACCAGTGGGGTGATTCCCATGTGACACGTGATAAATCCAGCTGCCGCCAGATGAAAGGAAACCAGCGTGTGTGTGGGAGGGGCTCATGTGTGTTTGGCGCTGTGCTTCCACTTTGCTACCTGCAGCTTTCACGGTGGCGAGAAAGAGAACGCCGCCACAGTTTGTTGCGCACAGAGCAGAATGGAAATACCTCGGACAGCGAGACAAGCCTGCAAACAGAACAAAGCCTATCTGATAAAACTCGTTACTGTTGTAGTGTTCACTTGAAGGACGGCATTCCAGCGGATCGGCATCGTCAGAACGAGATAATCCGTGCATGTGCATGACAAATCTAGTCAGCAGACAAGTTTGTGTGATGCCCGAAAGAAAGCTGCTGGAGACTCGTCTTCTGCACTAAAAGCACTAAAAGGAAGTGAGCCATCATTCATTACAGCTGTGCTTTACTCGCAGCAACGAGTCAGTTTGCTGTGAAAATGTCTTACAAACTCAAGTTTAAATGACAAACTCCAGAGTGCTAGTAGTCGGGTTACTGTCATGCATTTGTAAGCCTACAATTATCCAATTGATAATACAATAAATGTCCTCAGCCGGCAACACGCCCACGTGTGGGAAAAACAAGTTAAACACTTCACATCACACAAGCTACATTTTTATTGAGCAGGAAAAAACATAAGGACATTAAACTGCGAGTCTGGCACACGATGCTGATGAAGCTCAGGCTGAGGATTACCGGCTGGCACGCTACAATAGAGCCCTCAAGTAGAGTGAACACAAATGACTTCGTTGGCAGAGGCCTTCACTCCACTGAGCTCATGATCCAGTTTCGTATTTTGTGGAAGTCGATTTGAAAATGAATGAGAAAAGGTCGATGATTGTTAGTTGCTTTCAAATTTCAAGTGAAGCGGTGTGTCACTGATGTTTATGCTCTCACTGTGTCACCCTCCTTCCTTCATTATCACGGGAGATATTAGGAGCGCAGCCTAATTAATTGTTCCACGTGTGGAAATGAAAGTGGCTTTTTGTGTTACTGCCACTGATCAGCTCTGCTGCAGCTGTTTCAGGTCAGCAGGGGACATACCTTCATAGGTGGGGGCTGCTGTCTGAAGGTGGCAGTCTGGCGAGCGTCTTGCTTTCTGGACACCTGAAGCTGCTGTGCTGCGGCTGCGGCCGCCGCAAGGGATTCTGGGATGGCGGGCTCGTGCGGCTCCTTCTGCCACTCTGCTTTCTGCTTCTCAAAGTAACTGTTCAAAGAAAGAGGGAAAGATTTTTCCTTAAAGGTCAGGAAGCACGTAACAGCTGGCGTTACCCCATCTATGGTGTGTATCGGGAGATGAGACGCTGGGTTAGCGTTCTCTTTTTATGCTCAACTTTGAGCAACAGCTCAAAGTTATTGCGAGATTGTTTGTCTGAATGTGTGTGTGTGCGTGGGCGGGAGAGGGCTGGGAAAGAAATGTGGCCTTGGACTTTATGCCTGACTGGCTCATTTTCAAAAATAAAAGTGATATCGTGTTTCATTAGGCTCTCTGGTTTCTCTCAGAATAGATCTACGATGGAGCAGAACTTTGAACGTCCGCAGAGCAGATTTAGCCTTGTTGCATCTCCTGTGAGCGTGGGCCTTATTAACAGGCACAACCCAACGATACACATTACATGCATCTCTTACAAATGGATTCGGGGCCATTCTTGTGCTCGTTCACGTTGATATTCCAGCTAAATTTTCCCCATTCATTTCATTTCTGTGCTGTTATATTACTCTCAAACAGTATCTTCAATTGTACCCGATGCACCTTTGAGGTGTGATTACATTTTTTCCATCACATCCCGTAATACAATTACACAGGACGCTATTATTCTCCAAGTACAACTACTCAAGATGCACATGTAAATGATGGTTTTAACATCTCCCTTCGCATGAATAAGTCTATTCCTCCCACCCTGATGAGTCCTGTCTTTTCAGAGAAAAAGCAGCAGAATATAAGCTGCAGCTTTTTAAGTGTCTCGTACACTCAGGAAACGTGGAGGAGCAAGAGCAAGACAGAAAAGGGGGGGAGGGAAGGGAGACAACTACCACCTGTGCAGCAGTGCACTCATTACCCAAGTTTCCACACAATACGCAGCCAAACTGAGCAGCCGGCCGGCCAACAATGCCGTCAGCATGCGAAGCAGCACTCGCACGGCAGCTGAAGCAGTTCATTTTTTAAAGGAAAAATTCTTTCTTTTCTTTAGTCCCCCACCCACCCCTCCACTTTCGTGCAGAGCAAAAATATGGATGATGAAAATTGAAAACAACCAATTCTTTATCTCAGGACACTGTAGTGTCTTTTGTCCTAAACTGAGGTAGGCCTCGCTTCTTCATTCTATAACCATCAGCTGTGATTTTGCACCAGCCAATTGTACAATCATCCACTGTTACCGGATGTCAGCCGGCAGTTTGTGCTGCTGGAAGTCTACGAGTCAGACCCCTCTGACGTACCTCCAATTTTGTGGATAACAGTATTTTTGAAGCCCTAAATGAGTTAATTCGTCACCGGGATTTTTGTCGATTTCTGAAGCCGCAGAGTCAGAACAAGCGAGCAGACCAGATAATACAGAGAACACCACCCAACACCTAAAGTATGTAAGTCTTTCCTAATAACAGCAAGGCATGAAAATTAATCTACTGTTCCACCAAATGGTGCCATGCAGCTGACAAAAACAAACAAAAAATAACGGAGATCGGGTGTCGAGATGTACTCAGTGATCCTGATACCGATCGGTCAAAAAAGCCATTGATAGAGAGCATCCATCAATATCGTCCCTCTCTCATCCCCATCCTCCCTCTTTCATATCTGCACCTCTGCTGCAGGCCAAACGCAGGTCAATGTATCCTCCAGAAACAGGGCGTTTAAAGAGCACATTTTCACAGAAACACTAAGAATGAGTGCGAAGGTCACACTGCTCACATTACGCTTAAAAAAAAATTAAAAATCTATGAGTGAGTGTTAAATCTTTGGAGTTCAGGAGATCAATGACTGCCACAAGCTCATGTCCCACATATCTGATCCATGACAAGTTAGGAAATAAACTGCCTCGCAACCACACAGCATCAAATTTTGATTTGACCCCCTGTCACACGTGGACTTTAGCTCCAGCTTTTCTTCCTATAAGGACACACGTCACCTTGTTGTCAGCTCATAAAACATGACACTGTGCTGCTGATAGGGCAGGGAACCGCCGCTTGCCCTTGACATTTGAGCAGTGTGAAGTGAACTTGTGATCCTGCTCGTCTCTATCAGGAAGAAGTTCCAGGTCACAATGACCTGCAGCAGGCCGTCATCTCAGCTTCGTCTCAAAACCATGGGTCGCTCCACCGAGACCGGCTTTCCCTGCTTTAACCGCTGCCATCCTTCATCTTACAGACGTTTTCATTCTCTTTCTTTTAACAATGTAGTGAACAGATTGCTGTCAGTCTTCTGTCGTCTTCAAAGCTTTCAAAGCCGTTTGTGCAATACGCTTGTAAAACAAAATGTAAGCAACACGCTTTCAAACACACTCATCTGGTAATCATGCTCCATTGCTCCGTGTAGTATGAGAACATGTTAATGGAAGAGGCTTTGATTCTGTAACGGTCAGCAGTTGTCACAGTCATAAATTACAACTTGTTGAGTAATGAAGGCACTGAGTTGAGGCCTGCAGCTCCTGCTGCTGCTTGGCTGCAGTACGGTCAATGGAAAAAAGATCACTCTATATTATCTTTCAAACTGCAACACAGGAAACACGGGGGCGGTTGCCTTTGACTGGGAGACATTTGTAACGTACATGCTGTGTGACACAAAACTCCATTCGTACCAACTTTGCAGGCTCTACATGTACTAATAGTATTAATATTATGTTTTAGATTTTTAGACAAGAAAAATCAGAGAAAACCTAAGATGAACTTTTGTTTTGGCCTTGGTGCAGACAGTTGCAGATCCACCGACTCTGTCCTCACCTGTGTCCCGCACTGCCTCTCAGTCGGACTTTATCTGAGGTGGTGGTCCCACAACAGACTCTGTCGCACAGCTGCTGGCCTGTTTTCTCGGCTTCTTTTAGTTGTGTGACATGCTTTGACATGTTTTGAAGTTGCACTTTTTCACTCTCTGCAGAAGTTCCCGTATGTTAGCATGACGTTAGTAGTGAGTTCGAAGCATGGCTAAATGCTAAAATGCTAAAATGCTTTCACAGGTGTGCAAAAAGGACCACATTAAGCAGATTACATACTTCTTTTGTTTTTTTTAAAAATCACTCTTTGATGGAATGGTTTTGAATAAAATAGATGCAGAAATACGTATGTATGTCCTCTATTTCAGAACTTCAGATCACTCCATAACACTGTGTTCCTCATAAATAGGAGACTTATGAGGAGGTCATGACCAAGTGAGAATATAATCTGAAACAGTTCATTAGAGGACTCTGGACCCAGTTCAGAATGTTATGAACGGCGATCCATGAACTCGTTTCGCTTTTAATCTGTGTGAACTGAACATTGAACTAGTTCTTGTGAAGTGTGAACTTACACAATAGTGATTAGCTCACTGGAGCTGTCCTGAAAACTATGGTGCGCTACAACATTTTGGTGAGACTTGTGTTGAACTAAGATGACATGGTCTTACCAGAGAATTACCATGGTAACGATCATAACTTTAAAGTGTCATGGTATTCGGATCAGTCGTAATGCACTGAAATGTCATCCATCGCTACAACACTGAAAAAAAACCTACTGTAAACTGCCTGCGAACTTCTTTTAAAATCCCTATGCTAACAGAGTTCAAATAATACTAATTTATGATATCCTTTGGGTATAAATTAGATGCTAATAATAATCATCTTTCATATGTAGTGAGCAGGACTTTCTATGTTTTCCATATGGTGTCAGTAACTGTCTGTAAAGACTTCTGTTTAAGGAGATATAAAGACTAAATGGTATGCACTTTGTGAGTGTATACTGACTCCAGAGAGAGCTTCTCCTCCTCTTCGTTCAAGTTAGGCAGTCGGTGTAGTCCTAAAGTCATCCTGAGGGCATCCACATGCTCCTTCAATGGTTTGTACTCATCATGCAGACGGCGAGTGGTTTCTAACAGTTTATTCAGGTCATTCTCCGACTGCTTGATGGTGCTCTCCATCTGAAAGGACAGACATTCACGTGTAATATGCTCGGTACAAAGTATTCATGCTTGCACCTAGACATACCAGCTTTTACAGAATAATACAGGCACATATTGATTTTATCCATGTCATTCGTGAATAATGTTGGGAAGTTTTTCTGAGATCACAAGTGAGGTGCTATTTTAGTAAAACTTGATTCATAAAGCATGTTTATCTCAGAGGCTGCTTTCCAGACAAACGACAACCAGTTTGGTCCGTGTAACAAGTTCTGATTGTGAACCTCAGAACAAATCGCTCAGTTGTATTCCAGCACATTTTGACTACAGCACAAAATCTACACTAAAGTCAGGCAGGCTGTTTGCTTTCATTGCGAAAGTATTCATGGCAGGAAAGTTGTGGTTCCTGATGAGATCCAATTGGCACTTAGACATTTTAGCCAAAAGTAGTTTGGTTAAGAGCCTGCAAGAACCTTCTGTCTAGGTTCCATCTCAATTTCATCAAAATACATTCACTTTGTTACCAAAGATAACAATACCGGCTCTCTATTGGCCCAAATGATCTATGAGACAAGCACCCGCTCACCACATTGATATCTGCATGGATGAGGCGCAGCTCCTCAACATGGGCCATTTTCTCTTGTAAAAGCAGATCCATTTCTTGTTTGTACTCTTTCAGATGCTTCTCTTCAGACTCCAGAGCCTCAAACTCCATTTTCAGACGTGACTTGATCTTTTGCATCTGGATCGTCTTATTGCTGCAGGACAGGGGACAGACCATAAGCCCCAGCTGTCAGGTTTTCTCACTCCATCCCCTCCCACCAAAACAAAAAAAGCCAAAAAGACAGGACGATTTTCCCCAAAACAATAAATAAACACCAACACATTCACTATTCCAACTATGCAGAAGTGCTATTAATAAGTGTAAATTAGGCAACATTAATTAATTCTATTTATTTATTAATCAATTACCATTATTAGGTAAACGTGTACCTTCAAGAAATACTTATGATTAAACCAACACCATCCTCCAAGTCAGGCTATCAAGTTAATGACAACCTCCTAAGCTAAGTAGCTAGCTTACACATAGAAACAATTAGCAGCGCACATCTGTCATTTGTAGGTTCACATCTGGAATGTTGATGCCTGATCCAAATATGCACTTAGGCGATAACTTGTGTGTAGCTATAATATATTTTACCTGCCAGTCGACCCTATCAGAGACAGGCCTACGTACAGCTAGAGCAGTAAATAGCCTTTTAATACACGGTAGAACGGCTAATATTAGCAAGGTCAGTAACAAAAGGAAGCCAAGGGGCTTCTTCCTGGACGGCTAACGTTAGCTAAGTCAACGTTTCTCGCTACTTCCGAAACATCTGGAAAAACATTCGCTCGAGTCCACATCCAAGCTTTACCGTATTTCCAAGATATTCTCCAATTTGCACATTATTTCTTGTTCGTCCGCCATGATTTAGCAGTTCCTTGTCGTTTAGCTGGCCAGCTCGGTTACCCCACAAGGCCACGGTGGTCTCCCTTGTTGATATGGGGGGGAGAAAAAAAAAGAAAAGAAAACAATGGCCAGCATGAACGCGCATCAAAGCACGCGCCCGCAAAGAGAAACCTTGGCAACGTTAGCAGAAAGGAAGCACGAGCCCTTTGCTTTTTTTCTTTTTTTTTCTTTCTTTTTAAATACAAAGTATCAGCTTCTTCTAAAATCTCCTGTGTGACCATCAGGCTCTTTTCACACAGCCAGTAAGAAGAAGCAGGAGAAATCTAGAAAATGGAGGATTAATAAAGAGATCCACAATAACGACAACAAACTACCAACTACTGGTAGCTACCGAAAGTCATAGGATGGCCATTATCAGTGTATAAAATAATTTAACACTATATAATAACGCTGGGTGGTTATTACTGACATATGGCTAAACTCCTTTAGGTAGGTTTAATTTAATCTGTTCGTTCAGAATTTTGGGCTAAAGGTGAGATTAGCTTGAGTTATTTGTGGCTTTGATATTATCATCACAGGCCCCTTAAGGTGAATGTATTTGCTGCAGTAGTTCACATGTTATTAATATGGCTGTGCTTCAGATTTCCAGCGGCGCATTGTATACATGGTGATGATAGGACACATGGCATCGGAGCAGAGTTAATGTGTCAGAGTTCAAATTGTTATCCAAAGCAAGAAAGTGTCTTTCACACTTTGCGGAAATGAAATCGGCTATATCCAAAGCATGATCAGACAGTCCAAAAGTGACCATAATTTCATTTACAAAAGTGTGAAAATGTGTATGTCCCACACCCCGCCTTATGAATACTTCATGATGTGAGGGGAGGAAAGTTAATGACAGTCAGTATCCTAGGGGCCTCAAGCGTAACCCCAATGTCCACAAAGTTGGGACTCAAAACAACAGTCCAACTGCTGCATGACTGGCGGGTTCAAACCTGAGGAAAGCTACAAAGGCACTGGGAGAGGAAGCTAAGAAAGGAAGCGTCTGACTTTGGTTGCGGAGGAAAGACATTGGTGGGGGGCAGTGAGGGCAGCTACAGGGGATGGCAGGGAGCTGTTCCCAGTATGCTACTGGCACCCCCACCCCATGGTGGGAGGACTGGTTTAGTGGGTGAAAAATCCATGACATCTACCAGCTTCTGGAAGTCCAACAGGCTTAAAAGCTGAAGCAGGAGATATCACCTGCACATACTGCATCTATTACGGCGACATAGCTTCATAGTAGAAGAGTCCGGGTGCTGAACCGGCTTGCCTGCATTTCAAACATTTCACCGGCTGAAAATATTTGATGCATCATTAAATTTGCACTGCACACAGCGTCAAACTTTTCTGGAATTGTGGGGGTTGTAGTTCTTGCGAAGGTATGGTGTGTTTGTGTCTTTCTTCTTACTTATAATGGAGGCAGTTTAGCACTTAGTTTCATACCCTGCAGCACTTTTTCCATCATTCACGGTGAGATCACAGCAAAACATGTCGTAGAGTTTGGCCCTCTCCTCCCCGGAAGTATGCAAAGACTGCTGCTCACCTTTTCCATCATTTCCTCATCCAGTTTAAAAAAAAAATTCCATCTGTTATCAAATTGCTTTTTGAACTCTTTAAACACAGCTTAATTCATTGATCCTCTAAAGGGTGTGGTCACGTACGGCCTGCCTGAGACCTGTCAAGAAGCGTGCTGTGGAAGGGAGGACCCAGATACAGAACTTCAAACAAACAAAGGCAAGAGCAAAAAGCGTGGCAAAGCCGAATATCAAAAATTCTAAAACTGTGGAATAAATAACACAAAACAAGACGAGACTATGACTATGACTATGCTGACAAAAGGCAAAAATCTGACAAAACCTGGGAACCGGGAACATGAATCATGAAAACGGTGGTGGTAAGGATTCTGCCCTGAGCTGAGGGGAAACCTGGAAACTAAATACTGTGGGGAGGTGATTGGTGATGAAGTGCAGCTGTGAAACAAAAA
Organism: Leuresthes tenuis; assembly: GCF_036924035.1. Lineage (NCBI taxonomy): Eukaryota > Metazoa > Chordata > Actinopteri > Atheriniformes > Atherinopsidae > Leuresthes > Leuresthes tenuis. Next base: position 22,214,368 of record NW_027325365.1, on the reverse strand, counting down.
CAGGTGACTTGAGTGAACTGAACGTGACAGGGGAAAAAACATGACAAGAAATAAACCTAAAACCTGAAAACAAGACAAAACAGACCTCAAAACGTGACGTGACAATATCCTTCTGATAGAACAGATTCTTATTTCTTCAAAGCATTATGCATTATTATTATGCATAAACTTTCAGTCTGGCCGTGATTCCAAGATGAAAGTCCCCGTTTGCGAAGAATAACAATTTACCTTCTGATAATTTCTCTTTGTACTGTGGCCATGTTTTCCACAATCACAATGCTGCATAGCAGGCAATGTTCTGGTGAGATGTCAGACACACCCATATCCAGAACAGGTGAACAATGACTGCATGTACTGTCACGGTTTATGTTTGGATTATTGTTATGTTTCAGGTTCTGTCACGTTTTATTTTTAATCTTCATGTTTTCAGGTCCTTTGTTATGTTTCTGGTCATGCTTTTCCCTCCTGTCACTTAGCTTCACTCAAGTCACCTGTTTTCTGTTCCACAGCTGCACCTCATCACCAATCACCTCCTCACAGCATATAGTTTCCAGGTTACCATCACTCAGTGCAAAAAAAATCCTCACTTTCCCTTCCATGCTCACACCACGAAAGCTAAGTCTGGTTGTGCCTCATAGCCATAGTCTTGTTTTTTCACAGCCAATGTTAATCAGTCTTTTTTTAGTAATCATAGTCTTGTTTTCTCGCACCATAGTCTTGTTTTGTTTTCACAGCATTAGTATTTTTGATAACTGGCTCTGCCGCGCCTCTTGTTCTTGCTCCCCTATGTTGTTAATAAACCTTGTTACTCTTGAAGTCTGCACCTGGGTCCTACCTTCCTGTATCGTACCTAACAGAAGGATTTTGCCAGAATGGACCCAGCACACAACCAGGTTCTCCACGGCTTGCTCACGGCCTTGGCTGACTGCATGGCCAACCCGACCGACATGTCTGACCAGTGGAGGGTGTCTGGGGACATCCTGGAAATGTTCAGGCGGGGGCTGGTTCCAGAGATCCCCGTACTCCAGGAAACATGGGAGATGACGAGGCAGATCCACTTCGAGGCGACAGTGGAGATTTTTGGCAAAGACTCGGCCGTGGTATCAGACATGCTCCATGAGACTCTCTTCTCTCCTTTTGCCTCCCCAGCTTCTTCTCCTGTGTTGCCGTCCCCACAGCCCGTTGCCATGCCCAAGCCGGCCACCGCCTCCATGCCCTAGCACCCCGCCGACGAGGTTACCTTTGAAGTCTGCATCTGGGTCCTCCCTTCCTGCATCGCTGCCTGACATGTACATTTACATGAATATCCCTCTCAGTACATCAAGTCTACTTGAGTTTCCACTGAACACGTGCTTCAACGGAACGGATAAAACTTAAGGAAATCTGACCTTTTGTACCAAGGGGATAACATGGTCAAAGGCAGAAATTTGCTTAAATTTGACTGCTGACCCAGATGTAGTACAGCATCTTTCAAATTTTATTTCGCATGTCTAAACTTCTTGGGGTTTGAAATGTCTCCCTGTGTTATATTTGCAGGGTTGAACACACTAATTTACAATATGATTTAAGGATATTTATTTGGGGATCGGTGTCTTTTAATTTGAGAAGAATTCTATGATTATTTCAATGATTACAAACTTTTTCTTTCCTTTCATTGCTGTCAAATTCTTGGCAGCGTAGAAACCAAACCAGAAAAGTGTGATTTAAAATCGTATATCTTGTCTTTCCATATAGATAAGACCTTTAACATTAGAATTTTATTAAAAACGTGCAAATAAAGAGAACCCAAAAATAGTACCGTACTTGTTTGTTTCATTGGGGGAAATTATCCATTGTTATCTACAGACTACATAAAAGATGGACCTTACCATCCGGCTTGCGATGTAAAGCTAATCGAAAAATTCCTTAAGTACAGTACAGTACAGTACAGTTGGTGAAAGGCTAAGAATACTGTCATGCTGGCAGTGACTAGTTACTGTGAGTTAAGTATGTTACCTATCATCGAAACCTGTTTTGTGATTTAATGCAGTAAATGCAATATAATGAAGCTATTCCTCCAGTCATAAGAAAAACACTCTGAAAAAATGCTGTATATAAAAATAGATAGTTACTCTATTGACCAGAAGCAAAAATAGTTTAGTAGGGTAACTGTCAGTTAGCAGCAGATGCTGGTAAACAATGCTTTCTGGTCAACTGAGACGAACCAAGTCGAAGATGTAAACAGTGTAACTCGTAGTCATTTCTGAGTACCAGCAATTATTGCATAAACATTTTGTGTGTAGCAATGGTATTAAACAATTGTACGTGGAGATCTACATCTTTTTCACAAACATGCCAGTAATGTAATGTTTATCCACGGAGAGGCACACAAAGTCGAGTGTAGTGAGAAGAGGACTGGCGTTGTGTTGAAAACACTCATCCACACAGCTGGCCTGAATTAAAAAAAAAATAACCCTTCAACGAGAAAGTATTAGTCAACAAAGTAACAGTCATGTTAATCAATGTAAGATGCATGCTGCTTAATACAACTGCCAACAGTCATTTTTTAGGGGTGAAGACATAGCAAGTACTCAACCCCGCCCACACTCCACCCCTGTGGTGACGCCAGCAGCTACCCCTTTGATATGGGCGGGCTCAGAGGAGGCTTAGCAGAGGGGGTGGAGTGAACTTGAGTCAAGTAATTCTGACATGAAAATCAGAATGGCTCATTAAATGAGAAACTCTCAAACAAACGGGCGCAAAAAAAACAAAAAGATGCCAAGGTTTTTGAGGCATTTTATACTTTAAGATACCGTTTGGACAAAGTGATTTAGAGATTTATAAATAGTTCACAAAGTCCCAGATCACAAACAAGTGCCTTGACAAAATACGGTGACCTTCACTGTTGTAGCAACATATGGTGCTGAATTCCTTTTTGATTTAAGCCCCTTATACACTGCAGATGACAAAGATCGTGTTTAGATAGCAGATCAGTGATTCAAGATCAAAACCTTTTGGCAATCTAAGGGTGAAAAGTGTGCACAGAAGAGGAAGGCTGCCTCTTTAAATTGTCTGGACCAGGGCTGCAGGTGGATTAGCTAAACAAGAAGCACTTGGGAACAATACAATGGCCTATTCTCAGTCACTGTAATCCTTGCAAGCACTTTCATATGACTCTGCAGAGAAAAGGCCAATACAAGCACCTCTACGAAGAAGGGTTTTTGCCACTGATAAAAAACACAAATGTCAACTGTAAGTATCTGTCATTAATTGTTTACATCCTTTTTTTGCGTTGTGTTTTACATAATGTCTAAACATTTGAAATGTGTGAACCTGCTTGGCTGAGGCTACACCATCTTAAGGCTAACATATTAAACTTTTTAGAGTTGCACCTATCGACACTGAAAATACAGAAGTTTACAGTGTTCGTGGAATTGTACTAGTGCTGTTGCATTATTTACAGAATTCAAGAAAAGTTAAGCTGTATTCCTATTTTCATAAATATTCACTGAAACAGTGTATTCAGCTAAGCTAATGACTGTACTACATTGTTAGTGCTTCTGTTGTCATTCAAATAGGCACTAATGTGCTGACCCGTCATTAAGACTTGCATCATAGACTGAACCCCATGTTCTCTATTAAGTCTAAAATACATTGCGGGCTTCATCTTAACCTAGTTGAACCGAAAAATGTAAGGAACACTCTTTTTGGTTATTTTGCTGTCAAGAAACAAACAACAAAAAGAAAGTGGCATTGTTTAAAAGAATAAACGATGTTATCACAGACTTGGTAGGGCTCTTTCTCACCCAGCTGTGGATCTGTATGCTCCATGATGCTTCTCTGGTGACTCAGATGTATGAACAGCAGGGAGCTTTTCCTGTTTTCTCTGGCAGATAAATGTTCGAGTTACGACCATGGATGCAGAGCTGGAGTTTGCCATCCTGCCCAGCACGACTGGAAAACAGCTTTTCGACCAGGTACGTTGTGCTTTAAAATCTTACTTTTATTATTAATTTTTAAAAAAGTCTTTATTTAAAAGATGGAATTATGATTATGAACTGATTATTTTAGGTGGTGAAGACAATCGGTCTGAGGGAAACCTGGTTCTTTGGCCTTCAGTATCAGGACAGCAAAGGTTTCTCCACCTGGCTGAAGCTGAATAAGAGGGTGAGGTGGAAGTTTGCACAGAAACTTTAAGTCCCTTGGTGATTTCTTTTTAATTCAAACAAATACTGCTTGTAATTGTGATTATGGTATTTTTGCTAATGCTACTGTGTCACCCCCGTTGAGGCTAATTACGGTCTATTTATTCATTCTTGCTCTCCCCTGCTGTGGAGTATTAATCCCAGGTGACAGCGCAAGATGTGAAGAGGGACAACCCTTTGTTGATTAAGTTCAGGGCCAAGTTCTACCCCGAAGATGTCGCAGATGAACTGATCCAGGAAGCAACGCAGCGTCTCTTCTTTCTCCAGGTTGGAAATTAGATGACACCACTTCTTTCTTTTTTTTTACACGGCATGAAAAGGATTCAAACTTTCCAAGTCCTTCATGCCAAAGTTTTCGACACATAAGTAATAGTCTCATTAACGTAGAAATAAGAAAACTGTTTTCAAAATGTGCTCGGAAAGGCTGTGCTATAAAAAGACTGGTAACCCACAGAAGCTACACTAAATAAGGAATCTCAATCAAAACAAAATGTAGACCATGTCTTAATGACCAGTGGGGGTTTCATGATGACTCACACAGATCTGCTTAACACTCATGGGTTTTCCGTAAGGGAGTACACAAAAATTAGGTCCAAGAGCAACAAGTAAATACCTGACCTCAGAAGGTTTCTCCATGTCAGACATATTAACACTACTATCTTGTATGGTACTGCTACACAAGCATTTCTTTCTTTCTTCAATATTTTAGGTGAAAGAGAATATCCTAAACGATGACATATACTGTCCACCTGAGACTGCAGTGCTTTTGGCTTCGTATGCTGTTCAGGTCAAACTCGGAGACTACAGAAAAGATTATCATGTCCCGGGATACCTTGCAAAAGAGAAGCTGCTGCCACAGAGGTAGAGCATCCTGTGCATATAAGTATTAACCGAAGTTCACCTTAATTCCAGTTTCACTCACCTGAATTCCAATTGGTTTGTCCTCTGTACTGTTAAAACCAGGGTTTTGGAGCAGCATAAGCTGAATAAGAATCAATGGGAGGAAAGGATCCAGGTGTGGCATGAAGAGCACAAGGGAATTCTGAGGTGCTGAAATCTTACGACAAAAAGCCTTCATGTGCTTCTCGCATGTACGTTCTGTATCTCATTAAACTATGCCACATTACAGAGAAGACGCAATGGTGGAGTATCTGAAGATAGCCCAAGACCTGGAGATGTATGGGGTTAACTACTTCAGCATTAAGAACAAGAAGGGGTCAGAACTGTGGCTGGGAGTGGATGCACTGGGGCTAAACATCTATGACAAAAAAGACAAGTAGGTCACAACCTGAATACTTCAGTGTCTCTGATAATTGTATATAAATCACAGCCTGCCTGTCTGGATGGATTGCTACAAATGTTTGACGGACATTCATGGTCCCCGGTAGATTATTCCCACATTTTGGCTGTTTTCACACTTTGTCTATTCTAGCGCTAGGTTGGGGTACGCATTTGTGATTTTGAGAGAAATGTCTCATTAACTATCCTTTTGTTCAGGGCTGGAACAAGAACATAAAGCACATTACACTGTGTCATTGTGCATTCAACCAAAGCAAAATCAAAAAGCAGAAGAAGTGTGTGAAAAACTAAGTCCACTCCATGATTCAGCAGCATGTGGACCCACCCTTAACAGCAATAGCTGAAAATAATACTGTACTGTCATGAACTTTTAACATTTAACACCCTAACTGTGGCCTGTAGGGTCTGAGACGTAGCTCTTGGTTTTTCGTAGTTTCATTGCACAGCCTGACCTTGCGGTGAACCTGTTGGGATGTTCACTCCTGGGAAGACTTGACCACTGTCTTGAATCTTCTCCACTTGCGAATGATCTTCCTCGCTGTACAATGACTCCAAATAGTTTGGAAAGGACCATATAAAGCACACTGTTACGACATTGTGCTTAGTTTTTGTTAAATACAAAATGACATTTCATGCGTTGTTTTTCATCTGAGGTTATTCTAAGACCTGCTAAGGACCAGATGATTTTAGTCATTAAGTTCTGACGTGTAATCTTAAAATTGAAAGAGGATTTAACATAACTAACTTTGTTAGAGCACTTGCTCTGACTCACAAATTCTCTCATGCTGAACAGAAATTGTGAATGTGTTATTGTCGTTTTGAGCATGCTTGCATGATGATGCTGGTAATTTAGCTTAAAGTGCAATTGCTTCAGCCTCACTAAGCTGCTAAATTGCTGTTGGTTCTCATTCCTGTTTTAGCCAATGTTTTCTAATGTAAAATGTACCCTACGCACCATAATGAAAGGGTAAAACATGTTAATGTTTCTTTAGGATGACCCCAAAGATTGGTTTCCCCTGGAGTGAGATCAGAAACATCTCCTTCAATGACAAGAAATTCGTCATCAAGCCAATCGACAAGAAAGCTCCGGTATGCAAAATACACGATCGATAGATTCTATTTAGGATTTAGCCCATGAAGTACAGTTCATTGTCAGGCTATATTAAAAGGTAGTTAATTTTGTAGGAATTTTGTACAGCTTGATGGTATGTTGAACCAACAGCTTATCTTGGCTCTGTTCATAGATGCTTATGGATTAAATAGCTGCTCTTTCGCCACTAGTTAAGAGTATTGATGATTTTTGTATTAGTATACTAGTACATATGTGTATATATATACACATATGTACAAGTATATCCTGAAAGAAATACATTTTTGTATTTTTTTTCACTGCAGCTCTAATGAGGAGTGGGACATAAACCCAATTGTCATTAGTAAAATGATCAAACTTGCAAATAATTAAAATTGCAGTGGCTTTAAATCACTTAAAAACATCAGTTCAGAAGTTCAGTTTAGCCTCTGAATCCGTGCTCAGATTTAAGGAAAGTATCCAAGAGTCTGGAAAAAATGATGAGATCTTCAAAAACAAACTAAGCCCTTTATATAATTTTGACCTGTGTGTAAGTTTAAAAAATAAATACAGATCTTTTGTCTTAATGGCATGTCATTAATAAGCCCTTTGAGCAATCCCTGATGGTTGTTTTGGTCTGTTCCAGGACTTTGTTTTCTATGTACCTCGTCTCCGCATCAACAAACGTATCCTGGCATTGTGCATGGGGAACCATGACCTGTACATGCGCAGACGCAAACCTGACACCATCGAGGTGCAACAGATGAAGGCCCAAGCCAGGGAGGAGAAGAACAAGAGGCAAATGGAGAGGTACACAAGGAAATAATAGAGGCTTATTTCTCACAGTTTACGCTGTGTTCTCTGTGCTTTTAGAAAGAACTGTCAGGAGATAACAATTTTTGTGAGTGTGTATTTATGCACAATTCTCCTTGTCAGGGCTCTGCTCGAGAGTGAGAAAAAAAAGCGAGAATTTGCTGAGAAGGAAACAGAGAAGATTGCTCGTGAGACCATGGAACTGATGGAGAGACTGAGACAGATTGAGGAGCAGACAAAGAGAGCTCAGGATGGTCTGGCAACTTTCTGAATACAAATTTTTCTTGAGTTGTTTTTTTCCCATGACAGAACATTAAAAGAATGGCTTGATATATTAAAACAGTTGTGATTTCAGGATGGCTGTAAGGCTTATATCGTGTTCCACTGTGCTGGATGGGTGTGTGGCGGATGTTCTGTGCATGTGTAAATGATTTTTTTCAGAGCTGGAGGAGCAGACGCGTAAAGCGCTGGAGTTGGAGAGAGAGAGGACAATTGCTCAGGAGGAGGCTGAGCGTCTGGACAATGACCGCAGAGCTGCAATGGAGGCTAAAGCAGCCCTGCTGCATCATTCTGAAACCCAGACAAAGAACCAGGAAACCCTGGTACTTATGCACAACATTATTTAGCTGCAATTAGTTTTCTGTTGGACTGATTCAATTATATGGGTGGTTTCTCTCCAAAGTTGAAGCCATGAATGTGGGAATGAACCTGCCATAAATTCACTGCATTTAGGTCTTCCTGTCTTGTGCATGCACACAAGGACTATATATACTATATATAATATACGCTCTCATTTTGTCTTGCACACCTCACATACAAATACAGAGCACAATGACCTTAGATCAGAAGCACTCCTAACTCTCTTTCCATTTGTGTGCGTGGTTGTACAGGCCACCGAGCTGGCAGAGCTTACCACTAAAATCTCCCAGCTGGAAGACGCCAAGAAGAAAAAGGACGAGGAGGCGAACCAATGGCAGAAAAGGGTGAGAGAAAAGTAAAGAACCGTGAGAGGGATAAAGGATGAATCGAACATGAACAAAGAGGGATGCCTGGCTCCAAATTATTAGTTAAAGAGATGCAGATTTAGAATGAATTCAGCATTAACCTTGTATAACAAACCCCAGCCACTAGACACTATAGCACACTACACTACTAAAATGAGCTTGCAAATAAGAAATACTACGCTGAACTTGTAAGGAGTGCTGCAGTGTTGTTATTTCTGCACTCCAACAGCATGGGAGACTTTAGCACCTAATGAGAAATCTGATTTCTCTAATGTTTCCTTAATTCGTGAAAGCTGCTCTTAAGCTTTCTTCGATTTCAGAGAAAAAAAAGACCGCTTATAAATTAAAAAGGTATTCTCATGGTTTCACACATGTTTAGAGAGCAAGAAAATACCAATTTCATCCCACTGAAGTGCCGAGTGTCACCAAAAGTTCAACAAGTTTTGCTATTGACAAAAAGTAAAACTGTGGCCTATCCTAGCTTTGGAGTATATCTGCAAGTCGACTTGTCTGACCTTATAATATCCAACCACAGCACTTCAGTGTGAGTCGTGTGTGTTGACAGGCGGTTATGGCAGAGGCTGATTTGGAGCAAACCAAAGACGGGCTGAAGACTAAATTAATGGGTGTCCACATCCAGAATTCAGTCCACCCTCTCATGCACGAGCACGATGAGACAGACGAGAGCAGCGCGGAGGCAAGCGCCGAGCTGACTTCTCCAGGCATGGTCCGAGATCGCAGCGAGGAGGAGAGAGTAACGGAGGCGCAGAAGAACCAGAGGCTGCAGAAAAACCTCAAGGTGAGACTAAGTGACTGTAGGCGGATGTCCTGTTTAAAAGTTCAAGCTCTTCAGGTGAAGGTATACAGCTGCATGTAGCTTTTAAGACAAATTATCTAAAAATACCTCCAATTTTCTAATTAGAAATGTTCAGAATGAATAATGTTCTGTAAATTAGAAAGCTCTCGTGTTGGATCTTGAAACTGTGTGTGGCCAGTCACTTGAAGATATAAACACCCAACACAAGGCCCTGTTAAGATGAAAACCCAACTTCTTTCTTTGTTAAAAGTTTTAATTCCATGGAGGTAAACAGCAGTTCCACCAGTTTGGACCGGACTGAAATATCTCCATAAATACTGGACAGTGAACCAGACAATGAACTTAATTACTTTTGTTCAGCAGTCAGTGATAGAAAAAATAATATGGTAACCTTGGTAAATATTCTCTGGTAAGCATCAGCATTTTTGTGTTTTATTGTAACAATGTAATCACATGAGGATGACATTTATGGTTTGCCTTACGGCGCCTTATTGCAAGGCAGTGAATGGGGTTGGGTGACAATTTGTTACAGCTCTGCTTCCTCAGTTGGTTTTCAGGTCTCATTTGATTCAGTTTGTGGTCTGAAAACCATGTTCTTGGTGGTGTCTCTTAAATTATTTTACTCTTAAATTGCTTTGACTTTGATGGAAAAATGGCAGAATAATTACCCTCACAAGTTGTGCTTCACCAGAGCTAAGTGCACTTAACATAATTAGACTTTGTTGCACTGGTACATTGTCAATGTTTTGGGTTTTATTCAAGGTGCATATCTCATCTGTGGTCTCTGTCTCCCAGCTGGAACAAGATGGCATATTGTATGTGTTACTCAACATGAAAATGGACTTAATAAGTACCACAATAGAGTGTTTTCAGATGGAACTGTGGGTGGGGAGTATAGGGGGAAAGGGATAAAGCTTCTAAACAGTCTCTCGGCCTCAGGTAAGAGGATTTTATTCTTTTCTGCTATTTTTCAGTTCCTGAGCATCGAGCTGTCGGGAGCTGTAGACGAGAGCAAAAAGACGCCAAATGACCTGATCCATGCTGAGAACGTGAAAGCAGGCCGGGACAAATACAAGACCCTACGTCAGATCCGCCGGGGCAACACTAAACAACGCATTGATGAGTTTGAGTCCATGTGAGACGGTCTGCTGTCGGCACACTCGGGATAAGGAAAGATGATGAACTGAAATTTTAGAAAGAGTAGGTGCAGATTATAGCCAAAGTAATTCACTTAAAGTACCTGAATTTGACAAAAAGAAAAAAGAATTCTAATATATATCAAATACTGTACTGTACTGTGTTTTTCTTTAACGTTTCTGATTTTAATACAATTTCTTTAAAGCATTCACTGGAAAAATGGGAAATGTCCTGAGAAGTAGGCCACATTTTAGAAATCACAGGAACCAAAACGAAAGTCCCGAGTCTAGTCCAGAGATGTAAACTTAGATATAAACCTATATCATTGCTGCTCTCATCTCTTTTGTCCTCCACAGCCTGATTACACCCAGCAGCAATTTGGAAAAAAGGCACACTGTGCCAGTTTGAACTAATAGAAGTAATGGTGTTCAAGGCAGTTGCTGTTGTTCTACGTAAACACGAATTCCTCTATTTCTCATCTAAGAAATAAAATCCAGAAAATGTCAATCAGTGTGCTGTGCCTTGGTCTCCATGTGAATGAGAAAGCATCACTTTCAGTGTACCTAACATCGGCCGGTTCTACATAATCCACAGCCCCACTGCACTTGTACAGTCTTCACTCTGCACTCATACAAGGAACGGTCCGTTTTGTTGCATCTGTTTTCATTTTTTTCATTAATTAGTTTAAACTGCTTCATCTACCCATTTGTTGTCCGCGGGCTGTTCTCTACTGTTCTGCATACTCATCACACCCTGCACTGATCACCTCAGCTTTCAGTTCAGATTTAATCTTTTACATTTATGACTTCCTGGAAACACGACTACTGCAGCCTTGCACGACACTGTGAGCAATGGTATTAAGATAGCTTTACCGTCTAATCGTTGCTATTCTCGCGAGACCCCCTCACTATTGCATCCGAATAACAGGACGCGAACTGATAGGTTTCCAATTGACATAATAAGTTACATTAGGTTTATTGTTAACTGTGTAAACCAGGGGGACGTTGTCAACTAAGGTTCAAAGTCCTGCTCGGATTCTATCAGTCACACTCGAGGTTATATTTAGTCGCGTATTAATGGTACGAAGCTCCGGTGCTGAGAATGGTTACTTTGTTAAAACGAAAAAGTTCATTTTTGGATTTTTTTTATTTTTTTGGATCGGCGGGACGTCCCTTCTCTTCTGCAACGTCGTCGACTGATCTGAATTCCCCATCCGCTGAGACGCATGAGTGGAGTCTCATTGGGTAGGCGTTTTCTCGCCTGGAAAGTGTTTTGTTTGTTCTCCGTACTCTCGGCGCACTGCTTCAACTCCAAGGACGCGAGCTGAAGATGGCCTTTCGCTCGAGCTTGCCCGACAGAGAATTAACGTCAAACTCTTTCACAATGACGGAGAGGGATCGCTTGGACGTAGCTGATCCCTACGCGTGCCCAACTACTGAGCTCAGTAAAGCCGTGTCAGTTTCTCTGGGTTTGGATCCACTGTTGTCTCCGCTCAATAACATGAACCAGTGCCCCAGCAGCGCATTTGCAGACTGCGACCCTGCTGGCGGTGGAAATAGTTTCCGAGGAATACCAGAGTTGGGAACGCCTGGAAATGTGAACTCGGAAGGAAGCAGAGTTTTCCTGACTGGCTCCAGCCCACGAGAGGACAACTTTGGAGAAGTGTGCCATGGCATACGGCAGGTGAGCTGCATGGATCTGTTCAGTCCGGGCGAAATGAACAGCGCTCAGTCTGTGACGCGTGGCTCGGTGATATCCAGATTTGTCTGCAAGGAATCAAACGTGTTTATGAACCCGTTAGCGGAGTTTCCCGCGACCTCTGAGGTCGCGCCTGTAAAACCGCACTCTGCATACAGCCCCACTCCAAGCCAGTACAGAGATAACCAAGGTGTGTGGTGCGCAAACGAGCGCGCATACAGCGGCCGATTGGAGTCACACAGATCCGAAGGATCCGAAGGACATACTTTCTTGTGTAAATACTGTAATTACGGGCAAACCTCTCACGGGTCCAGGCAGGAATGCAACTGCGTGTGGTACAGGAGAGGTGAGCGGGGCGGTAAAGGTGGCTTGCAGGCAGCGACGGCACAAGCGTACGGCCAAGTGGAAAGTTACCCAGACGCAATTCGTCAAGGGCAAACCACCTTTTCCACGATCAAGAGTGATCCTTCAGTTTGGGTGGACTACACTGATCGCACTTTCAGGTAAATTACGCATTCTGTTTATTTGTTCCGACTTGTTTTTTTGTTGTTGTTTTTCCTGTTTGCGTGTAGCCAGGAGGGCATTCCTGTTACTCCTGTTAGTCTTACCTAGCTCTCAGACATGCTGATGTCAGTGATGCTGCATGTCAACACACGTCAATCAAACAAAACACGATGATTATACATTCCAAACGGCCAAGCCTAGATTGATAGACTGTAGAATCACACCGCAGAGACGGCTGCCTAATAGGACTGAATCACTTGATCTCTAGTAGCCCCATGTGCACATCTTGGCCTTGGTCAAGTTGTGTTTCAACATGCAGCTAGAGTGAACCAAAGTTCATCCAATCCCCAAGTTTCCACAAAGTCCTTATTTTTGCTGTGACTATAGCCACACAAGCAACTACCAGACGTTGAGTTAATGTATCAGTGTCACTATAAACAAGAGATACAGCACCTGCTGCTGAATCTGTTCTCCGAAAGGAGGAAAATGTTATGTCAGGAGTTACTGATTTAAAAAAAAAAAGAAAAAAAAGACTAACTTTGACATTCTTTAATCCCAAGTTTCCTTGTCAAAAAAAGGACTTTATTTCTTATGTAATCACTTATGAGAGGGGGAAATGCTTGATAGATGTTTATGCATTTGGCAGACGCTTTTATCCAAAACCACTTACACTGGCACTTACACTAGGCGTATAGGAGGGGTCTTGCTTGAGGACCCCTACTGGAAGTAGTAACTTTCATGCAGGGGATTTGAACCCACATCACCCACAAGAAAGGTAGCAATTTTCCCACTACACTATCCAGTTCCTTTCATTTCATAACATATTACATAATTGGATTGTATTGAATTGAGGGAATTAGTGCTTCAAATTTCCAAACAGGACAGACCCAGTGACCCAGATCTGTAAACGTGTCTGTTTGACCAGGTGCTTTGATGATTTATTTTTTTTACACGGATGTCTGAGCTGGAGGAGATGAAGCTGCTTTTAAGATTCTCCGCTCCGCTCTTCCCTCTTAAAATGTCACAGTGTTGTTTGTGTGTGTACGCAGGCATGAGGATTTTTTTCCAGGCGTGTACTTATCAGACAGGAGAGTGTGTCAGGTCTGTGGGGATGATGCTTCGGGTTGTCACTATGGAGCAGTAACCTGCGGCAGCTGCAAAGTATTTTTCAAGAGGGCCGCTGCAGGTGGGTGCAACACACAAACACAGACACACACGCATCCCAGATGCACACCAATTATTCGTCGGCTGATTTAATTTCTTACACCCACTTGCTGTCTCATGCCGACAGGGCACAGTGACCTGACATTACGAGGGCGAGCTATTTGTTATCAGTAAACACCCACATATTGTTGCTATGAGTAGAAGCCGGAGTATTGTGGAGCACTCATCCTCCAGGACTTTTGTGTGCATCCAGGTAAGCAGAACCACCTGTGTGCCAGCCGGAATGACTGCACCATCGACAAGCTGAGGCGGAAAAACTGCGCCTCGTGTCGCTTAAAGAGGTGCTTCATGTCGGGAATGAGCCTGAAAGGTGCGAAACTAAGGAAGGAGAACAGAGAGAATGACAGAGAAAGGGTGTGATGTGTGTTGTTTTGAGTGGGTGGTCAGAAACCTTACAGTGTATGTTTCCTCAAAAACTTTTTCCACGTTTCTGATGTTAAATTTAAAAAATTAAAAAAAAACAGCTTTAGGAGCTCTAAAAGAAGTCTAGCTTAAAATATGTTGATTATATTTTTCCTTCAAATTAAAATGTTTGTGATTGAACATTCTCCCTTGAACCTGTTAGTCTTCTACCTGTCTTTTTTGTGTGTGGACAATTCTAGGTCGCAGGCTGAAGGGAGCCGGACAGGCGAGAAGCGGAGAGGAGGAGCAACAGCCAGCTGCCTGGCGGCACGAAGAACGGGAAGAGAGGGAAGAGAGGGAAGGGAAGAAAGATGTTGTCTTGGAGCCCGGAAATGCAGCTGCCAGGGCTCAAGGTGGTGAGGATTAGTGGCACACCAGCTCAAGTATCACGCTGATTCATCACGGATTATGCTTTTGCTGTTGAAGGTGCACATTTTCCACTTTCTGTTTAATAGTTGTGGCTTGTGTTTCCTTCTTAAACAGGAAACCATGCCCCACTTCTAGGCATCCCCCAAACTCTGCGCTCCTGCCTCTCCCTGCTCAGCATTCTGCAGTCCATCGAGCCCGCTGTGGTCAATGCCGGTCATGACCCGGCCCAACCAGATAGCCCCACGTCCTTGCTCACCAGCCTCAACGAGCTGGGGGAACGGCAGCTGGTAACAGTGGTGCGCTGGGCCAAGGTAATACCAGGTAAACCAGCCCGAGCCAAGGAAACACACTGCTGACATTCCTGCGAATGCTCAAATGCTCAGATTGTCGTAGCTTTTTCCAGTTCAGTGAACACCAAACAAAAACACTTCAAGGTTACACTTGTCAAAAGTACTGTGCACGTGAGCATCACTTATGTTACTTGCAGTTCACAGCGATACATAAGTGTGTCAAAAGCTATCAGGAGAATTTCCTAAAATCTGTTAGAACTGGGCAAGGCCTCAAGATCTTGGTCAGGAGATAACAGGCTTTTCCCAGAATTCAGTGCCAGCTTAAGTCTGGAGCCTACAAACTGACCTGTTCAAATATCAACCACTAGAGGGGGATATCTTCAAATTTAAGTTGAGAGTGGAGAACTGAAAAATGGGCAGCATTATCCCCCGCTCTGTAATCTGTGTTATTGTTGGTTTTCACTCTGAATTGATTGAGCTGAGAGAGGTTAACTGATCAAGATTTATTCTTTAAAGTAAAAGAGCTTGTTTGATGAAGAAAATTGTGCTGTTTTACAGGGTTTCGTGACCTGCATGTGGACGATCAGATGTCAGTGATTCAGCTGTCATGGATGGGGGTGATGGTGTTCGCTTTGGGCTGGAGATCCTTCACTTTAACAAACTGCTCCATGCTCTACTTTGCTCCAGACCTGGTCTTCAATGAGTAAGTCACTAGAATATTGTTGTTTTTTTCTTTTCTACCCAGCAGGGTTTGGTTTTTTTTTGAAGATCTAACGGCAAGAAGTTTTTCGAACGGAACCTAGTTGATAAAAGTTTGCCAGAGTTGATACAATGTCTTTATCAAACAAAGTAAGTTTATTTGGGTGTAATCAGTCATAATAATCGCTGCGGCATGGGGTTTGTTGAGGTGTCTCGAGGATTCACCTGTCATCATCACCGAAAAGAAAGGCCCAGCGGAATACAAGCTTCAGAGGAAGGCTGACTAATCGCACAATAAACGTCTCTTTTTAGGCGAGACAGTAAACAAGCATGTTCTGTTCTCAGCTTCTCCTCTGCGTCTGATACATGTGGCCGCAGAGGGATCACCTCAGATGATTTATTCCATTTCATCTTTACAAAACCAGTTGTCAGTCCCCCGGAACTGTGGCAGCATTGAGATGTTTCATTTTTGTCACCTTGATAAGTTCTGATTAGCACCGCAACCTTCCAGCCTCCATCAAAATGTTCCTTTAACTTTCATCTTTTCTCTTTGCTTTGTACTTTTAAAAACTTAACTCAGACTCTATGCCTCAAATCGCAGAGCACAAGGTACAGAAATGCCTGTTCCGCAGCCTCGCGTCTGTAAAATTGGCGAAGGAGGGTGTTGCTCAGAAGGCTCAAGCCAGTCGCAGGCCCTCAGTGTTGCTTTCAATTTTTCTTGCGTTTTTGTGCAATATTAGCAAAACAGTCATTCTCTCTGCATTAGACCTCTGTCACTCTATGGGGCTGCTTCTGACCTGCACAGTAATGGATATGCCTGCCCTTGTTGCTGACCCTCATTTTTCTCTGCCTTTCTGTCGTTCCCTTTTTCCATTATCCATCTAACTCATTTTTTTCTCACCCCTGCTGCTTTTTTCTTCCTTTTTCTCCACTCTCGTCTCTGCAACCATTAATTGTCTTCCTCCTTTCTATTTTACACTTTGTCTGACCATCTTCTGGCTTCACACTTCTTTTTGTCGCACCTTCTGCTCCCTCTTCTACCCTAATGCTGTTTTTTCTTCTCCTTTTTTTTTTCTACAATTCTTCACAGCCAACGGATGCAAGTGTCCAGTATGTATGAACACTGTGTGAGGATGAAGCTGCTCGCCCAAAGGTTCTGCAAGCTGGAGGTTACAGAGGAGGAGTTCCTCTGCATGAAAGCCCTCGTCCTCTTCAGCATCAGTGAGTCAGCTGGCATCATGTCTTAATAATACCGTAAAATGTCAACTCATTAAGGGAAAAATGGCTAGAAAGGAGCGCAGCCATATTTCAGAGAAGTGATGGGTTGGATCAAGCCTGTGAGAGTTATTGTTGTGTTCTGGCTTTGTGGTCATAGTGCCAGTGGAGGGCCTGAAGAGCCAGCAATGTTTTGATGAACTGCGGACCTCCTACATCAAGGAGCTGGACCGCTTGGCCAGCCACCACGGAGAGACCACCCGTACGCAGAGACTGTTTCAGCTCACGCAGCTGTTGGACTACCTCCAGTCGGTAATTCATGAGCCTTCATTTCACAAATGAGAACTCACCCTAATGTGTCTCTGAACTGTTACGTAAGTGTCATTCTAGCTGGTGTTGGCGACTTAGTTTACCAAAAAGTAATGCAGATATAAGTGTCCCCCCCAAGCACACGAACACTAAATCTGGCCCACAGCACGACGGTGTTCGCTGAATGTTTACCAACCATTACTCACTAAAGATTTCTTTAACAGTCACTTCTTTCATTCTGTTGATCTGAGCAAAAGTTTTTTTTCTCAATTGCTCTGCAGTTTTCTATGAATTGTTGGAAGGCGATATGAATGTTTCATCTTCTCTGCTGTGGCTCCACCTGCAGGCAGTGGAGTGTTGTTCTGCTTTTTTGTTTGTTTTGTTCTTAATTTCAGCTGCCCTGGAAGTGATTTGACACTTAAACTCAGAAAAAAAGAAATACATTTAAAAAAAAAAGGTTTTTTTTATCAGCTTTTAAACTGTTCAGACTAATAAAAATATGTGATCTGGAGGAGCAGGTGGAGGGGTCCGATCAGATTTTATCTGTCCAGATACGATCCAGTGCAAATGAAAACAATGGAAAGACTGACTTGATTGGCTTTGTTCTGTCTTTAAATGTTTGAGCTATAAAACTGTGGAGTCGGAATAATACTATCTACCATTTTTATTGGTCAGCTCCGGATAGTTAACCTCCTCCTAGGGACGATTAATCCTCATCAGCCTTAAAAGTGCCTTAAAAGAACAATAACACCAGACGATTGCTGCTTTAAAAGCATGTGGTGAATTGCATTTCCTTATGATCTACACCCTCTCTGATTTTCCTTTTTTATGTATTATAGAATTTTAAGTGGAGGGAATAGAGATGGTGAATGAAAAACCTCAGAAAACACACAGACTGTGCTTCCACACATGTATTACCACATTAAAGAGTCACAGGGCATGTTTCTTCATCATCCATCTACCGTATCATTTTTTTCCTTCAAACGCCTACGCACACATGTAGCCAAGATAAATAACTTCAGTAAAACCTGAAATAAATCATGCTATGAGAGCTTGTTTAACATGGAGACATGTCAGGCTGTCCCGTGAGCTTTCTGCGTGGTATTTGTCACTGTTCTATTTATCATTAAGGTCTGAGAGAGCTTGAGAACATGATCACATTTGTACAGTAACATTTAACAAGTCCCTTGACTTTTCACAGTTTATTTCTTCATATGGCTTTTAATTTTCAATTTCAGACATATAAAACTAGGACAATTGACACTTTTTGCAAGATTGTCCTGACCGAGAGCAGCAATTTCAGCACACACACATAACAAAGGCAGCTACATTACATTGATTAAATATGCAATGTATGACTGAATGAATTAAATATTCTCAGCAGGTGTTTGACCACAAGAGGGTGTAGATCAACCACTTTACTCCGTTATTAGCTTAAGAACTTCAGTGAGAGCCATTAAGTGTCAGAGGAAAAAAACCCACCGACATCACTGATGCGGGTGTGACCAACGGAGTACCTCATTGTGAAGTTCCCTCCTACAGAGAGCAGAGATGCAGCATTTTCGTCCCTTAAGTGCTCAGCCTTATGAGCTGGAGAGCAGCCAGAGATTGCCTGGCAGGGCCCTTTAAGCAGAAGACCAGAGTCAATCGAGTCTTTACATTTCAGATTTTCTCCGCCTTTTTTCCTGTCTGTGGAGCTTAAAGTGTCAGGTGTTACCTTAAAAAACCCCTCCTTTGAGGCTTGTGTCAAAAGACAGGCTTCATTGTTCTTTTTCAGCCGTTAGCACAATTAATTCCATTGTGGTTACTAATGACCTCAATAACATTTTTTCCTTCTCTTCTCTTCTCTTTCCTTTTTTTTTCTACCTCTATCCCTTTGTCTCAGATTGTGAGGAAGTTGCACCAGTTCACCTACGATCTGTTTATCCAAGCACAGTCCCTGCAGATGCGTGTCAGTTTCCCAGAGATGATCTCAGAGATTGTCAGCGTTCACGTACCCAAGATCCTCTCTGGCATGGTCAAGCCCATCCTTTTCCACGATAGAGCCTAGACAGCCAGAGTTTTCCTGACTGTCCTTAAACACCAGACCTTCAACCATATCCAGCAAAGCTAAAACAGCAAATGATGTTTTTTGGTTTTTATGAGGTGAGAGAAGTATAAGCCTGACTGAGGCTATGAGTGAACACTAAAGGACACTAGAGGGTAGGACAGCATGCACTGTGTAATGTTAGATATTTACATCCACTCTGCTCTTCTTGCTGCCTGTTCACCGTATCACGCATATCTCATCACAATGTTTTTGGAGCTGATTAAAACACTTGCATGCATTCCTCCACATGAGCCACTGAAACCTAGCATGGAGCCTTGTTCAGCTCTTCATACTGATTATCGTCAACTGAGAGATAAGTCAGCAGGGAGAAAAATGTGTTTGCAGCGTTCACATCCCCAAAAGCTTTTCTGTGTGCAGTAGTATGGCATTTGAAGTAGCTTTTACACAATGAATGTTATTGTATGCACCTGAGAAGGGAAAAAAAAACAAAAAAAACTGGTTGATTGACAGTTAATAAGCAGTTGTGACTTGCATGCTATGAGCTAAAGCTATCTCGCCTGAGGCATATAAAAACATTTTTTGAAAGCTGCTGTCTTATCTTATTAAAAAAGTAAATGACAAATAGTTTTATGTGTTGTTCAGATAAAGACCTTTTAAAGTGCTAGTGACTGTATATTTATGCATTTTTGATGGCAAAAAGTCACACCAGAGACAATGAAAAATGCTCTCCGGAGCAGTGATTCATTCATCGACTAGCAAAGCGGGTGACTTTATAAGAATAAAGTTTTGAGTGCCAAAACATTGCTCCAGTACAATTTTTCCAAGATGGATATTTCATACTGTTGTGCAGCTTTTCTACATTTTCTTAAAGGTGTTCTTTGCAAATGCTTTCCTGTGTATCACACCGTCGCTTGTGTCCAGCCAAGAATCCGCTTATTTGTTGTCATATTTACAGCCTGACGTAATAAAAATGAAAGAAAAACGCAGCATGAGTGTGAGTCTGTTTTGGTTTTTGACGGCAGAGTTCTTGTTGCTTCTTAGTCAGTTTACTTTACAGTAGCGTTAAAAAGAAAGTTAACACTAGTTCTATTACATTTTTTTACTTATCAGGCCATAAAAAACAAACAAACTGGAACCCAGGTCTTAGAATTAGGTGAATACAATGTCAACATAACAGCAAGATATAACATATTACATTTTGTTATATGTTATACAAAGCAATATGAAAAACTGAGGACGCCCTATAATTATGATTTCATAGCTTGTAGAACCACCTACAGCTGCCATGACTTAAAGTAATTGTTTTCTGTGAGATGTTATCAGTCTCTCAAATTGTTGTGGAGAAATGTTGGTACACTCTTCTTTACAATGTTGCTGCAGTTCATTGTGATTTGCAGCATTTTTGTTTGCACAGCTATCTTAAGGTACCACCAGCATTTCAATCAGATGGGTCATTGCGACACCTTGATACTTTTCCGTCTAGGGCATTCTGTTGTAGATTTGCTGCTGTGTTTAGGATCGTTTCACCTGATTTTTTTATGACCCAGTTTCAGCCAAGCTTTAGTGGTGGTTATACATACTGGAGTTAATTGTGGACTCAATACATCCAGGTTCTATACCTGCTAAACAAGGCCAAATCATCAGCCCTACACCACCATGCGTGACAGTTAGTATAAGGTCTTTGTGCTGATATGCAGTGTATGTATTATGACCAAATATCCTCACTTTTGTCTCACATGTTACAGAACAGCATACAGTTCCAGAAGTCTTGTGGTTTGTTCAGATGCAATTTTTTAAATTTTCTCCTGGCAGTTGCACCAAACAAGCCTTTCCAATTTTACTGTCATGCTAGTTGGGACTTGTAGAGTCTGAGATGTAGCTCCTGGGGGATTTTCTTTTCTGCTTATTATCTGAACATTACACTGTCTGACCTTGGAGTAAACCTGCTGGGGCGTTGACTTCTGAGAAGATTGGCTGCTGTCTTGAATGTTTTCTCCTTGTAAATAATCTTTCTTAGGGTAGAATGATAGACTTCAAATAATTTGGACATAGTCATCCTTCCCTGAAGGATGGGCAGCAACAATGCTTCCCTGAGATTAGTGCTGATGTCTTTCTTCCTATACATTTTGTTAACACACACCTGAATGCTCCAGACCAGCAAACAAAACCTGCATTTTCAGAGTGGGGCTTACCCCAGTTCATTTGTAATGATCAGTGAATCATGTGCAATTAATTAGTAGCAGCAGGCTGTTACTTGCCCTCTTTATTCCAATGGAAGCAGTAAGAGTTCACAAAGGTTTTCACACACTGCTGCTGTATTTTGGATAAGTTCTTCTTATATGATTAATGACACTGTATAGTAGGTCATGCGCTGTTGCTCATCTGAGTTCTTATTTACTTGACTTTAAGACCCCATAAAGATCTAATTATTTTCCATCTATATCCTGATTCCTTAAACCTGAGAAGTAAAAGAGAATGAATTTCCTTTTTCTCATGACTGTGTCTGTAATGCATTCAGTAAGCTTGATGGGCTTTCGAGATAATTGGACAGCCTTTGTAGAACTGCATGCCAGGTTTTGTCTTGCAAGGTCACACACACCCGCACAG
Source organism: Leuresthes tenuis (assembly GCF_036924035.1). Lineage (NCBI taxonomy): Eukaryota > Metazoa > Chordata > Actinopteri > Atheriniformes > Atherinopsidae > Leuresthes > Leuresthes tenuis. Next base: position 22,192,678 of record NW_027325365.1, on the reverse strand, counting down.
AGTTATCGCTCTCTGTATCATGGCAGGAAATCAGAACACACCACAAAACCAGTTGTAGTGGGATGCTCATTTATTTAATCATTTTTATTCTGTTTGGAGGGGGAGGGGGAGGAATTTTTGCTGATCTGAAAATCGTTGCCTGTGTTTGAGTGTCATCTAGTGGTGGCTTCAGTGTGTTCACCGGATTAATGAAACTGAGCAATGGAAGTAGGACAGCATCTGTTGAATGCATTGACATTTGCCTCGTAATGAAATCAGATGCAGATTTATCCCATATAAACGAGTGGACCTCATTGTATTTAGGGCCTACAGTAAACGTAGTAGAAATAGAAACAGTCTGATTCAGGATCATGATTGTGAGTAAACTGCAAACCAAACAAGACAAATAAGATAATCTCATTGATGAACCGCTGGATTACAATATGTTTTTTTAAATCTATGTAATTGCAAATGTAGATAAGAGTAAAATTCTCTTTTCTTTTTTAAGATTACTGTCTGCCAAGACAGAAAATCACATTACTGTAAGAGCTGGCTTGTTTTGGCAACAGTGTGCATCTGAAAGCCCAGTCTATAAAAAAAAAAAAACCCGTCAGTCTGGGTAACCTCCTCCAGCATTTTAAGTCCCATTTCCTGAACAACCTCTTTCAACAGGTTTTTGTCCCTCTCATAAATGAATTGGAGCTGAACGGAGCCAGGATTGAAAGACACACTGAAATATCATTTATCTCTAAATATATTCCTTTGCTGTACAAATGCCCCTGTGGCTTCCCTTAAAAGGAGCGGCGTCCTGTAGGCTTGCAAAGATCAAAAATGGATGCGTTGATGTCGACATTTGAACTTAGTTTAGATTCCATTTGATTTCTGTGCTTCTCCAAGTCTGCTCTGCATCAATATTACATGTCTGCTCCGGCAGAGGAGGGATTTTTCCTGTATGGGAACGACGACCACAGAAAGCGCAGTCATGCCAACCACAGACAACAAAAGTTAAAACCATTTCCTTATGTTTAGATGAAGGGAAGATTAACACAAGGAAAGAGTGAGAGGGGATGTGAGAAGATGGCATGGAAAAAAATTAACAGAGAGGTGGGCTCTGTTAAAATTTGACACCAAAGTAACTGAGCACACACAATTCCAAAATAACATGGAAATATAGTTGAAACAGAGTCCAGGACTTCTTGCATAAAACCCAAGGAGAAATGTTTTTAACACCAGCAGCTCACGGTTACACTGACCGGAAACCAATTAGATTATAAAGGTGGTAAGACGACACCCCTGAATGGAGTGTTGGGGGGGGTGATCTATCTAATGGAGGGCGATTTCTACCCAAGCACCAGTCCATTAACAACCAATTAACTTCCTATTAATATTTTACCAGACAGGGCCTCTCATCCTGACATGTTTTAAGGAGCTTTTCCCAGGAGTGTTTGAACATGAGCAGCTTTTAGCGCAGCATAAAGAGGCCTGTGTAATGGGCTGAAGGAGGAGGAGTGGCAACCCGATAGCACTGAGAGCTGAAAGGGGGGTGGTGGGGAGGTGGGTAGAGGAGAGGAGACAGACTTCTGCAGCTGGTCCTGTCCGGGCCGAGCCAAGCCCGGGTTGGGCCAAGCGCACACGGTTTGTCGTGTTGGGAAATCCATGGTTTCTACTCTCAGACACAAGAACAGACATGAATAATGACCTTGTGCCATTTGTTGAGCCTAAGTGTGTTTTGATGGTTGAAGATATGAGTGCTGAGTACTTCTGTTGTGTGCCCAGAAAAGAAAAGAGAAAAGGCTGAGCAGCAGTTTTGCCTGCATGACCTAAAATGCTTCTCAGCATCCTGGACTTCATCATGAACTGAGCTTGAAAGAGGAATACCCTGGCTACTGATCTGCCCCGAACTAGCTTTATGCTGCGTAAGGCTGGTGTGTGGACATTTAAAACTAGTTCAGGGAAACTCCCTGCCTTGAGAGAAAAAGAAGTAGAGAGAGGAAGGGAGGCTGAAGGAAAGAGAGGCCATTATGACTATAGCCTGCAGCTACTCCCAACGGATGAGGCATTTGTCTTCACTTGAAAGTATGATTTATTTTTCCACCAGTCGGAAGGGTTATGTTTGTCACCGCACAGTGAAAGGGTTTTTGGAAATAGCAGCATAGGCAGGACTTTGAAAAAAAAAGTCCACTGGTTTCTAATACAGTCTTAATGTTTTTCTCAAATACTTCCCTTCTATGGTTACCTTGTTTGGGATCACTTTCAGTCTTCATTAACTTTAGTTAATCATACTGAAACTTGCTTCTAATTTATCAGCAGGGGCATGTGTGTGTGTGCGCGCATGTGTGTGTTGATGATTAAGAAGAAGAAGGGAATGTGGGCAGGGGGATAAGATGTGGTTGTATCAGGTTCCCTCCACTGGGTGTAGATGTGGTCTTAGATTTCTCTCTGGGCTACTGATTAACTGTGTGTAAGTGTGCACGCGCGGGTGTGTGTAACAGGGTGTGTGTGTGTGTGTGTGGCTGAGCTGGGAGTGCACAGAGGAGGAGAAGAACTTCAGCTTTAATTTCCCCCAGCTCCAGATATTACACCCCCGCGCGCTCTGTTTTTATTGGAACAGAGACCAAAAAACACCAAGTGTTTATGATGCATTAAAACATGGTGGGGAACTACAGTGTGGAATTGTAAATCTATACATTTGGCTCTGTCTCTCCGAGGCAGAATTAATTCTTTTATAGAGGATTTGGTGTGTTTTACGAAGACTGATGACTGTAACACTCCGTGAAATCATGTTTATCATCTTGATTTGGAGCACAGAGGGTAAAGAAAAATCCCCGTCAAGGGGAATGAGAGGAAAATGGAGGCAGGACTTTTGAGGGAGAAAAAAAATGTCGAAGGGCACATGGGGAAGTGGGAGGAGTTGAGTTTTGGGTTGAAGCAGAGGGACGGAATTATTCTGCATTACCCTAATGACCATTTGAACAAACGGATGGTTGAGGAAACCACATTACATTCTATTATTTCTGCTTTTGTTGTCAGTGAACTGTTAATGATGTACAAAGGGAGCTCTGCAGCACTCTCCTGGACAATGCAAGCTCTGTGCTTCTAATTGTTCACAGGAAAGCGCGGCAGCTTTTATACCTGGAGACACATTAGCTGTCTCCAATTAGAGTAAATATTCTTCTAGGATAGCACCAGTATTGCCTCATCACTCTAACAACGATTAACTGTGTTTTTCTGCAGGGTTGTTCATACATCCTCATCCCCTCTTTATCTCTCACCCCTCGGTTTTTCTGTCTTGATCACTGTTTTTGCCTTCTCTTCTCTCTTTTCTTCTCTGCACTCAATTTACTTCCTCTCCTCCTCATTCCCTCCTTCCTGCCAGCAGCAGAGCACCAGCACTGGCTGTGACAGAATCGCAGTGTCTGCCCATGCTCCAACCACCTTCCAAGTTCATTATATCTGTACACACACAGACAGTCCATCCCTTGTAGCCCCCTCATAGCCCCTCATAGTTCCCATGTCTTTGCCAAATGCAATGTGACAGTGCCGCCACAGCCCTCATTTACTGCCATCACAGGGCAGATTTCCCCTTCCAAGGCTGCCGTCCGCAGTCTGATAGATGGCCCCTGTTTTTGCTTGTGCATGCATGCAAGCATTGTTGTTATGTCGTGTGTACGTGTGCATGCGCTTTTATGTCCCTTCATTCATCTATGTCTTGCATGTGTGTGAGGCTGTGTGTTTGGAGCAGGCCTAAGCCGGAACAACGAGGTTTCCTCTGTCAGTAGTGATGTCTAAAACAATGTGTTACAATATTACTGAGTTTTGTTTCCACTTACGCACACACTGTCTTTTTATATCTAATGCACTCTGCATACATTTTGCTGAATTTATGTTTAACTTCCAAGGCACGGCTCAGGTCTAAGTGCATAGTTTTTGTAAGACCTTCCATTTCTGTCTCGTGCTTATTGGAGCACCCTTGAGGCAGGCGCATCTTTGGTTTGGGGAATAGCTGCAGCGCACTTCAGCTATCTTTCACATACACACACTCTCTCTCTCTCTTTCTGATATCTCGTCTTTCCTCTATTTCTTCCCCTCCCCGCTTAACATTATACTTGTAGTTGCAGCCTCAGGCTTCAGTTCTGTCATACTGGGAAGGTCAAAACAGACGCACACATACACACCACACACACTCAGTGATTTCAAATATCTCTATCAGCCCTCAGAGTATCAGATTGTTTTATGGGAAATCATGTCACGGGTCAAATGATTGAATTATTAATGGAAGTTCGGTGCAATAACAATCAGCCTTTGTCTACTGTGAGTCCAACAGTGATATTCACAGGCCTCTCTCAGCCTAACTTGATACTACAATGTTACTATCCAAATCCAATAATGCAGACTCTGCAAAAGAATGTTTCCCCTCCTCCTCTAGCATTGTTTCATCTGTCGAATAGAGCCTGTAGTCTGCTGCCTTCGCAGACAAGAGTAAGTCTCCAGAACCACATCGACTGCTTTGCCACATCTCCAAGGACAAGGCAATACATTTTCATCAAAGCAGTCATGGCAAAGTAATCCACAATCATTGGACTCTTTTACAATACGCTTTATGACAAGTGTTTTGATGTTGATATATACTATGTGTATCTAATAGGACATGTGTTTCCTTGAGAAAAAAAAAATCCCTCTTCTTTGTGCCTTTTTACAGAACCAAATGTGAATTTTATTTCTTAGCATAGCTTAAAATCAGCCAAGCAAATCTAAGGCACATTCGTGACTGACTCACATTATGGAAATGAAAGCAGACAATTCAGAATGCTCTCATTTGCATATGTAAAGAGCCACACTCATAGAGGTGCAAGTATTTTAACCTAATCTAAAACACCAGAAATTCAATTGAAAGCAATATGGTGCCTTATGATGTTTTTAGAGCAGTTCGCTACTTCCAGAGGCAGTTCTCATCTTTTCCCTCAGGCCTGTTTCTCACTGAGCCAGTATGGAAATTCATGTTATTGTACGAAACCCGGTGATGGATTTTTGACCTCAGCCGAGGAGAATTTCTTGGTCTGTTTTGAGAGTGACCGTAGAGCAACATGCTGGAAGAAGACGTAGGGTCAACCCTTTAGCATTTATTATCCGCCTGTGCCAGAAAACACAACTCTTTTAGACATCCTAAACATAGCACACTGGACGCATGGGCTGACAACTTCACTGAGGAGAAGCAAATCAAACAGGCTTGTTAATGCAGCTGCTGAAAACAATCCCATTAGGAGCAGTCACTCTTTTTCCTTTGTTTTTTTATCATTTGTTTTTGCCTTTTCGTCATCTTTCCCTATTGGGCATGACAGAGAAAAAAAAGGGGGGAAATGAAACAGAAATAAAACATGTTCCCTCAAACACTGAATGAAGACATTTCTCTTTCAATTATGGCACGAAATGGATATCATAGAGAATAAAATCAGAAAAGAGGGGAAAAAAAGGTGTAATAGGTTTTTTAGTTTCATATTTCTGAGCGAAGGCACCGCTACGTCGAGCTTCATCAAGCTCATTTGAGTTATTATGCATTCTCATTACAGCTTAACAGAAGTTTCCCATCTGGAGTCGCAATGTCCCTGTTTACGGCCCTCTCTTTCTCTCCTCTCCTCCCATTTCAAACCTCGTAGACATCCTTGGAGGCCTAAATGAGCTTGAAGACAAAAAGAGCACCGTGTAGTATTACACAATGCTGTGCAGAAATTAGCTTATTTCCCTCATTATGTTCCCTGCTTTATGAGAAATAGAAAACAAAAGACGACATATGTAATTACCGCATGAGTAAAGCGTAAACATGAGGCTATGCTTTTGGCAGAACGCTAATTGTAACTTCCCCCTTCTTCTTCAGTGCCTGAGTTATACGATAGCTCGCAGTGAGACCCAGCAACATGCATATGTGCCTACATGCTCACACAGATGGCCTCATGCTGTGTCAGCAACCAAAGCAGTTTCACTTTCACTATTTAAAAAAAAGATTTTTTTTTCTCAGTGTTTATTACTTTATAGGAAGAGCTACGTGACACAGTTAGGAGAAGTGCTCGTGCTTTCTCCAGCACGTGAGAGTCATATAGTTATGTGCTCCGCACTTTGCACAAATAAAAAAAAAAAGACGAGGAGGCGTTTTATTTGATAGAAACAGCAATTTGAGGCCATTCGTCAATAAATACTGTATCATACTTGCCAGTCACAGCTCGAAAGCCTTCTTGGGCAGTTAAAACCACAACACTACAACCATGAATGGCATCCCGGCCTTGGACACCACACATATCATTCCACACATTCCCCTCAGCTCCTCTTTTGATGTGTCAGAGGGAGAGCTAGCCACTGTTCCACTGTTTTTTATTGCTCACCCTGTAGTGTGTGTGTACATGTACCATATTTGTATGTGTGTGTAAGCTAGAGTGTTTGCTCTTCAAAGGCAGCACAGGGGGGTTGCTACTTAAGGCCTATTAAACCTGGAGCTCTGTTCATTGTGGCTGGAAGAGGCAGCACTGTGTGCTGAGGCAGACAAAACGGTGAAGGCATACCTTTGAACTGGAATCATGTGGGAGCTCACATTTTCACAAGTGCTGCAGAACTGAAAACAATGTTTTGGCGAGTCCCCTGATATGTGTTTTTTTCTGGTAAGGGCCAGCTAACAGAGAATCTGTTAGGACTTTGCTCTGATGGTGTGATATTACAAGCCCACAGTACATAATCCAACATACTGCGAGTTATTAAAATATGACCATAGCAGCTCCCCGAGGCTATATAACTCACACATAAAGTGTCTCTCTTTTACACAAAGACTTACACACACACACACACACTGGTATGGTGCAAATACAAGCACATTGCACTCTCATTTTCTCACTCTCATGAACACAGCATTCTCTAAAGTTTGTATCCAACAGTGGATTAGATAAACACAAGCCATAATTCAATACAATGGAGTTTCATTTTTTTTTTTTGCAGTCAGTTGCCCTGTAAAGTGGAAAAAAAGGCATGTCTTTGGAAAAGACTACAAGTGTCCATTATACTCTGAGATGATGCAGCTGATAGACGTGTCAGTTCTTTTTGGAAGTAGGAAGGAAGTGAAAAGGAGGAAATCTGAAAACAAGAAATTATCATAACCCTGCAGGATGGTTTGTCAAAAGTAGAATAATCTCTAAAATTCATTCCAAATAAAATGAAGTGAGTTGAGTGCACGTCCTGCAGTAATGATAGATATCCCCATATTGGACTCCTTTATAGAGTGGAAGAGGAACACTATTGTTAGACCATAATTCAGACAACCTGCTTCTTTCAACTATCGTCAATGAGAGGCCCAGGAGTCATCTGCATATAGTCATCTGCATTATGCGTGCAATCACACGCACCCACAGTGCACATATCCTCACATACACACTCATATTCAGTGAGCCCATTCAGACACACAATTTTGGTGTTCATACAGTCCCCAGGGTGCAGAGCAGGACAGGAGATTTATGTTCTCTGTCGTCCACACACTGTTCTGCAGGCTAGCTCCCTGCTCATTAGGGCTCCTACACGGTCATACATGTTACTCTAACAAGCCGAATGGAGCCTCCCTCTGAGCCCTGATGGATTCATGGGAATGGAGAGAGTTTCCTCAATGCAAGAACCCGAAGGAGACGTCACAACGCATGAAGCCTCACAGAGGCAACTTATCTCCATCGAGGCAGGAAGAGGACTATGAAGTTGTGCAGCCATCCATCATTGTTAGCTGCTTTTATTAGGCCTCGGTTTAATGATCCTTTCACAGACATGATGCGCTTTAAACTTAAAATGTTTTCTTTGCTCTACGTTTGTGTGTGTGTGTGTGTGTGGGTGTGTGTATGTGCATCTGTGTGGGTGTAAAACCGAGGGATGGAGCTGTGTTATCACTGCTGTGCTGGCAACTGAAGCGGGAGAGTTTGCTAATCTCTATAGTTACCTGATATGAAATGTGTCATTCTCTGCTGGTTGTAGAGAGAGTAGTAAATATGAAAGCCAAATGAACAAATAGATGACTTGCTTGGGGGCTGATGTTCTTGCAGGGTTTATCAGTTTTGTTTCTAATCCGACTGATAATGAATCCAGAGTCTGTTTTGCAACCCACGCCTGACTGATCATGGTATGTGCACGTGTCTGTACGAGAGCTTGTGTGTGCTGTTGACAGCCAAACCAGTGACACATCTTCCTGTGAGATCTGTTCTCGTCACTGCCAAAGAGAAGGAGTTTTGCTTTGTTAAAATATAATCTCTTCTGAAAGCTCAGGAAATAAATGATAATAAAGCAACAGATGAAGCTCATTTCATCCGAGTCCGCATCTTGGGATTTAATCAAAACTCCCTTAGCTGTTCAGCTACAAGTGTTGCGGTCAGGCTTTCCAATCCTGAGGAACACATTGTAATGATTTCTGTAATGAAGACATATTGAACATCCTCGGACTCAGCTTTGAGGATTTAATCAGAAAAATAGCAGAACAAACAATGGCTAATAATCTCCCACCGGACCAGTTCATTTTCTTTTATAGTGTAGCCTACAAAGAAGCACACAGGTGAAGGTTGCTGTGAATGAAGCGTTGCATTATTTACAACCTTGTGAGTGCAGTAAGATACATTGAAGAGATGCTCCTGCATGCTCCTCACAGCCCATATTTCAAGCGCAGTTATCAAGAAGTGGCAAATAAAATGTCTGCAGTCAAATTTTACAGACCAGTAAAGTGTAGCTGGTGAAATGCATAATGCGCTGACTGCTTTCGCAATGTTCTGATTCCAGAATGATGGAAGATGCCATTAACAGCATCATTAATGAGCCAACTCAATGCCTTTGTAATCAAATGAATCCGCTCAGCAGTCTAACTTATTTAAACAAACAGTGGGAAGTGAAAACAGGGGCGATAGCTCAGACACAGCACAGCGCGGCCCTTCTGAGCTGCTTCTGATTAATCACGCTGCAATTTTTGTGCACTAGGTCATTCACCTCAGCATCTTTGGCAACAGCAAGGAGTTTGATGGCTTTTAGAAAGCGGTATTTATCATCCCACCAAGTACAGGCTTTTTAAATGTAGGACAGGTCAATTCATTCTACCGAAAGTTGTTTGAGTTGGCCTGCTGCATACGTTTTTAAAAAGATATTTAGCGATCTGGAGAGGGTTTCACTTTCCTAGCACAACATCCAAAGTAAACCTTTTCATTTCCAATGATACAGAATCAGAAAGGCAGAGACAGCGAGCAATGCCATTGTAAATGAATCAGCCTTGTGGAGGAGAAGCAGGAAACAGCATTCCACAAATTAGACAAACCCCAGCCCCAGCTTGATGCCTGTACACCCTGGCTGTGATATGGCCAGCTTCCATGTTTCATGGAGAGCCAAGGCGAGTTTTGGGCTGATCATGCTGGCCAGGCCTGTTACAGTGAACCTCCATGTTATCAGTGTTTTGGCTAATTATCTTCTCAGAACCCAACAGTTTGCGTATCCCTGCAATGAGCAAGAGATGACAGTAAAAGAATGTGTGCGAGTGTTCTCAATTTAGGGGAAGGACAACAAAGTCGAGTTGTGGCTTCTGGTTATTTGTTTGGATTTCCACTGCTGAGTCGCTGTCACATTTTTTCTCTCTCCTCCTACTGGGGAGCACAGCGAGGGGAGACTTTTGTGTATACAGGCTCAATCTGAGCAGCTCTGTCTGGGGGGACTCCGAGCCAGCCTGACTGCCCGGCCCTTTCATGGAGACAGTGCTGAGTTTAATTATCCCCAGCTGTGCCTCATCTCCCTCCCCAGCTGGGCTCTGTGTCCCAGTGTCCTCTGCAAGTATGCCACATTCACAGTGAAGTCAAGGTGAGACACAGATATGAGTGCGCAAACACACACACATGCACACACTGAGATGGCACAGACTGACATGCTGCCTCACTGAGAGACTATTCACACAGAGATCAGTAGCAACATACTAAACAAATGAACACCTGTGCAGTTTATTGCTAAAAATCTGACGGTTTGAAGGTATTTGGAGAAAAATACATTAGGTCAAACAAAAAGATCAAATTACATAGAAAATTCTTTCTACTCAATAACAGTCTGAGGTCTTTGGTCCACAGATATGAACATGCATTTTGTATCCTCAATGGCTAGATTTTTTCAGGCCTTGTCTATGGTCACTTTCAACTCTTAGCAGTTTTTGGGGACTCTCTTGCCTTTTGTCTGCTTTTCAGTGGAATGCAGCCCAATCCGATTGAGGTCAGGTGACAGACTCAGCCAGTCAAGGATTTTCCACCTCTTCAAGCTCCTTGATTTTGGATTTAAGATCTTTGTCCCGCTCAGTGATGACTTCTTTCCCCCACGAGTTTTGATGCATTTGGTTGAATTTGAGAACACAGAATGCACTTGTTTAAGTCTGCATTCATCCTGTTGCTTCTGTCAGTGATGGAAATCATCAGCAAACATTATTGTTCCATTTCCTTCCACAACCATACTGTGCATGCCTAGGTCTCACCAGAAGTTTGCATGTTGAGGTGAATCATCTGAGGTGTAACTCATGAGGTCCGCTCTTGATTGTTGACAAGGAAACGCCTACATCCTGCTGAATATTCTTGATATGCAGTAAAGCGTTCTTTCCTTTCTTTTTTTTCTGCCCACCCACAAGTCTCATGCTCCTCAAGAACAGACATGATTTTATGGCACAAACTCAGCTGTTGATTATAGCAGCAACCTTTGATATCTCTGATAGCTTTATTTCTTTTTATATGTAATTCTTGTGCTTAATCACCCATCCATAAGCCTCACAAAGCTGCTCCACTTGACTATAAATATAAAGATATAAATCTCTTAGTTAACTGTGAGCTACGTGAGAGCTCTTTTGTGCATGAACCAAAGTTGAAAGGACAAGTATGAAATTACTTCTAAATCACTGCAATTTGTTCAGCTTGTGTTAAAAGGTGGTCCTATACGCCACATAGTTTCTTCAACGCTGATGGTAACATTCTCTTAACTTGAGCTTATTTCATTTGAGACTGATGTTACTGAAGCACAGAGCTTTTTTGTGGTCTCGACTGTATGGCTTCATGCTTTCATATTTGATTGCGTTACTAGATTTGCGTTTTTTTCTACTTTGTTACTGCCACATGTTGTATTTTACAGTCCAGGTTACAAAATAATAAGAAAATCTTCCAGAATGTTTTGTGTTCCAGCCTAAGCAGGCCAGTTGACAAGACTAAATAGTGTTTTGGTGTTCTGCTTTTTGTCAGGAAAGCCTTTTACTCAGTCCTTAATTCTGTTTAGCCTTGTCTATTATAAACCAACAAGAAACACCAGCATCTTATTAAGAATGCCAAAAAGGGGATAAATATTTTTTTATCTACAGAGGATTTTCAAAACTTCTGTTGAATGCAAACACCTCACATCAAATACATCACTTAAATCGAAATATCTTTTTAGATAATATATACTGTAAAATGTGATCTGTTTACATATTTCAACTTGTGTCCCTGATATTGGCCTGACCTTTGCTTCTGTCATGTTTAAGACTGACATTTTATTGTACATATTTTCCCATTTCTGTTCCATTTTGTTCAAACAGTTTAAGCCATCACAATATAGCTCTCATAACCAAGAATATAACTTCCAGTGAGGACACTGAGGTCATTTCTGTGAAATTGGATAGTTGGATTTTATAGAGCTGAGAATGCAGTGCCAAAAAAGAGTCATTATTTCCCCATCTGAATCTTATTAAAATTGATTTCCAGTGTATATCTTCATATTGGGAAATCAAATTTAGCACTTTACACAAAAATCAAATCAGCACTATATATATATGTAGAGTTGGAATTTGCTTTGTGTAAGGTCAGAACAACTGACTGAGAACATCGCTGTTGTGAACCTGTTTATAAAACCCAGAGTATGAGCTCTATGTTATACAGTTGTGAACATCTCATGTACTCAACACATTAATCATGCACACTTTTGTTTAAAACAGATGTATTTGTCGAGATAACAGAGTACCACTGCTCCATACTGTTTCCAGAATGAGACAAATGCTTATGAAAGCTGTCCCTGCGTGAAGCTTTAGCATGACCACTGCTCTGGCAGTTTTGATTGAATCCCAGTTTGACTGGGTTTGACTTGGTCCATCTGTGCAACTGTCCTTGGCCTCGGTTTAGGGTTTGGGGAAGAGGCGGGGCGCAGAGTTATCACACTGAGAGGCTGTTAGGGTCATTACAACCCTCTGCTCCGATATTTCCACTTTTTTGATGGGAGCCAAATGTTGTGCTGGAATCCCTGTGTCTGTCTGCCTTTGTTCCCGTCTCTCACCATCCTGTCCGGGGCTATGCCAGCACAGCTGTGAGCTGCAGCGTGTAATAAAAGTCTAATGCGAGCAGCTGCTGGGGGTTTAAACTGTAATGAGATGGTGTGTGAGATTACCACACTTCGCTAGTCGCTGAGAGAAAGCTTGGCACCCCGACAACACTGTCCTCCCCCCAATGGTACAATTACACTTTAGATATGGCTAATAGAATACCCACACAACGCCTGTAAGCAAGAAGCATAATGAGCTTTAGTTTAGCCTCTTCCCTTTATTTTTCCTCTGTCTCTCCATCTCTCCCCCACATGCCCACAGCTGCACGGAGAGCGTCCACCCAAAGGAGCCGCTGTAAACTGTGAGGGGCTGATGCAGGAAACAGAGACAGTGCTTTTGAAATCAAAGGCACGCCTAGTCTGAAGATTTTCACAGAGGGGGACAGTTTCTTTTATAGGGTTTGATAGCTGGAAACAGTTTGTCTGCTTACATCATCCCAACAAATAATTCAGGCCTCGTGTCATGAATAGGTGAAAGACCTGTGTCAACTTCGTTAGTCATCACTGGGGAGTTTGTAGTAGGGGATGTATGAATACCCACATGGTGCCCATACATTCAATAGCAGGATTACAATAGGAAGGAGTCTTGCTATTGCATTAGCGTGGAGCTTTTGTTATGTGCAACTTTATCATGCAAAATCTTTTCTTCCCTTTTTTCCTTTCCCCCCTGTCTCTTATTGTTTTGCGGATTTTCCATTGTTATTTTTTTGGTGCCCTACTTCTTTTCTCCTCTCTTCTCTCTCTGTCTCATCATGTTATTGGAGCTCTATCATAGGCATGATAGGATGAGTGTAGGAACATAAAAGTCCTTGTTATGGTTTCGACACCTCTTCTGAGGTTTAATGAAAGTTCAGGGTTTCTGGGTGTGAGGCGTCTGTACCTGTCACAGCAGTGCTGCGATAATAGGCCCGAAGGTGCCACTGCCTCATCGTGGTGGAGGGGGTACTCGTCTGAATGCATACCGCTCTTCATTACCTCGTGCAGAAGGCTAAACTCCAGATTCACAGCTCTGCAGGGCTGAATATTGTGAATGTGACCCCAGGGAGCATAGCAGCAGAATTTCAATACGCTGCTGGGTCAGTATTATTCTACACCTGAATGCAGAGCCTTCCCGACAATTAGTAGAGAATTATAGAAGGGGAGCCTTTGGGTAATTTACAGAGTCTGTCTCGCCTCTTAGCCTTGGCCTTGCCAGCCAGCAGGGATATTTCACATTTGCACAGCAGGGGCGTTTGGCTGGGAGAAAGAAAATTAATGTTTTAAGAGAACTTAAAAAGGTGCAAGCTCAATTCTCCATGTATTGTGAAGATGTCAAAATGAAGATGCTCCAACTGTCTACTATCTAATGGTTATTTTTTAATTCCCCCTTGTCTAAGAAATCCAAATGTTAACATAACCATGAGATGGTTTTTTTCCATGTTACAAGATGACTAATGACCAAAATCAGCCAGTGATGCCATTGCTGGGAATTTCTGCTTTTAATCTGCAGAGAAGCTAGCACATGCTATGAGGAGAAGTTAACTGGGGGCTAACAGCCGATTCCCAGACTGGGTGAGCAGGAGCTGGCTGCTGACTTTCTATATGTCACTGCAGGTACAACTTCAAGATTCTATGTTTAGCAAATGGCCTGCCACTGTTGCAAGCTATAGGGTTTCATCATTCCACTGCAGATCAGTTCTCTCCCATTATAAATGCAAAAGATAATCAGGTCATTAAGTAGTATTTGAGTCTAGACTCTGAAAAGGCAACCTTATCAGCACACTCCACCACTCATTTCATTAGCCCACCTCATCTCGTTACCATCATCAGGAGCTGATATTGTCTGGCGGAGATAACAGTTGTCATTTAACCACACTACAGCCCTTGATTAAAGTGATCTATTAAGTGACACTCTGTTGTCATTTTGCTGTGAATCCATCTCTTCATCTGAACAGAAATGTGGGGGATTATGAGATGACATGATTGTAATAGAAAGTGAAGCAGAATTTCCAATAAACGGGCATCAACGTGAAATTAGAAAAGAGCCAAACAAATTATTCTGTTAATGCATCAGTCAGTGCACCTCTGTTCCCCTTGTCATCTTCTTGTCATGCGATGCCACAGCTCTGCAGCTCACCGTTCAACATGGAATGCTTATTGCCACATGAGATCTTCATAGTATCTCAGCTCTCTCTCTCTGAAACGTGTATTCCAGCTGTTACCACTCTGTGGAGTTGTGAGGTTATAATGAGCATGGAAGCAGCTGCTTCCTCCTACAGTAGAGGCCCCAGCCTCTCTAATCCAGATCATTAAGAAAGGAAAGGGTGTGGGGAGCCAGAGTGCGCAGACTAGTGGGCCTCCACACCCCAGGACAGGCTGCCGAGACTTGAGTTACCCGACCATTTTATTAGTCAGACCAGCAGGTATGGAACCCTATTGATCTGCCTGAAGTGGTAAAAAGAATTAACTTATACAAGACAGCTGGAGCAAAAACTACAAAGGACCGTTGCTGTTCTAATGTTCACCCACCTCTGTCCAGACTCTGCTCTGAGTTTAGAAGTTCAGCAAGAAATTTGCTGCCGTCACAGCGGGAACTTACTTGGCTATGATAAAGACACAGTGGCTTGATTGTTATGTATTCTCACAACCTTAAGATCACCATGCATAAACCCAATCTTACATAGAAAATATCAGATTATGAAATATTTATATTCTGACCTTTCTCAGTAATGATTTCGTGATTTAATTTTCTCTGGCTTTACCTTAAAGTGCTGAGAGAATACAAAAGAGTCCAAAGCACCCGGCAGGAGATGGAAAATGTGATCTATAGAGACGATGACATTTGCATTCAGCTTGTAAATACCAACAACACTCAAGCAGATTATTCATAGGCCCAGCCTTGCCTGTTCCACAACTGTCTCTCAATAAGCCTTGATGACATTGGCAAAGGCATCTCTCTCTGTCTTCCAGTTTCACTCTTTAATACTTTGAGCTGAAACAGTTGAGTGAGTGAAGTTTAAAATGGGATGTTATCTGATACAGGAGTTATAAATCGGAGACCATGAATATAGCGCCATTTAGACAAAATATATGCAAGCACATACCATGGAATGTACCAGTGTAAAGTTAATAGTGTTACATTTAGAATAACAAGCCCACTCAACCTTGTCACGGTTCAGGCGATGTGAAACTGCACCCAGAGCTGTGACTCTAATAAGACTATGTCTTTGGAGCAGTTTTATGTAGATTAGTAATATGCTAATTTGAAGCATGACCTCGCTGTTTGCCAGAGAAAATCTGTCTCTTTTTTGATCTGCATATTAATGCCTTAAGAAAAGATGGAAGTTGAGACATGAAAGGCATTAATAAAATCAGCAGGTAAAACGCAGCTTCATAATTAATCCCACAAAGAGAAGACTTCCACAGACAATGGTTGCACCTCTGCTTCATAATTGGGCCCTTTATTGATATTCCACAGGCTCTCCAGCTCATAAGCAGAAAGAGTGATTAATCTTTCACACAAAGAAAAAAAATAGCAGTGAGATGTAATTAACTTCCTTCAATACCTTTAACACAACAAGCAGAATCTTCTACCATCTCAGCCAAAGTCATTCTAAAGTGATAAATACACAAACTAGCAAAATCACTAACCAAACTAATTTCTCAGCAAGAAACACAAATGTAGGTGGAGTTCATGGGATCGGCCATGGCTTTATGTGTGATTGTCTGTCATTGCGTTTGCTCTACCTAACCTCTCCTGACACCTGGAGTCAGGGACCCCCCTCTGAATGTGTAATATTCAATCTTCCTGACAGCTCTGCTAATGACCAGAAGGAACCAAAACAGAGGTAATAGGTGAGCCTCAAAATTGCTTGCAAATTATCCCTCATAATGATTCCCGTCCAGGTAATAAACTCTGTGGTGCATGTGTGTATGTGTGTGTGTGTGTGTGTGTGTGGGTGAGTGGCAGTGTGTTTATGTCAGGAGAATGTAGAATGGCAGGGCTAATTATCAGCACTATTAAAGGTAAGTACATCCAGCTGCATCCCGGACAAGTCCTAATGAAGGACAGCAGACATGCTGGACTCTTTCATCTGTCTTCTGTTGTTGTCCAATATCCACACCTCTGGGCTGGCCTGGTTTTGCTTCATCTCTGATTCAACTTTGAGGAGAAAGTCACACATCTCATTGCGAGAGTGATGTTATTCCTTCGGTGTTTATTTCATGGGATTGCGGTGGAGGAGGGGGAACTCATTCAAAACTTTCTCAACCCATTTTTCTGTTTGCACATGTTCAACTTTTGTGTTGAAAAAGAGGTAATTCAAAAAAGTTTTTTTGTCATGTACGAACAAGAAACAAGTCGGAAAAGTTTATTGCACTCCTGTCGCTCACATTCCAAACATTATTGTTGGAAAAAACTATATTGTTTTATCTAATTCAAACAATTTGAATCCCATTTTGTTCTCCAGATGTGAAGCTTCATAAATCATACTCCTTGAGAAGAAGTTTGAAAATTTCCCCAGAAAAGCTTTAAAGGGAGGTGAAAGAAGTTGCTTTCCATGTAGTAATAAATGTGAGCCAAAAGCTAAGTTCTTTAATTCAATGATTGCAGCCCAGTTTCCAAGAAAGCTGCTGAAACTTTGCAAATTACACAAAATTAATTATCAAATTGCTATAATTGAAATTAATACAACATATTAAGATGACATAATTGTAGTTTAAACAGAGGAATTTATTTTTGGTTGATATCTATTCATCTCGAGTAAACATTGCAACAGGTTTCGGGCCCATGTGTACCACTGTGTTCCATCAACGCCTCTTTTAACAACACAGTGTAATTGTTTGGGAACTGAGGAGGCCAATTTCTGCAGTTATGAGAGTGACATTTTTTTACAGGCTTACTTGATGTAGAATTCAGCATGCTCAACAGTTGGTCATAATTTGCCAGACGTTTTCAGTCAGTAATAAGTCTGCACTGTAGGAAGGCCAGTTTAACACCTGGGTTCTGTTACTACACAGCCATGGTTTTGTAAAATGTGCTGAGATTTATTTTGTCATTGTCTTGTGGAAAATAAGCAAGGAAGGGAAGCATCTGTAGGGAAGCATGTTCCTATTAAACCTTTACATGGGATTCAGCATTGATGTTCAACAATTGAATATGTCAAGTTAACCATGCCATGTGTCCTAATGCACCATCATATTATCATGGGTGTTGGCTTTTTGATCTATTAATTTATGTGGAGTTTTGTCTAAAACCTTTACATTTACATTTCCCACAACATGCAAAACATTTAGCACAAACCTTTTTACCACATCAAAGTTTCCATTTACTTAAATAGGAGTAATGCAACTAGTAGCAACTTGTAGTCTACAACAATTCTCATCAGCATCACTGACTCTCTCAATCAAAACAAATCCACATTTGTGTCTTCTCATTTGTCACATGTCACAGAGAATGTAATCTATTAAGATGCGGTCAGGTTTGAGACCAGAAAGGGTTTTGTGCTGGTTAGCGAGAGCTTTGTTAATCTATACCAGCACTGACTGCAGGCATGAGACAGTCACATTGTACAGTGTCACACCATGTCCTCCTCAGGCTCTGACAGCTAATGTTTATTGTAGCTTGTCAAAAGTTGCCTGTAAGTAAAATGTAAACATTTCAAGTGATTTCTGCTAAACAAAAGCACCAATCTGTCATATCTTAAGAACTACCAAAGATCCCATGGCCCCAAAACAAGTACAAAACACCAATTCAGAAACTGCTTACCAGTGCTGGGGAGTTCATGTTTCTTTATTTGTGGCTTCATGACATTCTTGGTTTCTCTTTGTGGAAGACTGCAAGTGGTTTTCATTTAGGTCATTTTTGTCTGTTGCGAATCTTTTTTTCTTCTTCTTCATTTTTTTTTTTATCACTGGCAAATCTCAGTAGATTTTGGAGCATTTTTCTTGCGTGCAAAAAGTAATCTTTTAGTGGGTATGATAAAACAGTACATTCCCCCCTTTAATTACTGTAACATAAGGAAGTCATGGTTTAACACATAATGTTCCACTGCATAAAGACTGCAGATCCTTGTCGTACATCTTCTTGTCGAGCCTATGTAATGCCAAAAACTAAGAAATTGGCTCATTTGTATAAAACTCTTGGAGTTAACAGTTCTCTGTATTTCAACACTTCAGTACAGTGTACCGTATGCCAACGTGCAATATATCAGTCTCTAGTTCTCCTCTAATGCATGTTACATGGCAGTTTGTACATTTCTAATCAGTGTTGCGTAAATACATCACTGTCAACATGCAGCACACCGCCGACTCGCTTGTTCTCTCAGATTACAACCTTTGGAAGTGCTCTTAATTTTCCGGAGCTTGTGAATTATGAATGATATAAAATATTTAGATACGAGCAAAGGAGCAACAGCAGAAAGACTTTCATAATCAAGCTAAGTATGTGGTGGTCTGTACTTAACTAAATGAGAACAGAGCTGTTCTAGTTTGACCTCCACATTCACATTCATTTTCCAAACATATGTTGGCTATTTTGGCAACTCTGGACCCTGAAACTGAGACAGGAGAAGAGAGGTCTGTCGTGCATGTGAGCATGATCTAACAGGCTGTGACTACAGGGATCGGAGCAGTGGTTAGTGGTTGGGGAGGAAAGTTTGCAAACTGAGTGACATGTTTGTGTGATCCAATGCAGATTTTCCTGAGGAAAATGGGAATGGGGTTTTTACCCAGGGGTGCTCAGGCTAACTTCGAATCATTAACATCCATGGACGAGCACGCTCGCACGTAATTATGCCACCAATCTCTACCAGCATAAACACTCATATGGTACAGCTGTTCCACTGTGTCTGATATTAAATGACAAGGTGACATGGTGTCCTACAGGCCACCTGAGAGGTAGGCCTCTGCAAACTATTTTCCTCAGTGCTGAGAGGAACTTATTCAAGCAGACCAGCAGTTATTTCCCCACTCCACTCTGCACCCAGTCCCTCCCTGTTTGCCTTCAAGTCAGCACCAGTTAGTGGTTCAGAGTGTGTGTGTGAATATGTGTATGCAAGACTGTGTACCAGGCTAATTTCCACTGCGAAGCACTGCAGTGAACTACAAGCATTCCTCAGGATATTGATGTGCTGCATATTAGGCAGCAGACTGAATCAGCGCCGTGTGCTGTAAATATTCTATTGTCACTTTAATGCCTCTGTCAATGGCTTTGTCCAGGGTAATTCAGTCTGCTGGTGTTTCTGTCCCCTGTAGCCTCCACCAGCGAAGCGCCTCACACACATCTGCACACACTGAAAAGGAGAAAAGGAGGGGTGGGGAGAGAGAAAGTGAGGGCACGCACACACTTCTCAAACACACACACACACTTTGCCTCGGGTTTTTTTTCTTGCTGTCACAGATGATCGGGCCCGGTTTTGGCTTTAGCTCATCTCTGACCAGCCCTTGGTCCTGGAGCCAAACTGTTAAAAGACATTAAGTCAGCACAGAGACGCGCCACTGCTTCCTCTCTCTGCTAACCACAGGACACTAAAAGTGTGAGTGTGCACGCCTGCGTCTGTGTCTGTGCAATGAAAATGAGGTGGCTGTGGGCTAAGATATGCACACATGTGTATCCTAATGAGTCTTTGCATGTACTGGTGCGTGTGCGGCTCTCTCCTTGGTGAGGTCAGATAAAGAGGGGCCAGAATATTTGGAGCAGCCTTTTGGTCTCTCTTGGCGCACCACATGCCAGTCGCAGCTCAGTGAGCAGACTGTGAAAAGCTTATGTAAATGACGAACCGCTCAGATGTGAAATCAGCTCTGTATTAAATTGTTTTGTTCCACTTGTCAGAGCTGATTAGTCCAAAAGCTCTCCAAAAGCTGCACAGGTATTGTGTTGATTGTACTCATATAAGAGCAGGGGGAGAAATAGGTCCATAGATCACTTTGGGAAAGAGCATCTGTGTAGGTAGCAGGGTGCAATTGCTCTCTGAAGTGTGATCACTAGTCAGTTATCCCATGACAGATTAGTCTAGTGGATTTTGAAGATGCTGGATGGCCCCTTGTAGATGCACACTGATTGAGATCTGCCCCCATATGTATCCAGACCCACTCCACCTGTGTCCTCAGAAGAGGCCAAAGCACAGGTCCCATTAGTCCAATCTTAGTCCACTGAGTGAATGTCAGAACTACAGTCATGTTTTCCAAAAAACCTGGAAACACTTCATCTGTAAACAGTTTGCAGTGATTTGCAAATCTTGAATTTTGAATTTGATGCCAGCAGCAAGCTTCTAGAAAAAAGGTTTTAATAGGGGCAACACAAAATGTCAAACTAAGACAGGATTCACATGGATGTGATGTGTTCACAGTCAACTGTGGGTGGGCCTAACATTTGGAGCTGTAGCGACAATCACTCATGAGATCAGACACACGATTAGACTGGAGATTTGATTGACTGGTGTTTGAAGAAGTTGAATTATTGTCAACTTTCCACCATAAACTATGCTAGCAAAGCAAAGCAACAGACCCAGAATTCAGTTCGGCAAAACTCAAGACATCCCTTCTTTCAAAGTGAATGAGGAGCAAGATCACTGACATCTGAAAGGCATGCGTGTCAATCCGGCCTAAGAGATTCCAAGAGAGGCTTTCAGATGAAATAACAAAAAAGGGTTCACCAGACCTGTGAAAGACTGTTTGGGGAAATAGCTTAATAATTTAAAGGCGTAACCCATTGTTATTCTTTCAGTGGGATCTTGTGAAGTATTTATGGGTAGTTAGTCTCTTCCGTGTAACAGACAACAGTTGGGGTGCTCTCAGTTTGAAAAACCAGGGAGAAATGTTGACATTAAACTAACGACTGTGATAACAAGGCACACTATCCATCGATCCATTTTATTTACCCGCTTAATCCAATTCAGTGTTGCGGGAGGGCTCAAGCCTATCCCAGCTGTCATTGGTCGAAAGGTAGGGTACATTTTGAATAGGTCGCCAATCCATCACAGGACCACACAGAGACAAACAAGACAAGCAACCATCCACGCTCACATTCGCTCCTAGGAACAATTTAGAGTCACCAATTAACCTGACATGCATGTTTTTGGGCAGTAGGAGGAAGCCGGATTACCCGGAGAGAACCCACGCATACACGGGGAGAACATGCAAAGTGCACACAGAAAGGCCCCAGCCGGGACTCAAACCAGGAACCCTCTACAAGGGAAACTAGGAGAACAAAATTTCTAAAATAACTCGCTCCATTAAAAAATGTAATCACAGTTTAAACCTGTGCTATACACACTAAATTATGCACCATGTCACTTTTGCATGAAACAGTTTTTTACTCGGTCACTATTTTCTGAACCAAAGAATATTTGTGTTGCTACACATCATTACATGCACAGCGTATCCCCCCACTTAGAAGCTGTTACTCCCAATTCGGCTAAATTTAATCTAAAAAAACCAACTACGAGACCATAAAAAAAGTGAAAGGATTGGAAAGGCGAGAACATCATCCTTTAAAATCATTGCAAAAGCCATGCCCAGCAGTAAGCTGTCCAACAAGTGTGACACAACTCCTGACAGACTCAACTGATCAGTGGCGGGACACATTAAGCTTCTACCGTGCATGCAGTGACGTGGAGCAAAGCGGATGTTCTTCGGTTGAGAAAAATAGTGACGAAGTAAATAGCACACTGATGCAAAGGTGACGTGGTGTAAAATTGAGTGTGCAAAGTGTTTGTCAAACAGCTATGAATTTGTATGAGGTTTGAGCTGTTTCCCCCTTCTGAGTAGCTCTTAGCTGACTGTTCCAATATTACTCTCTCACTGCTGTCTTTTTTCAGGTAAGACACTTAGTATTCCTAAAGACTTCACACTTAAATGGGAAAAACAGCCCTGAAATATCCATTTGAGAAGAACATTTTTAAATGTAATATTGCAAATTATGAAGGGGAAATTCTGGGATTTTTTTAAACCGTGGCCTGTTTTTTATGTATTGTCAGGCACAAATATCTTTGCAACTGGACCAATATTTAGGATTCTTCCTCTTGCCACTAATGAAACACATGCAATGCAATAACGTATAGGTCAATCACTCCAGGACAAAAAAAAAAGAAAAAGGAAAATGATAAATATCGCTACAGGAAAAGTTGTACTCAAACTGTGTGTTTTGCCACACCACTGTAGCCAAGCACAATTCTTAGTATGTCTTGGGATTTTTGACAACCAAACATTGTTCATTCCAAAATGCGTAACACTTTAACACACAGATTAAGGTTTTTTAAAGTAGTTATTTTACTCACACTCCACCAAACCAAGATCAAATTCTTTAAAACCCATTTCTCAAGTGAAACCCCAGCTCTGGGAGTGTGCATAGGGGGAATATTTAAAGAGAAACACATCAAAGGCTTGGATTGACAGCCAAGAGCAAAACAAAATCTGCGAGCGGGAAATGGATCAATTACCCACATGAAGCAGAACACAAACGACAAGGACAGATGAGCCATCGCCTAAAGAAAAGAAGTAAAAAAGACAATTTCATGAAAGTTACCTTTGTTATGGCTTCACGTGGACAGGTTAAGTCAACAGCCCTGAACTCAGGGCATCACCTGCAGGAAAAGGTTTGCCAATGCCAACATGGTGCCAAGCAAAGACATTTAAAAACAGCTATAGGTATTTACCAGAGGCAGCAACATGCTAGAGAAGATTGTTGCAGAGAAACGAAACCTCACAAAAGCAGAAACATCCCAGCAAAAGAGATATGTCCTGAACTCCATATGAACCATTTTATAGTTTCTGGAACTACTACGGGCAGTACCCCTTTTTTGCGGATGCACCACAGGAACTTTGGATTATCTTGGTTCCCAGAGCTCCTTTAGCTTCTACTTCGGAGTCAAGTCTTTCTCGGTATGTAACAGTGCAAAGATTTTTGCTAGTTTGTGTTTGCCTGAAGAACTTATACTGAAGAGAAAATGTTGTTTGAATAGCAGAGAGACTTGCTGTAGACTGTGCAAAGATAATTATATCAACTAAAGTTCACTCTCTACTGGCATTTGCTCCCCTCTCTCCTCACCCTCCCTCAAATTTGGAGGAGCTCCTCTTCTGTACACTTAGCCCAAATACGGCCATCAGACCTATCCAAATAGTTTAAATCAGATAAATATTTAACCCTCGGATTTGAAAACAAAACCACCACATTTCCTCTATGCCAAAAGTTTTAAAAAATTGAATGAATGACTTGATTAGAGTGAACTATACCTTTACTTTGCCTTTGTGTTTTCAGCCATAGGATCAACCTTAGAATTTAACTTTTGAATACAAACATTCATGGAGATCGTTGCATGGGCTGAGGAAGACTTGAAAACCACTGTGAGTGAACACAGGTTGTTGCTGCTGCATGTTAAAGCTCTAACATGCAAAGACCATACATAAACAACATCCAGCAACGTCACCACTGTTGGGAGAGGCCAAAGGCCAAAGTGCATTTTTTTCTAAGGCTCACCCAGCAGGCCAAACCAGAGAGAGAAGGACTACTTTACTGCCAAAACTGCAGGAATGTTTAAGGGTCGATGAACTTCTGACAAAAAATGACTTTTTCCTTTTGGCTCTTGTTCTCCAACTGAAAGAAAGCTCTTAACTTCAGTTAAAGTCATCATCTTTCCCAGCTCTGACCTTTAACTGTTGGGTGAAGCTAACTTATATTTCTAAAACTACCTGCATTAATTAATATGGTTGATAATAATTAACCATTTCAGATTTATTTAGGAGGGAAACTGTCTGACTCATCAAAATTTGAACATTTTCCTTGAAATCATGAGTGCTCCTAGTTGAAGAGTAGAGCAGCCATCCAGTTTATTATAAGCACACAGTTCAAAAGCCAGTATTCATGATGGCATGGAGTTACATACAGTATGTGAAGCCAGATGAGCTCTTTTTCAGTGAAGGTCTTGCTTATGTAGGCAGTGACCAACTATATTCTGCACATAATATAACAGCATGACTCTGCAGTAAAAAAAAAAATAAAAAAGCCAGGTGGAAAAGTAGCCTGTTTGCAGTCCAGACCTGTAACCCACTGAATGGATTTGGAACTCAATGAATCAAAATGTATGACAAAGGAGGCCATAAGTTCTGAAGCCTCATATCAATCAAGAATGGGAAAACATGTCACCTTGAAAACTACGGCAATTGGCCTTGTCAGCCCTCAGACACATGCAGAGTGTTAAAACAAAAGGTGATGCAACACGGTGGAAAACAAGCCGCTGTCCAAATTTCATTTCAAACGTGTTTTTGGTCAACATGTTTCTCTTTTTCTTGTTAATAAAGAAAAAGAGAAACAAACTTGAAAATGTTGCCTCAAATAGAGTAAAATAGATAGATTATTTTGTTGTGTTTTTATTTTTATATTTAACACATGTCCGAACTGTTTGGGACATAGAGGTGAGCTCTCTCTTCCAGACACACTCATTTGGGATGCAACAGCACACACAGCACAGGTGGCATTGTATTTTAAATTCTGAGCTGGGATAGTTTTTTTTTTTTTTTTGGGGGGGGGGGTTAGAGTGAAAGAGAGAGGGGTGTAAGAGACATTATGATGGGAGGGTTAGTGAGAGGGAAGGCAAGGTAGCAAGTCCGGGAGATGTGAGGTCTGAGAGAAAGAGACCGAGGGAAAGAAAGAGAGGCAGTGAGGAGACTGCATCACTACGTCTGGCTCCCAGCATAAAGCAGGTCTTTGAAAAGGGCAAACAAAGAGAAAAGGTCTCGGCCAAATACCTGAAAGAATGTTGAGAGGAAAGAGGAGCGCGGCCACAGGGAGATAAGGCAGTTAGCTGCACATTGAGGCAGCTCCTGTGTCATTGGATCAAGTTACCTCTGTGCGTGCATGTGTGTGTGTGTGTGTGTGTGTGTCTGCATGTGCTCATCTGTGAGCTAGTCCATCTGAGGTCGAGGCTGGCTCTGCTGACATTCCGGAGCGGTCTGCCTCTGTTCACGGTCCAGTGAGGTCGATGACAAAGCTGTGATGGGCGAGGCCATGTGTGGCGCCTCCAGGGCGGGCCCAGGTTGGTGTGACAAGACCCAGCATCATGAACCTCAGCATCAGGCCGTACTACAGCGTAGAGGAAGGACAGCAGAGTCTCAACATTTCTGTTGGAGAATTTAAGTTCCCATGCGTCGCTTCTTCAAGCTCTTCTCCAGGGCTTCAAAGCATCTTAAGATGAGAGCCCTACTTTGAAAGTGATTTCAAGTCTGGGCTTTATCTGCGTGTGGGAAATCACCCTCCAGCTATTTTGTGAGCTTAGTTGCCTTTGAATAGACTAACAGAGCCTTAGGAAGAGTGCTCTACTGAGCTGCCGTAGCAATAAACCAAAATGAGGTGCAGACCAGCTTCAGCCTGTGTCGGTGTGACGATGACAACAAATCTGTCAGGATATTAGAAGTGGATGATATGAGTATCGAAACAAATCTAAGCCGTTATTAGTTGTGATTGAGGTCTGATAGCAATTAGTCCCGCTCCGCCACACAGCCTGACTCTTCTAACGATGTCATTGGCCTTGCCACCTCCCAGAGGTCAAAGTGTCCATGTTAAACCATGCGTAATGGTTCCGTGTTTAGACTACAAGGGCCTGTCTGGCTAAATGGTGATGGATCGCTTCTTTTTGCCACTGCTGGTGTATGTTGCACCAAATGATACGGGTCTCAACATGATACGCAGTTGATTAAATCAATACTCCAAGGAAATGTGTGGTGGGCTCAATTTCAATTCAATAACATGAGGGGTTTGGGTGTGTGTGCGCACATGCATGAGTGTGTCTGTGTGTCCTTGTGGAGCGTTTGCGCATGCAGTACACAAAATAAAGGACAAGGACATTGTGTTTGTTTGCAATATGCTTTTGAGATGAGGTCATCAACAGAAAATAAAGGCAACAAGAGATTTTCATGATCAAGTGAAACACATGGAAACAGAAATCTCTTCCCCATCAATGATGACAGACTAGCTGATTGTGGTAATTTTGCAACCTCGGCTTCTAAATGATAATGGAGGGATGAAAAATGTCAGACAGATCAGTAGGCTCATGCAGAAAGTATTTACTTTTCCATTTTCCCCGGCTCGTTCTTTAGATTTGGTTGTCGAGGAAGTACCAGCTGCTGCTAACTGTCTCAGGGTGGTGGAGACGTGAAGGACAGTGGCTCTGGGTGTAGAGGAAAAAATATGAAATTATTTCCAACCAAATGGCCAGTGCTTTCTTGAGGTATGTCAGGGAGCTTTAGCGGGACAGGTGCTACCCTCGGGCAGTGCACATTAACAAAACGCACGCATGCTGTTCATCACACACAGAAAGCAGAGCTCAGAACAAGGAGAAGAATTTGAGCTATTTTACTGCCTACCTGCTTTGTGTTTTTTCCCTCAAACCCTCTTTCACTCTTCCTTCCTTTCTTCCTCCTTTTTTTTACCCCAGCAGTGACCCATAGCAACCCCCAGTCTAATGACTGTTGCAGTTTGACACTCATTAAAGGTGGTCAATTAACCAGACGGCCCAGAGTCACTTTCATTAAATGACTTGTAAAGGTCTATTTTAGTCTGGTTTTAAACAGAAACACAAGGGAGGCAGACAGAATGGGTGCTGGGCTCCTGGACCTTGGGTGGTTGTAGTTCTAGACGTGGGGGAGGTTTACATCTTTAAAGAGGAAGAAAATAAACCTCCAGAGAGTCTTTTGTTTTGTTTGTTTTTTTTGTTTTGTTGAAGTGGAATCTGTTGGTATTTTATGGAGACAAATGGTAAGAAAAAAAAATGAGAGAAATTGCTAAACAGAGAACAGAAAATTAGATCTCATGAGGGGAAAGATGAAAAACAGAGCCATCTGCATGGAGAGCTGGCTCCTTACAGACAGTCTGGTCTCATTTCAGTCCTTTGTATAACTCCTTTACAGTAAATCAGAGGGGTGACTTTTTTCCTCTGCTTTAACATTTTACGTGCACGTATATGTCTAGATGAATGTTCATGTGTGCAAACACAGATGCAAGTGTGCCGGAGGGGAATGTTTTTCCCATTTCTGTAACATCTCAGCATGTGTGCGTGTCTCTGGTTTTAAGCAGAAAGCGTCTCCAGGTCCCAGGCCTCTGGAGTCATCAGCCTGTGAAGGTCAAGTCTGATTCAGAAAGAGACAAGGCAGATTGGCATGGAAATGGAATCTGCTGTCTCTGTGCCAAATGTCCAGACTGACTGAGTGCCCTCAGCCTCTCATCACATCCAAGTCTATCCTCTCATCGCGGCATCCACTCCTCCTTCTCGTGTGGCCGCCTCTGCATACCAATATCAGAATAACACAGCAGAGGAACAGGTCTGAAATGGCCCTGTTTAATGATCATGATGTCAAACAATGTCTCCATGAAAAGGAAACATGAATCCAGCTGTTAGCTGCAGCAAGGAACCATCTGCTTAAAGCAGAGCTGTCTCTTCTAGTTGCTGTTTTGCGTATGACGGCTTTTGCCTTCAGCCATTTTTAAGCAGTTATTTTATAATGAAAGAAGAAATGTGCCCGTGGAGCTAATCGATTCATAAGCAGCTGCTGCTATGAGATATTGTTCAAATGTTTATTACATCTTTATGGGAGAAGTCAAGTTAGATGAGTTGTATGAAGGCTAATCGCTGTGTATATGTGGGGGTGGGTGTGTGTGTGTGTGTGTGTGTGTGCGCACGCGTTCTGCTGTTGTATGTAATGAGCATGCGCTTTTGATATGAATGAGAGCAGTGAGGCGTGAGATGAGTATGTGCTTGCTGGTATGGAACAAGTCCTTGCACTTCTTGTGCGTGCATGATTTTGTGACTGGACTGCGTCTGTGTGTATGTGTGTCTGTGTGTGTGTGTGGGTGTGTGTGTGCCTAAGAGAGGCAGGGAGGGAGGGAGTGTTCAGCAGGCTGAAATGGGTCCCTGCCCTTCATGAATATTCAGGCACCCCCCACGTTCCACTGATGTCCCACTGATGTCGGCTTGCGTGTGTGGGAAAACGAGTTGCCCCAGTAAAACTACTCTCTCAAAGCCATTCTTACTGCTGAAAAAAAAAGAAAAGAAAAGAAAAAAGGGGATGTGTACTATAGGTCATCCTCTAACTGCAAAGCGAGCTGGTCTGCAGCCAGCGACAAAGTACAGATGAGTGAAATGGTCTTGATCTCATGTAGCACTCCTGGAACTAGGGCAGCACTTAGGTCACATGTTTAGGTCAGTCACCCTTCACTGAGAGATTCTCTAATGCATCCTGTCAACCACTGAGTGGCCACAGCATCACAGTGAGCAGAGAAGCTCGTCCACACCCGCTCGTGATGCTTCCCGGCTGCTTGTCTTGGTTCTAATTTCTCAGATGGGTATTTGCTGTGAATTTGTTTCTTAAGCTGAGAAGTGCCAGTATAAAAGGTCTGCTCTGCTCTCTTCAAGTTGGGGGACATTAAGAGACACTTTGCTGCACCACTGACTGAGAGATGTTGTTATTCTGGCTCTGTCATTGCCAAACACATTGGCATACATACACACTGTCAGCGTCCTTCAGCTCTGCCCCCACAGATGTTGCTCTGTATTTAGGTCAGTTGGCTTGCAGATGGGTGGTCAGCAACGCTTGTATCAGCTTGGGTTTCCACAATCTGATACAATAGGCCAGTCATCTCTCAGTGGCCACCCTGGAGGGAACGGAAGTGCAGCTCTTGGTAATAATAACCGACAGTGTTAACTTAAGGATACCAAACAGCATTAAGGTCCAGTTACTACAACAACTGCAGCGATCAAATCCTGCAGAGATGAGATTTCTCATCTAACTATGTGCTTCTGGCAGCATGTTGATCATGGTAGTCCCGCCCCCCACCCCTCTTTTTTTGAGCATGAGTCAGTACATGCACAGCCAACGAAACAGTGGGGCTGGCACGCAAAACACAGAAAAACAGAGGATGGCAACAACAACGTGCTAACGCACAGAATGTAGTTTAATAAGTTTAAATCTAATTTTACATCCCAGTTATAGGCCACTTTTCATGAGATGCCCCAAGTATTCCAACAAGTCCCCAAATAATTTAAAAGAATTTAAAAAAAAACACAGATTTGTTTGTTCATACACTTAAATACGGGTTTCCATTGAACTATGACCCTACAGGCAGCAGGAGGGGATTACGACTCATATGGGTGTTTCTCAAGTGTTTCCTTTAACTAACAATAACACAATAGTCCACAATAACACTACAATACTTTCATGAAACACCTTTGTCACTTATTAGTTGGATTTAGTTAGTAATATCATTTGGTTAGAGTTGATTAGTATAACTGATCATTGAGTCCATGATCAAATTGTTTAAGATTTTCTTTTGAATATTTATATTTTTCATTTACGTTCCAAATTCTGCCATAAATTGTTTCCATTGTTTTTTCCAGCCTGGTCTCACAGCAAAACAGGACAGAAAATTTTGCATTTGTGCTGATGGACACATAATTTGTTTTTTGTTTTTTCGTACCACCCAGCATGACTTTGAGAGTGTAGGCCATAGGACATCTGGTTTGTGTTTCTAGCAAGACTTGTATGAGGGTTGGATCTCAGCAGCCGGTAATCCTGGAAGAGGACTTTTTTTGATGCTACAGCGTCTGCTAAAATGCAAGTTGTGATGTTTGCCTAACCTTGACCAGGTAGTTTTCCGTAACAGCATGTGAATGCACAAGAAAACAGTGACTGAATGTGAAAATGACATTTCAATGTCAAGAAAAAACTTGTGGTCAGGATGGGACTTGAGCTTGGCTCTTTAGCTCAGCAGTCGTGTGTCTAATACCATCCCACAACCTCTCTGACCTCTAAAACTTTTTTTTATGTTGTTGGGGTTTTTTGCCTTTTGAATGTAACAAAAAAATCAGTGCATTCAGTTTTGTTAGTATTTCAGTCTTTAAGATTCTTGTTTGCTTCTTTGGCTTTGTCGGACACGCTGTCAGTCAGCCAGGTCAGCGCACATACAGTTCATCTTAAAAACCAAAATAAAGTTTAATAAACACCAACAATGCCCAAAGGGTGGAGGGGGAAGCCATTACTTAGAACTTAAAAGTATAAATGCATATCTGTACTTGCAGAGGTGACTTTTTTCTAGTGTTAAACATCAAGAGCAGTTTGAGTGAAAAGGAAGGAAATGAAAGAGACAGAAGGAACCAAAAGCTTCAAGGCATAATACTGTAATTGGAAAATTGTGCAAATGCGTTTTGGAGTCATGTTATATAAATGGCCAGCACAGATAATGCCTGAGATTTGAAGCATGGTCTAATTGAGAGCAGGAGACGGAGGAGGAGAGGAGCGGTGATGCTGAGGGGGCAAATGAAGTGTGGGTTTTAAATTGGGTAGAGGAAATGTGGATGGAAATGGGATGTTTTCAAAGACATGGGCGGGCAGGAGGCAGAGAGGGCTGTTTCTCTTTAGAGGCAAGGAGGGGTAAAAAAAAAAAAAAAAAAAGGTGGAATAATTCCCACTTTCTTGCTTGGTCTCCACACCTGTGACCCAGCAGCCAGCCGCCACGGTTATTTCTCCACTAAGCGTGTGCGCTTTTCATGTGTGCAAGTCTCTTTGGTTCTCTCAGTCTCTGTATGATTGATGAGTCGTGGTCAGACCTGGATCCCTGCCGCAGCTCAGGCCTGATCAGGCATGTTCTGGTCATAACAATGCCATCAATATGTGCCTGACGGCTGTGTGTGCATGTGAGTGTGTGCTTGTAATGAAACATAAAATTGAAACATACCATAACCCAGAGAAGCAGGACACTGGGTTGGAATTTCCGTTTCCTGCTGCTCTGAAGGGATAAAAGCAAAGACTTATTTAGACATACTTCCCTCACTGATTGGAATTTGAATCACATTAATTAGCCCTTTCATGAATGATCTACAGGATGTGTCACTGTTTGAATAATGAACTCTTTTTTTGTGGTTTTTCTTCACCAGGTTTCCGTCTCTTTGTGCAATCTCAGGTTTCCTCTGCAGCTCAAAGATTGAACAAAAATCTGCTTGATATTTGATGAGCAGCATTTGATGAAAGGCATTAGCAGACATGCATAATTTATGAATGGCGAGGGATGCATTAACTCATTAAATATGTATATGTACATTACATGAGAAAGAACATGTCCCATAGCATGTCATATTGATTCTGGTGTGAGTTACGAGTCTCCTGGACAATCTTTAATAAAAGAAAAAAACTTGAGGAGATTGAACACCAAATCACTTAAGAGCCATATTGACAACACCCCCACCTCCCATCCCCCACCCACCACCCACCACTGGATGCCTGGTCACAGCTGAGAAGTTGCAGAGTTTACACTTACTTGCTACAGATCAAGAGGAGTGTGTGCACATGCTGCAGATTTTATGTGGGAGCAAAGTGTGTGAAATAACGTGAGGGGAAACTACAGCGTAGTGCCAGCTCACACAGTCAAAGATACCAGTGTTCTTGAATTCTTTCCCTCATCTGGTTAGCTATATCACTTTACCTCTCCAACTTTATTTTCCATTTGTGGCTTCACAAGCTGCGCCGGCTTCTTCAGAACCAAAATATGCAGGCCTTGCGGGCGGAGATAATGCACGACCTGTTGGTGATCATTTGAGGCAAACAACCACAGCGCAATCTAAAATGAACTGCTCAGCACCGTTAAAAAAAAAAAAAGGCTCTTTCATCCACACTTTTTCACCTATAAAGATCCAGCTTTACATTTGCATCTCTTTGATAATACGCAGGCCACAGACTGCCATATGAATTTAGAGGGTGCAATTTTTAACGGCTCAAGAGGAAAGTTAGAAATTATTTCACCAACAAAAATGTAACTGGCTCTAAAAAGCTGTTCAGACTTGGCATTATTATGCATCGGTATGCTAGCACTAAGTTAGTGTGTTCACACCTGCATTTAAACGCGTTCCCACATGCATCTTCAGTGACCAACTGGGATCTGATTTCAGTTTATCACTGTGTATGCAGAAAAGAAGTATAAAATAATTAGTTTGTGATGTTGGAGAACTCGGTGTCAGCCCACCTCTGCAGAATAAAGACGTACCAACCCATTCTTTTACATTCACTGTACGTCACAAATTGGAAATGAGGAAAAGCATTAAATGAGAACTGAAATTAGACTGAAACGTTCACTCAAGAGAAGGCTAAAAATAAATGGTCACAATTAGCAGCAACTGTCCTGCAGGACCAGGCCTGATAAACTCAGGTTCACACTATAAGTTTCCCAGTGGGGAGGTGGAGTTTCTGAACCTTGAAATATTTGTGCTTCCGACTGTCCCGGGCCTGAAATTGTCGAGAAGCGTCCAGAGAGTGAGATACTGCAGTTCACAATTTTGGTTTCCAGTTGGAAATTTTGCTCTATGTTTCCACATATTGAACGAGCAAAAGGATAAGAACATGCATTTGCCATAGTAAAGAAAGTAAAGAGAAAAAGAAAAATGATGATATTGTCATTATAAATGAAGCTGGCGGAACAAATTACCAAAAAAAAGGGAAAAAAGAGACACTTAAAGAAATATAGCAAAGAGACCCAGGACAACGGTGGGTTGTCCTGGGTCTCCCTCATATTATGTATGAGGAAGACACAGAAAAAATAAAGGATGATAGCTGGATGCAGAGTTAGCTTCATCGTGACTATCGCTAAGTAATAGCTGATTAGGTCTGATTAACTATAAAGCTAATCAGCTATAAAATTATCTCCCACAGAGAAAGTTAGAAGCGGCAGAATGTCTTTAACATTTTTTCCACACAGTCCACATTGCTGTGGTGTCTGACATACTTTGGTTAATAACTTAATTCCAGTCCCATGCACATATAATGAGACGGTGGTTGGCCAAATTGGTCTATCAACTCAGCTCGACTCAGCTGTGCATGTAATCGTACTGCTTAATGCTCCCTGAGTGCATTCACAGCTCGATTTCACTGCTGGATTTTGTCCTGTCCACTTGTGAGCTGATGGCCCCAAAGGTATGTTGGCACCAGGTCTGAACAGGGCCCCTGATTACCTCAAGTAATTTAAGTCTTTCCCATTTTACAGTAAGCTTTTATTTTTATTTTATTATTTCATTATTAACTAACTAAACACAGGGTGGACGTTCTTTTCTCAATTAGTATTCATGCTTGTGGATTAAAACAAGTGTAAATTGAATTGTTCCCAAGTCACCACAAACTGCTGGCAGCTGTTGCGTTTCCCAGGTGACTCGTTTCATCTATAAAGACATGAGAGCCTTCATGTTACAGGATTAAAAAAGATAAACGATGCATAACTATAAGAATAGGTTGTAGATCGAAGTTGTAATAATATCGGATTTAATTGGGTTCAAGAAGATGGCTTTTCTAAAAGAAATAGAACCGCTGCAGTGCATGCTGCCACGCTGGGCTTTGTAATGCACATAGACAAACACTGTCTCAGTCAATGACGTACACAGAAAAATACAAGCAGTTACACACAGTAGCTCAGCAGGGGGAAGGTTTTAATAAATCCACAGTATTGTAGATCTATGGGGGCGTCTCGGTACGGAGCCAGGAAACCAGATGAACGTATACCTGTCCTGGGGCTAAGAAAGAAAACGGTGAAGAAGAATGACAGGAGTGGGGTGGGGGGTTCAGTGAAGCCACAGGCACATTAAGCCTTTCATTGCTCTGACTTTTTCTTCCTCCGTCAGTCTCTTCACTCGCCCACTCCGTCTCTGCTCACATCATCATCAGCATGAAAGCCATGCCCACAAACACTGATGTGTTTGTCAGAGAAAATGCCCAATCACTTTAATAACATTTCATGCCATCTCTGCTTTCACCAAGGACTTGGCGTTTGCTCTTCGGTCGTATAAATGCAGACTGTAATTTCAGACAAACACACTGAAAATGCAGAGTGCAGCCAATCAGATTTAATCATGTATGAAGAAATGTAATTTTGGAGGACACCAGGCCAGAGAGAGTTGATACGGGTATTAGTTGCTATGCAAAAAGGCGTGTCCACATCCCCTGAATATGAATTTATGAAGCCTGCTTGTGATTTCAATCTGACTAATGTATCGGAACAAACCCATCTGCGCAGCACTGACCCCTGAGGTGAGGGTTTGGGGGGGTTGCTGTGCGCGTGGGCGGCTGGTTTGTGCTCTGAGATGGTCAATGCATCTCATTGAAATGAAATTAAATCTTTGACGGACACTCATAAACCCTCGAGGAAAAAAAAAGAAGGAAGATAAAGAAGATCACTCCAGACCAAGTTCCATGGGAAAAATTTTATTTATCAATATGCGGTAGTTTCCAAACTGGTGGAACGTTATTTCCATTGTAGCTGGTGCCAACAGGTTACGCTGAGAAGCGGCAAATAAGTGAATGGCGACAAAAAAAAAAAAAGAAGAAGAAAGAAAAGAAAACTTGACAATTGTGATTCAAACAAAAGGAAATCAATTCAACAGGTTTTTGCTTTCACATGCACATTAAAAAAATAATACTGTGGCTTACAAGAGCAGAAATCAACCTACAGTGAGGCTCATACTATGGGCAACCAACATCCTTGTGCTAAATTAGGAAGGGAGGGATGACAAAGGAGAGGGGCGGCCGGAGAGAAAGAGAAGGAGAGAGCATCTTTAAAACAAAGGACCGCCTGGGAGATAATGAGTGGTGTAAACCAGATGATTTATTGGCCGGCGCACTACGGTCGCACTCCCTTACATGGCCTCTTTTCCTTTTCCTTTCTCCTGTCTCTCCTCGTCTTTCTCTGCGTCTCTCCCCATCAGGTCCTGTGGACTTATTAAAACTGAGATAAGATTCATCTTTTTGGACCAAAAATGCTTTTGTCACATCTTTTAATGGGGTGGAGGGTGTAGATAATTCAAAGGGAGGGGAATAACACAGTCTTCATATGCAGAGTCAAGTGTCGTCTCCAACAGGGAAGGGGGGCCTTATCATCATAGTTTCAGTGAGCGATCTGTTTCAGAGCCACTTGGCGACAAAGCTTCAGTCCTGAACAATTTCTATAATTCCTGTTGAATGGCAAAGTAATAATTAAAAAAAAGAATTGAAAAAAAAAGTCTGAACTCTAGGTTTTTGTGTTGTTTTTTTTTTCTCTTTTCATAAACACATGTGGTAACAAAGACTTTTTGACAATACTGGATGCTGCATAAAAGACAGCTTGTGTGATCGCTGCAATATTAAGTTTCAATCTAAAGGAAAATAAAATAAAAACATGTTGCAGAGACAAAAATGCAAGGATTCATACAAAACACACTTTAAAAAGACAGCTATTTACAAACATCCTCCATTACAAAAATCTAATCTTAAATTTTCCTTATGAGCAGTGTTCAGGTGAAATTACATTTTAAATTGGGCTCTATCCATATATTTACATTTCTCCGTTAACTTCTTTTAATTCCCTCCCCCCAAAATTCAAAGAACATTAAGTGGTCGCCAGGATGAATGAAAATGAGATATGGTTTGTGGTAATTTGGTAATGACTCCCTAAGCTGGTGTAGCTGAATGGATGCGCAGCGATCCGAAACAAAAATATATGCTCTAGATGCTTTTCGCAGAGGGCCACTGAGGGCTGCATGCTGAGTTAAAACACAGGACCACAAAAGCACAAGCAGCAGCTGTTTTGGTTGTTAACTCTGAGGTTAACGACACGCAAGAGCCACTGGAGTCTTCCCGGAGTCTTGAAGCTGCTCTGCCTTTTAACTCAACAGTGTCTGTAGGTGGATGGCCGTGGTGCTGTATGTGGAAGAGGATGACAGGCGTCTCTGCCAGAGAAAAAACATTAACCGCCAGTCTGACCGTTCGACTAGAGATAGACCTGGACCCGTCAATCTCGGTGTGTTTGTGTGTGTGCGTGTGTGTCGAACGACAGCTTGTGTCTCTGTGCTGAAGAATGGCTGTCCTTATCTTCTCCCCTCTCCTCTCACACATCATTAGCCAGGACTGCGGCGCTCTCCGCCGTGGCAGCATGTCCCAGTCCAAGAAACTAGTCTGTTCAGCTGCATATATACACACATGTACACGTACACGGAGAAAACTGCAAGTAAAGCAACAAATAAGCCCTCACACACATAAGCACCCATATGTTCACACAGAAACTGTCTCGTCCTCCTCCTCCCAGCGCATCCAGCTGCAGTAAATCCCGTTTGGCTGCCCTGGGCTGTGTGATAGCTGGGCTGCAGTGTCTTCGCTGGCTGAACACCTTGACTGTAGAATATTCTGCGCAGCGTTTTTAATTCACAGCCCAACTGGTGAGAGGATGGAAAAATGAATCCTAAACACCTTCCCTCCTCAAACTCCTGCCTTTCCTATCACCCCCCAACCCTGATTCCCACCATTGTCATCTCCTTCAGGTTAAAGCCAAGTCAAAGGAACATTTTCTCCTTTCTCCGCTGCTCTTCTCCCTGGCTGGCGAGTGTGGGCATGAAGATGGCACATAGATTAGTCACACGCTGGTGACACCTCTGACTGTGCACTCCGATGACTCATCTACAGATGGCAGCCAGTTGGCATCTGACAACACTGTATCCCAGTGCTCAGCCGTAGCTCTGTATTCAACTTATATATAGGGCATCCTACCTATGTAGGCCAGCCAATCAGTGGCAGCCGTCCAACTGACGCCCACCTGACTGTTTGATGCTTAAACGGTGGCACGAGAAGATGGAGCAAACAAATACCAACCTGCCCGTCTTAGAAACCACCAACCTGAAAGCCCTTCAGAGAATAGGCTCTTCTGTCTCGGCGTATCGCTGTCTGTCCTGTT
Organism: Leuresthes tenuis; assembly: GCF_036924035.1. Classification (NCBI taxonomy): domain Eukaryota; kingdom Metazoa; phylum Chordata; class Actinopteri; order Atheriniformes; family Atherinopsidae; genus Leuresthes; species Leuresthes tenuis. Next base: position 22,155,642 of record NW_027325365.1, on the reverse strand, counting down.
TTTGAAGCTTAGGATACAGTAACGTAGTGTTCTACTGCAAAGCCAATCAAGTCTCCCCACGTTGAAAACTGGTCTGGACATGCCCAAACACATAGACACTTCACAGAGAACACACCCTAGAATACACACAAGCAGGCCATAAATACCACAGTAATGGTGAAACTCATATCGGAGCGATGGATAAGGGAGTATTCACGTACGCACACATACACACCTCGACATCTACAGTCCGGGTCAAGGTACTTACTTAAGCAAAAGGACACAAGAGCTATGGATGACATGGGCAGCGAGAAGGTGGAGTAATAATGATGATCTATGTAACTCTATACATTGTGCACTTGTAGGAAAAGTCTAACAAAATACAACTGCTTTGTGAACTGAATCGGGGTTCAAGGAAATCCTCCATCAAAAATAGTAAGTAAGGCAAACATCAGAGGTGCGAAGGGAGAGGAGCACATTATTTCACACACTGTGTAAGATACCTGAGCTATCTGGAGAGTTTCCTGGCCCAGCACGGGACCCCGACTATCACACACGCACACATGCACAGAGGCGCACACATACACACACGTTTTCTGCTCACACACAAACAGCAGGCTGAGTGTCTTCCTCTGCCTGGCTTAGTGTGCTAGGATGGTGTGTTTAATTGGGTGTAGCACAGACTGTACTTCAGGGAGCTGAGATAAGTTATATCCCATCCGTTAAGAGTTCCATCTGTTGGTTGGTTGGTCACTCCAGCCCCTCCCCCCTCTCTTTTAGAACACAGCAGGGAGATGCAGGGGGTGGGAGGTGAAGGAAGGGGGGGAGGAGGAGGGAGGTGGGGATTGTCAGACAACCCAAACAAACAGAATAAACCTTTCTCATCAGTCAGCTCGCAACCCTGGTGGTTACTGGTCAGTGCGTGTTTCTCCAGATTTGTGCAGCAGGTGGTAGAAATAACAGGGGCTTGAGGAAGCAAGTCCCCAGAATGCAAAGGAAAGTGTTCTTCCCAAGAACGTAAATCAAGCGCTCCTCTTTATTTTTTTTCCCCCCCTTTCTCCTGACCGTGTCGCTGGCTGTGCGAAGCGTGTCAGACTTTGTAGTAGATGTTGGCAGGGCTCTGCGGAGGCATCTCCTGGACAATGTAGACTGGGTGGCCATAGTCGCCGCTCACCTTCTCATAGTGAGGGCAGTAGTTGTTCTCTGTCCGCAGCGGAATGATGATGTCACTGGGCTCTGTGCCGGCCGTGCCGCCGGGCAGCTTAGGATTGGACAGCGTGCTGAGTGACAGCGCCGAGGGGCGAGCCTGCGAGTGGGCATTTTTTCTGGCACGCTTGCGCATCTTGATGAGGAGGATGACGAGGAGGAGGATGAGCACGAGGAAGATGATGCAGCCGGCCCCAATGGTGGCGAACAAGGCCACTTTGGAGCTAAGGATGCCGTCTGAGCTTGAAGAGGACCCAGACTGGTCTTGATTCATGTGGTCTAGTAGAGGAAATAAAAAAAGAGAAGGCTTAGGGAGCGGAAGGTCAGAGAAGGCAGACAATCATAAGTTACAGTTTCGCAGACAGGAGGAAAGTTTTTTGGAGAAAACTCTTGCCTCGTATCCCTGTTTTATGTCATATTTCACATTTGAGAGATTTATCATCTTTTAAAAAATTATCAAACCTTTCATGTGTTCTGTGTTGGATTTCGCCATGCGTAGAGAATTCGGGGAGGGGTTAAAATGCTGAATATGAAGGTGCACAAGCTGCTCAGCACAAAGGTTCTGGTTGATATGTGATCAGTTTACTTAATAATACTACAATGTAAAACAAAGAGCGGCTGTATTCTCCCCATTTGTTTGTTTTTTTGGGGGGTGGGTGGTATATCCAAAGAAAATATTAATGTGCCAACAAGGTTCTCACTTATTTCTAAGAGGAGATAGAACACCCCTCCCCCACAAAGTAATTTTCATGTAGTCCCTTAGAGACAACACAACATTTACAGTAAGCCAGTCCTGTCATGTGCAGTTCTTACCAAATCAGCTGTGAGGCAGACCAGCTTTTTGATTGCTCAACAGAACAACAGTCCCACTGATATGATCTAAGTGAATCAGCTCTATCAAAATAGCCTCCTAATGATATGTGTAGTCATCACTCCACCTGATAAAGATTCCCACTTTGATAAGATTCGGGCGAGGGCAAGTTGTATAACGTGTCGAGGCCACGTTCGCGTGGCCAAGGCCAAGTGAGGGATGGAAAAAAAACTACTGAGGGCATATCTGAACATCTGATTTTATTTTATCCCTTTGTTTTAAGGGGTTCAGGATGGGAGGGAAATGGGAGAAGGGGGTGGGGGGGTGGTTGTTACTGGATGGGAAAGAGAATGGCTGGCTCCTTTGGTGACTGAAATCTGAGAAGAACCAAATCTGTTTTCCATGTATGCGTGCAGCTGCTGCCAAAGAGCAGCACTCGCCCTTTTCTTGCCCCCCCCTCGCCATCACTCTTTTACTGTCCATGACCCCCCTCACCCCTCACCCTCAACAGGCACACAAAAGTCTCATACCTCTGGAGACTGCCATCCCCACTAATGACTTTGTCTCCACACACAGGCCGACCACTTTTGCACTTAACCATTTATTGATAAAGGAATAACTGCGCCTTGTGCCTTATCGCCACCAAATGATATGAGTGAAAGCTACCAATTCTAGCCTTATCGGTGAAATCAGACGCTGAAGGAATTTTGTACATTCTGGGCAGCTGAGGCTGTCAGAAATTTCATTCCTGAAATATCAGCTCCTCAAAACCACAGCGACTCGTCCTTCATTCCACCCTCCGTTTCCTCACTTGACAAAATAAGTGGGCTTACAATGGCAGGCAGGTAAAAAAAAAAAAAACCCGTATGGGAGGGGAAGTGACATTTTTTAGAGCAACTAATGTCAAATAAGCAATTATGAAATAAGTTGGGGCTTATCACACTGGGACAGGCGGAACAGTCTGGACTCGGAGGAAGTTTGTGGCAGCGAAGTTGTGGAGTAAGTCATAAAGTTAGTGTCGGGGAGCAGTCTAAAAATAGAAGAAGAAGTAGTTCCTCCTGTGCAAGGCAGCTAAGAAAACTGTCCGTAAAAACAGGAAACAAAAGGCCCAGAGCATCGGCGAAGGGTCGAGTGACTTCTTCAGTTACCACTCCTTTTAATATTCATTTATCTCCAAGTCTGAGATTTAAAAAAAAAAAAAGAAAAAGAGCCTGTCTTTGAGTCTCTTTGGGTGCAGCACACCCACTGTGACTCAGGGTGAGCTGTGTTTGTTTAGGGTGCGGTTTTATGTTGTTTCCCTGCAATCTGTATTTTGGAGAGTTTCAGTTTATTCTGCGTGGTGGTTTTGCAAGTACTTCAGCATGCTGACGCCCCCTTCTCCTCGCCCCATAAAAAAAAGAATTGCCTGCAGCATGGAAAAGCTACATGAGAGATAATAGACTTTGAGATGCTGAATTATTATTTTTATTTTTCTTGTCAGGCTAAATGTGATTTACTATAAGTGGAGCCCTTGTGGCCTTTGCTTTACTAAAATATTTGCACTTTAAAAACTAGAAAGCACCATTGAGGCGACTTAAACTGCAGTTAATGCGTACAGTGTTGGTCTGTCAGTCTGCTTACCAGAGTTTCCCGGCAACACGGGCCCAATCTGACCCTGGTCGGGAGGACTGGGACTGGACTCCGGTATGGCGTTGTCCTCTGGAGTCTCCGGAGCCGCGGGGTTCCCTGTATTTGGGTCTGTGGGAAATGAAAAAAAACACACAGAAACTCAGTCTTGGCAGGCTGCATGTGCTGAATTACAATGACTTGTTCTCCACAATGGCACGGATTATTTTTATTATCTTTTGATATATCTTTTATACTCTGAGAAGGTTATCTGTGCATGTGTTGAAAGTGTGTCAGGAGAGAAGATGAAAGCACAAAAAGAGGAAGGACGAATTTGCAATTGCTGTGAAACACACCAATATCCCTGTCCTGTCGTAAAAAATGAGCTCACATCTACATCAGCAGCTCCTTCAGCAAACACTCAGACAGGCATCTCCAACACTGACACATTCGTGGGAGCGTAGCCCACACACACACACACACACACACCTCATGCACACACACACAGGCACACACCTACAATATACTTACAATACACTTAGGCCTGGCAGAATGGGGGTAAAGTAGTTATATATTAACTTTTTATTGTTTTACATTATTCATCACGTTAAAAGGCCATAATATGCCTTATTTATTGCTCTGGCTTTAACTCTGCATGGAGGAGACACACTTCTGAGGGGGAGATAATATGAGGACAGGAAGAAATTGGGGGGAGAAGAGGAGAGGAGGGGGCGGGTTGAATGTGCTCTGAGGGGAGCGCAAAGGAAACAGACAGTTTATCTGACTGTCTGTTGTGATTTCAACACACACACTTTGAAGTCTTTGTGCAGTAAACACTGGTGGGCCCTCAGTGTGGTTTTCACAAGGGCAGGGCCGGCAGACAGAAGACAGTTATACGCTATTAACAAACCAGCCAGATGGATTCCACGGCACTCTATCAGATTCTTCTTCAACTAGTCTTTATCTGCATCTGCCCGAAGGCCTGCTTCAGGGGTGTGTGCATATAAAAAGAGAGGAGGGCGTGTGGGGAGGCAATTTGTATTTGAGTCCCCTGTGGCGAGTGTGTGCGGCTGGAAAGGGGAACTCAGACCAGCAGTCAATTTTTGACTTCCAACCAGCTTTAGCAAAGTCTTGAGTGGATTCAAGTGTGGGATGTCTGACAGATACGAGTAAAAAAAAAAAAAGGAGGAGAGAATTAATGGCTGCATCTATTTGGTTGAGCACAAATCACTCTCCTCACAATCCAATCCCTTCTATTCCTCTATCTTCTCTATGTCCAGACCACAGCAGCGCTCCATACTGATTGCAGCCGTGCCGAACTTAGCCGTGAGCTGTTGTGCGCTGTCAATAATTGATGAGAGGAGACAGGAGTGAGAAGTGGGAACATTCACGCATGACAGAGGATATGAGAGGACACACTGATCTGACTCACTCCGTGCACATAGCCTCAACACTGTGCCAACCACTGAGCATGTGCAGGGAGCGTTCTAATGTTCTGACCCATTTTTCTGCGCGTGCTGCTGACATTTCCCTTAGCTATGCAGACAGCAAGTACCTCAGAACTGCCAACCCGCCAGAAGGAGGTAGAGGGGGAGGGGGGGGCAATGATCGAGTGATAGAGGAGAGACACAGTGGATGCTGGGAAAGGAAGGTGGAGAGAAAACACGAGGGGAGAGATGCGTGAGTCAACATATTTCTAATAAGCACGTTGACATGATGTGGTGGAGGGGAAGCAGACGACTGAACAGCATTGTATGTATGAAATATGGGCTGCCATCACTTTTCTTTTTGTTTTTCTTTCAAAACTTCTTATTGTTTCACAGACAAAAGACAAAAAACACAAAGTATTTAAAGCACAATTAGCGACGAAGACTCATCGGCTTCTGGCACAGAAACTGCCAGAGACAGATGACTCAATGAGATAATACCCAAGAGTGTTGGCACAATTAAATGTAAATGCATTGTAAATGTAGCATTAAAAGAAGGAGCACATATTTCACACTGGAATGAATCTCCATAGCTTTAAGTGCAAAGAAATGAAAGCGGACATATGGGAGGATCTTGGGGATTTGGCGAACAGAAGGCACTCGGCTGCAGAGACAGAGGATACGTGAACCAAACACACAATCACATCTGGGGTCAGGGCCGAGCAACAGCTTTGGTTTTATTGCGTTTGATGAAAAAGAAACAAAAGGGCGTGCGGCTGCTGAAGGCAGAGCCCGGGCCTGTGAAGAATGTATACTTTCATTATCGATTAGTCCGGTGAGGACTTTTCTTTTCAATTTTAGGGAAAAAAGTGCAGACATTTGACCAGAGCCCGAGTTCTTCAATGTCTTAAAATAAACAAACAAACAGAAAAAGACTTCATATTTCAGAGGCAGGTATGAGCTCCTAAGAAAAACTGAATCAGTAATCAATATTTGTTAGTGAATTTTTGTCAAAACATTATGGGGAAAGATGTCTCTAAATAATGTCGGTACGATTATCAAAACACAATGCTGAAAATAGACTATGTTAATGTAATGGCGGCCTATGACATCAGGATTAAAGGCAACTATACTATAATACCACACATATTACTATAAATTGTAGCAGAACAGAAGTTTAAAGTCATACGAATCCAATTTATGTCCCCTGATCTTGAGTAATGTGAAAGTACTTTATTATATTCAACCATGGACAGATTATATATGATAAAAAAAGAAAAGTACTTTGGTCATTTTGGCAAATTACATTTGACATTTTTCAGCACTTTCGGCAGCGATGATAACCAGCAGATTAATGAAAATAATAAAAACAGAGGCCCTATGTGTGTGCAGATGGCATTAATGGAGACTTTGCTCAGTTTTCAGGAAAAACAATCACATAGAAACTGCACCCAGCAGCCAAATCAAAGTTGCTGTCAACGCTGTAATTTCTCAGAGCCCTTCTTCAAATAGCCACTGGGCTGGACGGGCACATTATGCATCAAATATTCCACCCACAGAAATAGATTTAAAAGTAGAAGCAGCTGGGCCGACAGCATCTTTTCTAACAGGGTTTTTAGGGCACATCGATTGTGAGTGACAGCTCGCTGTGCACCATATTTGGGAAACGAGTGCTCGGCTCTGGCGAAGTTGAGGACCAGTCGGGGAGCCACAACAATGGAACCCCAGCCGAGGCTGACTTTCTTCGAACTTCCCTCTATAAAAGGCATTTCCTTTCAGCTTTCCTTGACGTGTGAATATGGGATTGTTTTTCACATAGTTAATAGTTTAGATTCACCGCCTGTGTCGCCTGCAGTCATGCGGCCGTGTTGTCACTCTGCCGTGCTGTTGCAATCGCAGGCTGTCAGACGCTCAAATTGACCTACATGGAGAGATAATGCGCCGGCTGTCTGTTGCTGAGATGGCTGTGCGTATTTTTCCCTGCCTCTGCTGAATCTGTTCTCACTCACACCTTGCTAGCATCAGCAGCTTGTTAGCCTCTATTCTCTCACCGACAGCCACAGGATGCACTGCTGTCATCCCACAAACTAACATCCAAATATCTGCCGACAAATTTGCACTCAGACACACTGTGCAGTTTCCTCGGCGAGTCTCGGTTTATTTTTGACATGGCGAGCTCTTGCTTTTAGTCTGGAATCAGATCACCGCGGCGGGCAGATGTTCCTCTCAGATGGCTGTTAGTGTCTGTTTGGGTCAAAACAACCACACTGAGGATGGAGGAAATGTTTACAGAGTAACACATCTGTGTACTGTACCCTGTCAAACCCAGGATACAGATGTCCACATAGTGAGTATAACTACGTATAAAAGTGAAATGCATGATGCAAACCACATGCTGGGTCCGAGGATATCTAAACAAAGCTTGCTTGTTTACCTCCAGCATTTTTAGCTGATTTACCCTGGCCATGCACTTACATACCAATTTCAAACACAGTCTCATACTGTGATTACTGTGGAAGAATCACAACCGGTGAACATCAGAGACCTTTTACACTACTTGGAAGCGGAGTTATTCTACACAAGTCATCTGTCATTTGGTTGTTATTTCTTTGGGATCTCTTTTCTAAACAATTTGCAAAAGCTGCTCATGGATATAAAAGATTTATTCAACATGTCTACATTACCAACAGGGGTGGGCAACATGGATAAAATCATCCATCATTAGATGTAGATGCCTGTGTAATTTTATATCACAATGTATGCCGCAACAGTACATTTTCTGTGAGTACAGCTGGAAACGTAATATCCAACGTTACCAGACAGGAATTCAATGGCCAATTAATCAGGTCACTTCATCACAGTGACGCACAAATCCTGAAAATCGACTAGCGGAGTCCATGAAGCAGCCCTAATCATTGATTACTTGCAATCATCTAACACAACCGGAGACCCAGTGTTACACAGATCATTAACACGCTATGTCCCTATTGTCTTACGGGCAAGGCTAAAAAAAACCCAACTCCTGATTCAAGAGTGATCTTTAAATCTTCTTCGTCTGAGAGTTCAAATTTCGATCGTTTACTTTTTGATGCAAGCTCTTTTTAATGCGTCCACTTTGCTTTCATTAACACAAAATAATCCATTTATATACTGAAAAACAAACTCTTTGTACAATTACATGAGAACATCTTAGTTTCCACAAATTCTACTCAAATGTCATGAATGAGAAATACAGGGTTTAAATGATGATATGTGATCTCCCAAACTGTATCATATTCATTTTTCTTTAGCTTTCCTTTATTCCGTTATTCATATCCATTCATTCTATTCAATCTCATTTATTTCATAGAAAATATTTAATCCACAATGGGAAATTACTTTGTTGCAGCATCAATTATGGAGAAGAAATGAATAAGTTTCAGTTGACAAACCGTTAAAAAAAAAAAAAAAAAAGGGAGGTTGTAAGAATTCCAGTAAATAATCCTAGAGTTGAAAAACAATTTTTTATTTTTATTTCTGGGAATATCTATAAACAGATTTCCGAGTGACACACGTCACATGTGTGTATAACACATTAATAGCATAATGTGTTATCAACTAATTATTAAGTGTTTTAATACTCTTGATGGAAGCCACAAAGTGGCGTGTGACACTGTTATTTTCTTTTTAAGAAATTGTTTACTTTTATCTAAATATATCTATATTGAGACTAACTAATAAAATTGCTGTAAAGTGCATCAAATTCAAATTCACTTTATCATTTATAATTTCTTCATGGCAATGCTAAACAATATGACACAAACCCTGGTCACAAAGTTATTAAGTGTGTCAATGTATATCAATATCATACAGAGTATTTCAGGACAATAAAAGAAAAATCTCAGGGAATTAATAGGGGCAAATTATTTTTCATTGTTTTATATCACATTTGACCACACAAAGAGAAAGCCTTACCTGACCTAATTTTCTTCATTTTACAGAAATTTAATCATGGTTCACATCACGATGAGTAAAATCTCATCACCAAATGCAAAGCCAGCAGGGGCTATTCGCCTTGATGTCGGAACAAAAATGGAAAAAACATTAAAACTGGTGGCCGGCGCTCACAGAACAACTTTCCAGTTCCCGAGAGCGGGTCTCGTCAGACGCTGGTCAAAGTCACGGTGGGCACACGCGACGATAAATGAAAATGTCACACCAAAGTGAAACATGCCTTCAAGGCAACAGTGCCGGATTGTGTTCTACATGTGAGGTGAGTGCACGTTTACCTTGCCCGACTTTCATGATGACTTTCATGGCTCGGCTCTTGCACACGCCTCCCTCCCGGTTCTCCAGGCCCTCGACTGTACCGTTGGAGGTTGCTGGAGGGGAAGATGGAAAAGGGGGGGAGGTTGAAGGACAAGGAGTGGGGGGGGGGGGGGGGGGGGGGGGGGGGGCAAAAGAAAGAGGAGAAAGGGGAGGAAAGATGATGACAAACCGGTTAATGAGCACGTCCATAACGCACAGAACTAATCAATATTTACGACAAGCACTGATTAGCTGTTCCAGTGATTAGCAGTCCTCACCCTCAATCAACCGCCAGCTCCTCTCAACAGTATCTCTCATTAACACAAGAAAGTAAAGTCAAATGGATGGAACAACATTAGAGTCTACTGAGAGCGGCTGGGCGCTGAGGTGGAGAGGAGGAACATGGTCAGACCTTTGTGTGTGTGTGTGTGTGCATATCTGAGTGTGTTTTCTGTCTGTGCATAGTTTAGCAGTGAGGCGAGAGTTCCAGCTGCTTGCCAAGTCCTCCAGCAGCTCACTCTCTCTGGACCACATGTGTCACTACATGGTGGTAGTGCAGGGAGCTAAATGTTTGTGCGTGCACGCCCGTGTGTCCCTTTATAAATTAAAGCATGTGTGTGTCAGTCCGGCTCCGTTTTGTTTCAAAGCTCCTCGTTCCGCTCCGACTTGAACGAAGAGCTTTAGGGTCGAGGGTTGTTTATTCAATGTCACAGACACTTCACAGGCTGTGACACAATTGGCTGTCTATTTTAGGGGCTCACGATAATGACCTAAGGAGACAGAGTGTGACTCTGACCTTAACGCTGAGCAGTTAAGCACAAGGCCGTGTGTGCGTGCATGGGTGTGCGGCTGTGTGGGCACATGCGGTGGCAGTTCTAATTTTGGAATTCCCCAAAATGATCTCCATCTCGGCTTTAGTCTGCTTTTTCAGTGCACTCCCATCCTCTGAAATGCTTTTGTTTCTCTTCCTCGTATTATCCGTCATGGTCTCAATTCATTTACTTTTTTTTCTCTTTTTTTTTTCTTATCTGCAATATCTCTACCCCTCTACCCCTCCCCTTCCCCTGCCTCTTAACTCAATGACCATCTCCCAGGGCGATTGCTTCAGATGACACCCTCATTATGATGAGATGAGTCCTGGAGAGGGTGCTTATCTAATGGTGACACAAAGAGAAGCAAACTTAGCTACAGGCATAAGGGGGGGTTGTTGCTGGGCTGCTCTAAACAAGGCACAACAATCACAAGCATGGTATATTAATGTTTCTACAAGCATTCACTTGCTATAAACTCATGTATCAGGCTGTGTTGAAATCTGGCTGTACTGCTATGAAAAAGCTCATCTTGTTGATTCATGTCCTGTCATTCTTAAGTATTATTAATGTTGACATTCTGTTGCCCGGTGGGATTTCAGCTTTGTACTTCAGCAAAATTAAAGAAAACTAAATAATGAATTGTACTAATATTATGTTACATTATCAGATCACTCTCAGACTCTAAATTACATGCAGAACCACAACATTTTGTTAAAGAGTGGTCCGGGTGCATGATAATTTGTGAGACTGGTTGTGATAACATCATGTCAGGAGCTCTTTGGCTAAATCCCCCAACCGTCGTAGACTCAACACAATTGAGTGAGCCGGACACTGAAATGTATACCAGGGGCCGGCGGAGCAGGAACCAAAAAGGAAAAGAGGATTTTAAATTTACTTGGGGCAGTAATGTGAACGAACACTCAAGGCTAAGTGAGTCTGGGGATTTATGTAGATTGTAGGCAGGGAGCATGTCGGTTTCAAAGAGAACATCCAAAGACAGCGAGGTGAACAGGAAGGCGCGCTGTATCCCTCCCTTGAACGGTCCAGATGCTGCCAGAAGTGCTAACCTCATCTTGCGATTTCACATCCAATTTCGTCTCTTCTTTCAGTTTCTAAAAATTCAGGGCAAAGTTATACAAAAATGAGCTCTTTGAAGATCAAGCGCAGAGGCGCCTGAATAACCTCACTAAAAGAGCAAATTTTATATCCACTTGGGGAGAAGCAAAGCTTCTCAGTGTTAACTTACTTCTGTCATCTAAATTAAGTATTCCTTCAGGCTGGTTGAACAGGCCTCTGCATGACTGATGTGGCGTGGTGATAAATTGGCCTTTCGAGACTTCTGTTTAGCCGAACAACTGGAGGAGAGCTGGATTTACAAAGATGGCCACTTCACATGTTGTTTGCGTTCAGGCCATGTAAAACGTCACATAATTCACCGGACGTTCAGTGGAAATTCATAATCCGATTAACTGTGTCCAATCTTAAGCACATTTCCGTATGTGAATCCATCTTTCAAGCACTAGTCAAGATGGAAATCAACTGCAGAGACAACTGCTGAGTGCATTCAAAAAAAAAAAAAAAAAACGTGGAGCACATCTTTAAATAAAACTTGCAGATGGTTAAGCACCGCACATTCCTGTTTGCTTTTTTACTCCTGCCTCAAATCAGTGTGTTCACATCTATCATGTCAGAGATCGTTCAAAAACTGTGCCAGCTACGTTTTTCAAACTCCCCAACCCTCCTCAACAACAAGGACACACTGCCAGCTTTTCTTTTTAATCTAAAAGCCTCTCACTCTCTTTTCTCTTCCTCTCTTTCAATTTTTCCTCCCTCTCTAACCCTCTCTCTTGTTTCATCCCGCTGTACTGATGTTAATCCAAATCTGGATTTCCAGATATTAAGCGGCCGACGGTCATGTCGTGTTTTGGAAAGAGGAAACTAGGGAACTGGGTCTTCCTGTGTGTCTCGGCAGAGATAAAAACACAGGGGGATAAAGCAATGGCAGGCCCGAGAACAAAGAAACCCCTGGACTGCTGCTAATGATTTAGTGGAACAAACTGGTTCAGCCTTAGCAGTCCAGAATACCCAAAGAACTGGTCATTGCATGAAGGAATGCTGCTTTTTGGAAATAAAGCGGTTGGCTCCAAAGAGGGGTTTCTGTATGATTTAAGGCCCTCTTTGTGGGTGTGGATCATTGGCCACAGAGTGACTGCTGGGAGAACAAAAGATCTACAGCTGCTGAAGTCGTAAGAGAAACCAGGTGCCAAGTGTTGATGTTGGGAAATATCTACAGTACAAACGTGTGAGCCGAGTGAAAGCATTACAGGGGAAAGAGCTGGCATGGAGAAAGGCTCCTGTCCCAGCACTTCACAAATGCCACTACCGCACATTGCCTAAAACACAACATGTTACAGTGCATATGTGAAAAGCATTTCTCCTGAAATACACCAGTGCAGGTAGATTTCACAAGGACATTTGGAGTAGGGAGGAAGGACGGCTCCCCGAGGTGCTCCGAGGAGAGGAGTAGGAGATGTGTGGGGGGGGTACAGTGCTGACTGGCCAAGACAACACGCGCTAAGGCTAGAGTGCGATGCAGTGGTCTATATTTATTCTCAGGTCTACTAAATGAGGTCACTCAGGTGGTCCTGCTGAATACATTCCCCATCTCCATCATGAATCATCTACTGCTTATTATTCCTGTCCAGCCCAGGGGGCTCGCTTTCGTACAGCGCGGTGGGCCGTGTGCACTCCCGTGTCTATGTGCGCGCGAACATGCTCGCATGCGCAACATCTGCCCAAAGCACAGAAAAAGGGGATGGATACAGCCCGTGTGACAGACAGAGAGCAGGTTGTTTAATGAGAAAGTGGATGAGAGGTGACATTCATTGGCTACCTCTCACACACCGCCCCCTCCCCCATTCTCCTCAGCATTCAGACTTCCACTTAGACGAGCAAAGCAGGCACTGGGTAGTCACAGTAACCACCACTAATAATGTGCACATTTTCCAAAAAGAAATTTTAAAAAAAGCTCAGTACATAAACAGGCACAAGCATCTGATCAGTCACGCTTAACATCAAGGAAAAACTGCAGCACACAGAGATGTTTCATCCATTTCAGGCGAAGCAGGGAGCTAAACCCAGCCGAGTCAGGTGTGTGTGTGTGTGTGTGTGTCAAACAGAGCATCACAACAGAGATGGCTATTTCTCATACCTGCCATTTCCCAATCATGGTTTTTGTTTACATTAGCGGACCAGAGTCGAAGTGCTGAGGAGCAAAAGAGAGCCTATTTGCACAAAATATTTCACTCCTGAATGAGCACAGAGAGGGTTAGATTAGGTTTATGTGCCTGATTCCAGAGATAACCCTCCCCGGCAGATCTGGCATGCATGCAAGAATGCATGTGCACACATGCACACGAACACAAAAACACATACAGACGAAGGTTGACAGACTGGAATAATACTGGGGGATCTGGATGTTTGCACTTTGAACCTTTTCTAATCCTCAGTATTAGGGCATGGCTAAAGCCTGATTATGGTGGAATGAAATGGATCTAAATAGATGTCCAAGCCCATCAGACTTCCATTTCTTTGTCCCTGAAATAGAAATGGAAATCAGTAATCAACTTCAAACCCCTCGCTTTCCACACAGCCTCATCTGTAGGTCCGACATCGGCAAAGAAAATTCATTCAGACTTCTCATATAATCTCACTTAAATCAGGCACTCTCAGTTTGCCTGGTGGGTTTATTTTCACATGCTTCCTTTCCATAATAAAATCTGACAGACAATATACAATTGTCATAGCTTCATTGATCGATGTGCACATTTTTCATGCTATTTTGTAGATCCAATATTGAATTTAGGCCAGAGCAAATGTGATTTTGACTGATGAGGGTGGACACATCTGATTTTCTAATGTCTCTGTGCAACCGTGCTTCTTTTTTCACATTCGAGGGCTGCAAACCGCCGCTAAAATATTAGATGACTGCGTTCTGCCTGCTCCCAGAAGCCATTTTGCTGTGGGTACAGTAGGCAGATAGTGTCAAGGTTTGTGGTGGTTAGCTGCCCAGCGCACACAACTGTTGCTCAGCTCCCAGCTGCAGCAGCCAGAGGGGGAGCTCCTCTCTCGCGTCCTGATTAAACTGCTCCGTCTAACACAGCGACAGTACACACACGCATAAATACAGGCACGGATGCAGCCGCTCATGCCTGCAGAAGTGAACACACATTGACACGTACATGCAGACAAACAAATACAAGCTCACACACAACGTGCACACGTGTACACATCTGGCTGCCTGTGTAGCCAGAAGATCAGGCGGGACTTAAAAGTTCCTCCGGCAGCAAAATTACAGGGTACCTCTAAATCCTCCCAGCAGAGAGCACTATGGGATGGCGTGGGGGTGCGGGAGGGAGGTGAAGTGGAGGTGTGCACTTGTGTGTGTTTGGTGGGGAGGGGGGGCGGTAAAAGAGGGAGATTGCACGAGGAGTGAAGGGTGAGAAGGGGCAGGAGAGGATGCGGGAGATTCCTCTTTTTTTTTCCTCTCTCCCCAAGGCCAGAGAGTGTTTGAGCTATAGAAGAGTGAGACTTGATCTGTCTGAAGTGCGCTCGCATGGGAGTGTGCGTGCAGGAGTGTAGGATGGGCGTGCGTGCGTGCATATGTCTGCAAGTGAATATGGAAGGAGGTGATGAAGTGAGGAGTTGAGAGGAGAAGGGGGAGGCGAGCTCAGTTTGGAAAGAAGAAGAGGTGGGAGGTGATTTCTCTCGGTGAAGCTGAAGAAGCATATGTGTGTGTTGGACAGTGTGCACGTGTGTGCATGTATGCCAGCTTGCTTCTCTCACTCGCACTCAGCATTTCTCTTAAACTCTCTGTTATAGTCTTCAGTTGCGTGCGCTTGGCCTCTTTGCAACGGTGCAAATTTGAGCAACTGTGTCAAATGCATTCTTGTGGATGTGCGTGTGGTGAGTAAAAGTCTATACTCTTTGCATATGAATGTTTAGGAATAGCTTCATTTTCCTGCGAGTGTGTTTGCATGTGTGTGGTCCTCGTGCAACAGTCAAGATTACCAAGCAAAAGGCTGGCCATAATGGCCTTCCACAGCCAACATCACGAGGCTAGTGCTTCAGGACTACTTATGACAGCTTTTAACCTCTGCAGAGGCTTGTCAGCAGCTCCCAACGTGTCTGTGTGTGTCTGTAAAAGTCTCACAACCTGCAGTCACAGAGAGATTCTGCATCATTTAGCTGCGGGTGTCTGTGTGTCACCTCTGCGGTGGATCCGGCAGGGCAGAGCTTTTACACCCCTGCACTTTCCACTCTCCATTTCCCAACTCAGCAGGCCACTAAACCCCCTGCTCTCCCAACCGCAGCACAAAACTTCCCCACACTCGCACCAAGACAGTGGATGACATTGGCCTGTACGCGCGAGCACGTGAAAAGTGGCAAATTTTCACGTACACAGACCCACACCTAGACAGAAAAAAGCAAAAGCGCGCACACAGAGACACTCACAATACGAGCCGTCTGTCGGATCAGTTGGAGATAAAGGATGCAGAATAACAGGAGAACCTTGGGGAGCGGAGCAAGTCATCTGTCTCAAACACGAACAGACTGAGCACACTCCAACATGACGTGATGTGGACAGACTCATCTAAGAGCACATTGCATCCTGGACCCCCCCCCCCCCCCTCTTCAACATCACCACTGCACAGTCAACACACACACACACACACACACACACATGACTGAGGCCTGATCAAAATGTGCAGGCATGCTTCTGAGCTGAAGCCCACATAATCTTGACAGGTGTACACAGGAGGAGAGCAGAATTGTGAATGCATTCGATTGGCACATCAAAACTGTGTAACCCGAGGGTGTGGGGGCTAGCAGCTTATAATGCTATAAGCTGATGCATATAGTATTAAAGTTATAGGGGAGCAACGCCAGCACCAAAAGCATCAATATTAATTTCATAACCATAACAACCGACTGTAAACCTCAAGCCTACGATGACTTAACTGCTCCTGATATGGAACATTTTTAGATTGCTATTTCAGCTGTAATATATATTCTGTTGTGTGGAGAATTTAGCCAGGAGCCCACACAAACCTCCCTAATGACAGAGTAGCTAATTGGCAGTAATGGCTCTTCTCACCGATATCGTCGCGCTGCAGCCACAGAAAACCTCAGCAGTTTAGCACAAATCACTTGCAGACTAAAAACGGGGTAAAAGAGCCTGAAGAAGTGGCTGCAGTAACTACAAGCAGTTATACGAAATTCCACGCAAAGGTTCAGTCATAAAAGTTTAAAATAAAGACAGTTAGATGGTTTTGAGCGTAATTTGTTTGTTGTAAATGTCGCTCCCCATCTATTAGACCGTTGCTGTTAAAAAAGCAGGACAGCCCTCCTGGGCACACACACATTAACACCCTTGAATACACAAAACGAACAGGTGAGCAAATACGTCTTGAACCAGACCCCCACACACAAATACCCACATTTCCCAAACGCGCACAGTTGCTTCTGAACCTCTCAGACAGTGCATCGCTTCACTAATAGCAGCTGAAATGTTGCGTGTTCAGAGAAATAAGTCGAGGAGAAACTGGGTCAGAGAGAAAGAGAGGAAAAAAAAAAAAGAAAAGCATTTCACCTTCCTGTCGGTGCCAGCTAAAGGTTAGGAAAGATGCAACACATGCTGAGGCGCAGACACACTCGCAAGCACAAGCTCGAAAGCTAAAGGTTAATATTGTGCATGTGGGAGTTGCTGCGTTGCGGTTTATCTCACTTTTAATCATTGTGTGTGTGTGTGTGTGTGCGCACAAGGCTAGCTCGCAGCTAACAATGTGTGTAATCAACCACAAGCACACAGTTTTATCCTTATTAAAGCCGGGGGGAGGGGTTAACATTAGCGTTCCATTAATTCCATCACAGGGCCCGGTTTTTCCCTATCACTGTCGATAAATCCCCATCAACAGTAAGTCAACATGACTTCTGCTCCAGCATTTCAGCTCTTACTTTCATCTAAGTCAAAGAGCTTCTGATCCATCCTCATTTGTTATGAGAAACCTTTGGTAAACTGGGGGGATCGCTTCCTGTTGCTTCGACAAATAACAATCTATTCGACAACTTTGCTGTGTCCCTTAATCAAGATCATTCAGGAGGTTTACATTTGTATTTCATCCTTTATTATCCCTCACTTCATAATGGGGAGAGCCGGGACAATGCCAAGACAATAGATTGCTGTAATGTCAAAACAGAGCTCAGCTCTGGAGCGAATCAAAGGTATGGAATGAAAAAAAAACATAACAAGGGAAACCTTGCATGAAATGTTTGCAATATCTACTGCTATATTATAAACTGAACTTCATTCAGTCATGTATGCATGCATTTGTTTATCTGAAAAAAAACTGCATAACATAGCAGCTCAGATTCCGCCAAACTAAAATGAGAACAGGGTTCAGCTCAAAAAGAGCCGCTTTTAAACATGAAGCTGAGCAAATGAATTGGGTGAGTGACAGTAAGTGGTTGAGTACTGTTACAGATTTAGTTATTCAAAAGAAGAGACGGACAAACGTCATTTCTGCATGTGAAAAAATACTCACACACGCCTTCCTTTAATTATCTTGTGCCACTTGTTGAGTCTCCACCCTTAGCAGCGCAAAAACTGCTCTAAAGACAGTACAATTTGTTTCTGTTGTTGGGCGACAGCTCTATTTATAGCTTCGTACAGTTTGTCATTAACAAACAGGGACACCTTTTAGAATGCCTCAACTAGTCTGTCTGCTCAGCTATCAAGCACACGAGGAGCGCATTCAACGAGCAACTGAGAGCTATTTTCCCCTAAAACAAACACATCTGAATGTTCCCACAAACATTCAACATCCAAACTTTTAATGCAAAACAAACTACAGTTCTCACAAAAAGTACAGCTCCTGTTAGTCTATTGTTTTCCCCATGAAAATTGCTTTGTGGGTAGCTTGGCGTTTGATTGTTTTTTCCAAAGTATTTGTGGGTGGTACTGGTATTATCAGCCTCCACATGTGTAATCAGCTGACAGATGTATACAGGAGGTCTCTAAGTAAGCTTGTTCCTCAGCAGGAGGCTCATTGAAGTTTACGTCTTGCTTCATTTGCCCTGATAATCACACGAGGTGAACCACGCTTCACCCCCTAAATCCCAGCAGATGATTTAAGTGATCCTCTTCATCTTTTTCTCTGGCCTTTGTGCTCGCCTACAAAGGTGATCTGGGACTCTGGACTCTGGCGAGGAGTCGCCCTCGTCGATCCACGGCAAAATCCATGAGCCACAAATCAGCCTGATAAAAGAACCGCTGGGATGGATCGGAATGTGGTGGGAGATAGTGGCGGCATGTCAAAGGCCACAAGGCTCCAAAAAATCTCCACTGACTGAGGAGGTAATCTGTGAGTAAACTCCCTCCTGAGGGAAGCCAGAGCTAACGCAATGGAACAAGTCAGCAAGCAAGAACTGCGCTGGATGAAAAATCCTCAGAGCTCTCACCACTCCTGCTGGTGCCTGTAAAATATGAGCACACAGGGGGCCATTTGTGTCTGTGTGTGCATTTATGTAAACGTATTTAGATGTCCAAATGTGTGTATCGGGCTCCTCTGTTTCTGTGTGTGGCTCTGACACCACATCCATTCATCCTCTACAGAGAGAGGAGCTTCATTTTCACTGACCTTTTCAATCTGGCCTCCGGAAGAGAGTTATGACAACTGAGCCGGCCTTGTGTTGCTCAGCACAATAACACACATCAACAACGGGGAACAAACAAACAAACAATAACTCTTACCGCAGGCTCAGGGCTTCCCATCTCAAATAGGCAATGCAAAGCACTCCAAATAAAGTGCTGTGAGAGGGAGCAGGGTCGAGATGTTTCTCCCCATAACAATCCAGCAAATGAGCAAATCCTCACATCTGAGAGATACCAGCAATCAATGACTGACATTTTTGCTTGATGTACACCTCGGACAAATAACCGCCTAATTGTCTGAGCACTAGATAAGATTGCAGGCGGACAGTAAAGACGGGCTGAGAGAGGCAGAGAGTGTACTTGTTATAGAGGAGGGAATCGGTGTCAGCCCATCTGTTCTCCACAAGAACAAAATCTGCAAACGGACGAACAAAGACATAGATAGGTGTGTGGGTGTGCACATGTCGCCTCAGCTGTGCGTGTGCGTGATTTCTGGGCCACGAATGCCTGTGTGCGAGTCTGTGTGTCTAAACCCTTGGGGGGGGGGTCTCCTGTACCTGCAAACATGGAGGCGAGCTGACTGCAGCCAACACGATTTTAAGCCAGAGCAGCTCTAATGCACAGTGACACACATACGCAGAGACAGAGACACATGTTGACACACAGGCAGATGTATAATGGATAGAGGGCATGATGAAGCTAATGTGTAAAGCGCCAGAGCTCCCAGCACTGCTCCAAACCACAGCGAGGCTTCTCCAGCTCCGAGGCCAACGCAACACAAGAAGCAGGAAAAGAAACACTTTCCCTCCCTTCCTCCGTTATTCACCAAAACCCCCAATCAGAGAGCACAGCAGACCACAGAGAAAATGCTGCTGATTACATCCTAATACACACAAAGCCAGCAGTTGCACACGCATACAAACACGCAAGCACGCACTCACACACACACACACGTTGATTACATCCCCCCTGGTGCTCCTCCTCTCCTCATCCCTGGTATCGGTTACACGGTAAACCCACGCTGATCGGGGATCAGTGCTTTTTGGCACAGGATGGGGAAAGAGTTCAGGAGCTTAACCTCCAGCCCGAGAGCAGAGAGAAACGGAGGCTCCGGACCCCCGTGCCCCCCAGCACAAATAAACAGCTACAACACAAAAATGTCTGGCAGACTTGAAACAATTTCCTGAAGGATCTGTCACTGTGCAGCAGAGGCAGGAGGAGGGAGGAGAAGGGTGAGACCTAAGAAGGAAGAGAAACTAGGTGGAATGGCGAAGGCAGGAGGAGGCAAAGATAGAGTTGCAGAGAAAATGGGGAAAGAGGAACTCAAGCGAGGGAAAGAAATGTGACCTGTAGGTTTTGAGCGGGAGGGGAAATTGTTCCACGGAAACATCACATCGCTGTAACATGTGATTTTGAAGACATGTTTCTTCTCAGCATCCATCCATCACAGCTTGCACAAACTCTGACAGCACACATGCTGCACCTGTGGGACCGCTGACTGAAAGTTCCCTGAGCTCAGCCGAACCCGTTCTCCTGAACATGCATTAGCAATGAATGCACAATGCACACCACAGCTCCTATTAGGCAAGCAAATCTGTGCACTCAGAGATGCAGGATGGATGTGTGAGAGCAAACTGTGTTCTTGTGTGTGCATCCACTCGCATTCTAGTTGGAGCTTATGAGTATATATAAATTTGAATTTGCTTATGTGGCTTTGTGCTTATTTATGCCTGTGTGTTTGTGCGCACACACGCCTCCTGTGTGTTTGTCTGCTCCTGTTACTGTGTTTGTGAGCCTGTGGTCGTGCTGGAATGGAACATGGACGTTTTGCCACTGAGACGAATTCACAGAAACGGGCTTGGTCCTGGCCTGCAGAGTAGTATTTAGACTCTGTATTTATGCGTTGGACAACCACAGCAATCTCTATCACCGCCTTGTGATTCATGTTTGTTTGCTTTGCTCAGAGCTGATTCGACTCCATCAAGAAGCTCCTTTTTTTTTCTTTCCTTTTTCTTTTTACTCCCTTGCTCCCCCAAAACGCTTTCCGCAGAAATGTTCACGCCATACCCGCTTAGAGTTTCATCAGCCTCCCCTCATCGAAGCTGACCAAGCATGCGGCGGTTTCCATTGCAAGGATGCGACGTTAAAACTAACAACCTCTATAATTATACATCCATATTTCTCCGATGAGTTTGTGTAAACAAGCCCGGCTCCAGCTCGGGGAGGCGGACTTCTTGGCAGGCCCTGGCTGAGGGTGCCACTGAATGGCTGTCGGAAAACAAAGCCATTTCAGAGTGTGCCTTGGAAAAGAAAAACCACTGTTCCAGGGACGGTGGAGAGGGAGAACGAGCTCCATCTGACAGTCAGAGAGCTGTGATTTGAGCTTAGCTATTGGCCAGAGAAGAAAGACATTGAGAATATGTGTTGTTGGCAAAGCAGAGGGCAAACAACCTCAGACATCTCAGATGGAAAGGGAAATGTGCATTTACACAGTGTTTTAGATGATGGGCTTCATTGTTTTATGCAGTGCTTATGCGTTTTCTTTTTTTTTTTTTTAAAGAAAGCACAATACACCATTGTCCTGCACAATTTGACTGATGGACAATGATGCCCATCTTTTCCTGTCCTACATTTACTTTTCCTAATCAGCATGTAATCTGAACATACATCTATCCAGATCCATCCATCAGATGTTCCGGCTCTTTTAGCCTGAAGTTACTTTAGACTTGTAAAAGCGCAGAGGCAGTTTCAGTATAGCGGATGAAATTAAAGAAATCCAGGAAGCTACTTTCAGCATTCGCAAATTGATTCCAGAGAGAGACAATGAAAAAAAGTACTCTGCAGAGAAGTTTATGTTCTTCAAGAAAAGTAAAGAAAAATAAACATTGCTGTTATTTCCGAGTTAGCTTTTGTGGTCTTTTGTGGTCTGCGTACTGAGAGGAGATCTAAGTAATCAGAAAAAATGACTTGAACACAGACCTCCCACAGCACCTGCACACACTCGCAAACTCTGAATAATGGAGGTAGGAACCTCCACGAATGGTTTGAGGAGTGGAAACAAGGGCTGACACGGTGAGAAGGAGAGCAAGGGGAAGGCCTCGCACGCAGGATCAAATATTCTAATAAGATAAGCACGGAGCAGTGCTGAGGAGGGATGAGTGTCTGCGTTTGGAGCCAACTAATTGAGATGAATACATGAATATATCAGCTTCATCTAGCAGCAACGGGGCTCAGCCGTAACCAATGGTTACCATTCATTTGTACAGCCATGTGAGTAGCCCTCTCTCTCAAGCAGAGTCCTCATGCCCCAGTACAACCCCCCCACCCCACCCCTCCACTCTAAACAAACTCCTCTGTAATAAACGAAAGGCAATAACCAGCGACAATAACGCTGTGCCTGCTAACCCTCACCGAATGAAATATCCTGAGGAGAAGTAGCAGAGGCAGCCTGGATAGATTTGCAAAGCAAGCAGAAAGTCATATATTACACTGGCACACTAATAAACACTGGGCCATATTCACTCACGAGGGGGTTAAATCTCCTTATCCCAGGCCAGGCTTCTCCACCAGTGCTAACCTGACCTGTTGGCAGGGTTTACTTTGAAAATTAAATCCATAAAAGTTTAGTGATTAACTGCTTTAAGCACAAATCGGCAACATAAATAAGAATCACACAGTCAATCCATGTTTTGTTTTGTTGGTTTCTTTTTTATCTGAAATCCTTTTGATATTTAGAGGCACACATTTGTTTTTTATATCAAAGGCTTCTCAGTGACAACATGGATTCTACTGGACCATATTTGGAACTTTTATGATGAAAAAGCATTTTCAAGCAGGGCTGATAGAAAACCAACACCACAAACCGTTGTGTCAAGCCTCGACTCTGTTTTTTAATGTCCACAATATGACAATTGTGCAATAAATCTAGACATTCTTTGTTCTTTAGTCATAAAGACCATGTGGGAGAGTCTATAATTGATGCAGAAGGAAAATCCTGCACAGTGTCTCTCGCCTCTAATTAAAGTATTTCAGTGTGATCTTTATAGATGGGGGTTGCCAGATGTTAACTGCTAACGTTTCTCTTCAAAAACTCATTCTGTTGTGTGTTAAAAATGTGTGACTTATTTGCATCCCTGTAATCTAAATATCAGCATGACTTTGACCTTACAACAGCCTTTTTCTTCTTTTTTTTTTTTTATTACATGCCTGTGATTTGATTACGTTAATTCTAAGCTATCTTTAAATGGTGACATTTAACAGGTTTGTTCTAATCAGATTGCTGTTATTACGTTGCATCCAATCAAGCTTTATGCCCGCCACGGCATATATTCATGTGGCTGCATAAAAGACTTCCCTTGTATGAGTGCTTCGGTGGTCTCCTTTGCATTAGAACTGTGAGTACCTGCGTGGGAGCACATATTCACATGAGGCTGAGCGTCCTCACAAATCTAGGCCACGGGAGGATCCTGTGATGGGCCGCAGCCGGGACAGCGATTTCAACCTTGACCTTCAACTCCTCCCGGAGCGTAAGGGAGCAAAAGAGCCTGACATGTTACAGGCCAAGAAAAGAAAGTACTGGATGCATTTTGCCCAATGGAAGAGAATTCCTTTGGGGGCTATTTAGATTGTGGGGTGTATAATGTGTGGGTTGCTGAGGAGAAAATAACAGTGATCGAAAAGCTAACCCACGCTGTTACTGATACGCAACATGCTTCCAAACCTTAAGTCTATTTCAGGTAAGCATTGCAGGAAGGGTCAATTTGACACGTGTCAAATATCATCGAAGGCTTTGTTTTTTCAAAGACTGCGTAGTAGCGAATAAGGTCCTCTTTGTGTTCCAAATGAACAAAAGGAGGAAGTTCTGGGAAAAATTCTGGGAAAACTTAAGCAAAAATAAACTCACCTTCAGTTTTTGCTGCGAGTGGGCATTATGATGTTCACTGAGGTGCGACAGCGTGAGCTCCACTGTGGCAGAATTCTGGTGGGGAAGTCAGTGAATGTCAGAGTCCCTGATGGTACACTGCTATAGAGAGTGACAGCTGTCAGGAGAGATCAGGCTTACGGTGCCTGCTACTCAGGAAATCAAGGGAGAGGAGAGGTGAATCTCGACAGGCTGGTTCTGTTTACTGCTCCGCAGCCTCAGCCTTATACAACAGAGTCACTGGCCCTGCTAACTACAGTCATGCAACATTATTTCAATGAGGGGGGAATGTGAGAGAAAATAAAAGGGAGGCTTTTTTTCTTTTTCTTCTTTTTTGCTTCGCTTACTGCTGTATAAAGACTGCCTGTGTATGCATTTGTGCGGGAGTAAAAGCTTGTCCCTTCTGCCTCGTTCTCACTCTGTTGCTTGTTTTTTCCATTATATTTTATTTTCCTTGAAAGCCTCCTGTCTAGAATCACCTCTCTGCTAACTCTAACCCCTAAACACGGCACTGCCACTTAGCTCACAAACAGCTCATTCGATATCCTGTATTTAGACAACGCAGTGAAATACAACCAGTTCGTTCACTCATGCACCAGGGGCTGGAAGGTGTAAGTATACATATGCATGTGTGTGTGCGTATACGGAGGGGTAAGGAGGGGTGCTGATGGACAGCACAACCTGGTGCGTGTCTGGCGTTTAGATCAGTGCTGGGTTATCATTACTAACCCCCCTGTGGTGTTTCCGTGACCCCTCAACTGTGCATTTTGACCTTTAACCTCCCCCTGTGACTCCTGTCAGAGTTGGGCTGGGATGGACGGGACCGAGTGGACGGGATCCCCCGTGGTGACACCGGGGCATGAGATACACAACACAAACACACGCACCATTTGCTGCTTACCTTACCCCACACCTTTTGTTGCTTATTCAGCCCCGAGCAGCGGTGGGGGAGAGGAAAAGACTAACAGAGCCGGTGGCCGGAGGTGGGGGCAAGAAAAAGACTGCCGGAGGATTCAGTGGAATGTCCTCCTCCTATGCATCTTCCTCTCGTCTCTAAGGGTGTCTGCCACGTTCGGCCGTTAATCAGAGCAGATAAGCCAGGTCTTTATAGGCAAGGCAGATTTACACCGCTCTGCTGGCTGACTGGACCTCATTCCCAGCAGAGACGGTGGGATAATGCACTCACATCCTCTAGGTAGGGATAAGCTGACCTAAAAGCACCTCTACACACACACACACACACACACACTTTGGACCCTGTGAACTGTGCAGGTAAAGCTGGAAAAGTCTTAAGTGCAGGTGGTCACCATCCCTCTCTTGCGCACACAAACTGCATCCACACATGGCCATTATCTAAATGAAAGATGAAGTGTGTTATGGTGCATGCACAGGCTGCAGCGGAACAGATAAAACATGCTCTTCCTGCTGCAAAGAACAACAGCATTAACATAACACCAAGACAAATACTACATCAGATTACTGCTGACGCGCAAGCATTACAGTATATGAGCCTAATAATGATCCACCATCAGGCTGGATCCTGCGAGACAGGTCTCCCTGTGAAGGATTTAAAACTGCCTCTAGTTATGAGTTCACAGAGTGAAAAGCTATAGAGAGAGTGTAAAGTATTCTTCATGTTTGCATAAAACACGCATCAGTGAGACTGCAGTAATACTGCAGAAACACTAGATAGAGTGTTGTATAAAGATGAATTAAACCAAATGTAAAGTTGACACTAATCGCTTTAATGTTGAACCAAGCTACAGTCAGGACGCGTGCCCGTGCACATGTCAGGAATAAAGTTAGTTCATATATTTATGATGTAATATGCGGAGCAGCCCTGCAAACAGGAAGGCCAAGAGATCTTTAGGAAGACGCCAAATAGGCCTGAAATGTTGTTTCCCTGAAAACATGTGGGCATAATAACGCCAGGAGAAATGCTCCTTGAAGCTCGCATGACATGCTGCCACAGGAGCAGGACCCTGAAAATTGTCGCTTGATAACATCACAGGCTTCATGCTTCCCCGCATTCTGTCTGCGAGGGAGAGTTCAGGAATATCGATTGAGCGGCGAGAGATGAAAAGAGAAATGTATGTGGGATTTAATTTTGAGTGGATTTTTCTGTCAGAGGAGGATGAAGAAACAGAGGCGCCTTATGAGAATACAATCTGCAGGAGCTTTAGATCATCTGAAGCACTTCCAAACTTTGAAAGCATAACAGCCAGATTGAAGAAGACATAATATCAGAAGATTCCCGTTCAAAGTGTTGCACTGATATTCAGGACAATATTAAGTTATATCATATTTGAAATAACAATATCACATCCCGTACTTCATTAGTGGATGCTGATGGTAAGTCAGTTTTTTTTCTCATGGCTTGCAGAGCCTCTATTGATTCCTTGCTGTGCCAGCACTTTTTTTGGCACACCGCAGCTTGCTGCATATTAGTTCAGACACTGGATTTCTAATTTCAGGATAATTTAAGATTTAAATGATATAGAGAAAAAAATCATTCCAGATATGACAAGAGACCCCGACTGGCTGTATCCTGAGCCATGGACCACCATGACACCAAAGTCAGGCTTGTAATAAAGAAGCACGGGTCTGATAAAGCCAACGTAATGGCTCAGCGACACCATCGCATTGCACTATGCTACAGTAGGGTAGCTCCAGTAAAATCCCATTAAAAAACTAAATCCAACATGACATTAGTCTGTGTCTCAGTGCCTCTCTGTAATATTTGTTGCACCTCCATGCCGATTTGTTCCCTCTAAAGATCAAAATCTGTAAAACGGACAAAAACAGACAAATATATGGATTCCAAAGGAATTTATGTTGGCAGGATGAATCCATATGGTTTTTATTAGACTTGTGCATTAGAATCAGCGGAATATTTTTCATATTTCTATGTGTTGGACGCAGTGACGGCTGGTGGAAAAAAAATCTTGGTGGGGCTGGTGTGCCAACAGATTTCCCTGCCTAATCTAGCATAAGCATTCAAATGAACAGTCGATAAAATGACTGCAGTTCCACAACAATAATTTAATTTCACAGTTTCACAGAAAAAGTAACAATTTTACAGCTACGTCAGACTTTATGCTATCAAAGACTATACAATAAAATACAAGAGATACATTCACAACAAGGGAATCATACCCTTGTTGTGTCTAAATCTAAATCTCCAGCGCCCCACAGGCGTTAAATTTGGCGACGTTGATAGGCCAATTATTTATAATTTCCCCCTAGCAACCATAACCGGATTGGCTGTTTAGCTGCAGGTCTGGGGCTATTTGCCGATAGCCCCATGAGAGAATGATACACGGTCTGTCAATGGAAATTCACTGTTTAATGAATGTCAGTTGGTGGAAGTGATGTTTAAATTATTCAAATTGCATGTAGACACACACACTATTCAGAAAAACTGACACCGATTAAAAAAAGCTGCTATTTACTTTTTCCTCTCAACAGCTGGTGGGGCTGAGCCCCAGCGCCCCCTATGGGCCAGCCGCCACTGGTTGGACGTATCTTTTTCAGACACATATACCATAGCATACAATCAGAACGACTGTTTATCTTAGGTCCTGGAATGCGTGATAAGGAGTTCACATCTAGATTGTTGAGTTCTGTGACAAAACAATGAGAATTCTGCTTCAGAACTCACACACTCCTCATCCTGAACAAACTCTGTTCATTTGTGCACTAAGATCAACTGTGTTTGAGAACTCTCGAGTCTATTGTTGAACTAGCGCTTGCGAAATTTTCTGTAGTCAATTTGACCGCTTGGTTTGTTCTGTGTTGAGATACACAGCGACAAAATCGTGATGGATTTTACTGAGGGAAGCAGAGGAGTCTACAGACCCATCAGGGTATGTGAGAGGTTTTGTTTTTACTGGAGTTAGACGATTACACATTGAAATGAATTTTGAAGGCGACAAATGAGTGACATCTTCTCATGTCTTTCAAAGGTGCTGTTCGACACACCCATATATGACCGGGCTCTGCAGCTCTGCTGGACTATCAGCAGTTACAAGTCTCAGGTAAAACAAACTGTTCTCCAGAGGTAAAACAGATATGAAACGTCAGGTAAATTCTGATAGATCTCCCGATATTTCTTTTCTTAGATTGCACTGTTAGTTGAGCTTTTAAGGCTTCAGCAGAAAAACCAGATCCCATCTCAGATGACTGCTGAAGACATGGCCGCACTTATATTTGAGAAGAGCAAAGATACGCTGAGAGAGCGGTGAGTTTCTGAGACACAAACGGACCGTTTTTTCCCCCCTCTACACCTTCCATCTAAGTCAGTCCAATCTATCTCTAACAAAGTACAGAGTAAAAGCAGAAATAAAGCCTCTGTGTTGTCTCCTGTTTGAAGCCTCTGGGAGTTTGAGCTGGAGGCTTTTGATGAGGACGAGGCCAAACCTCTTCTCATGCTGGTAAGACCAGAAACCTGTGCATTTTATTCTCCTAATAATTCAAACTGCGCTTCAAATGTGATCTCTTGTTTCAGGTGTGGGCCGTAAACATGAGCAATAAAATGAGGGACGTTGAGTTTGAAGCTACGATGCTCTCAAAGTCTCCAGAGCCTTTACCTCCCAATTTTCTGTGAGTTCAGTTCATTACACACATTTGTTACCTGTTAAACTAAAATGTTTTAAAAGCTCTTTGATTTTCTGAGTTGAATCTAAAATCACTTTAATGAATATAACCTACAGACACCCCAAAGTCCTCAGCATTGCAAACGACTATGCCAAGATCCTGCGAGAGATGCAGCGGGAGGCACCGAGCTCCACACTGCTCAGTCCACATGAAGTAGTGATGGAGGTGGTTCCCAGAGTCCTGCAGGGCCTCTGGGTTCTTCCTCCTCGCCGACTCTTAAACATGCCTTCCCAGAACCTCAGCAAACTGTCTGTTGGAGTTACAAAGGCCACCCTGGACCAAGTCTCCAGTGTTCTTACAGCTGTGGAGCATCAGGCCACCTTCTCCCGCTGCATCAGGGATGACGTGGTCCTGTCTATCCTCACAGAGATAAGACACATGTACCCTCTTGACATCCTGGTGAACAGCATCAAGAACTTTGCACCAGAGCTGCTGGGTAAAATTGTTGATCTTGCGGTCGGAAAGATTTGTGGGCTGTTTCAGGCCCAGATCGCCAAAGTGTCGGTTCATCTGACACCTCCTGTTGGCTCTCCAGTTCAGGATTACATCAGCCCGGATGTGGCAGAGCAGCGGCCAACAGCCAGACCAAACACATACTGTGGTGTGGCTTCACCAGCTCCACCGACACCCACTGCTGAACCCGACTCCGTTGCTAAAGTTCAGGCAAAGGAGAATATAAATGAGAAACTGAACCTGGACAAAGACCCAAAACCTGCCAGAGAACCAGACTCTGTTCCAGTTTTTCCTGCTCCTCTGACTCCTCCCGTTCAACCTGTGGTCTTTACTGCAGCGCAGGAGGGTTTGAACAGAAACGCAACGGAGCCAACACCCCGTCCACAGAGAGACTCTGGAGTGGTTTCACCTCCACCAACTCCTTGTACACTCCCCGCTGAACGTTGTCATGGTGCTGATATTCAGAACAAAGAGGTGACAGATGCAGATGCCTGCTTGGAAGATGGCTCGGCTGTGATTATGAATTCACCAGCTCCTCTGAATCCTCCTCTTGAACCTGCGATCATTGTTATAGATCACTCAGAAATCCAAGTGACCAAGGAGAAGAGAGCAATGGGCTTCTTCCACTGTCAATGCCAACCACTGGGTTGCTGTTTTGCAGACAGGCACACAGACACAGAGTGATTGTGTTGCTGTAGTCAATAAAACAGCATTAACTTGAAAAACTGAACTGAATTGAATGTCAAATCATTTTGAAATCCTGTTTAAAAGTTGGAAAAACACATTTAGAATCCAGACGGTTTCATCATTCCCTCAACTGCAAAGGCAACATTACAGCCCAGGTTTCTTTGCTGTTGTTGCTTCTCATATTAGTACTCGCCTACGAATTTCCCAGCAGATGTGATTCGGGTGGTTTTCATGAAAGATGTCTTCGCTTGTCTTTTAATGTAGGAAATTTCAGTCTCCAGTCATGTTCAACTGTATCCTCGCATGTGGCAAATGTCTCATATCAGTGGTAATAATTCAGGTGGTAAGCACCTAATAAACTAATAAAGTCTCTTTATGAAGGATGGTTTCAACTGGAATGCCAGAATATTAAGAAGTTTATATCTAAATCGGTGCCGTCGCAGCATCAGACTTTTCCACGATTATTTCAGCCAAAAGCATTCAAAATACCGATACTATTAAGACATTGATTAAAAACTTGAAAATGATATGCTGCTATCAGTCAAATTCAATTGATTGCCTTTGTTTGGCAACCGAATTGCTCTCAAAATGGAAATAGAAAAAAGAAATAGGAATTCTTTGTACAATTTGCATCCCGTAATGTTTGGATTAAATTATCATAATATATGATATCTTGTGTATATTATATTTCAGTCTTTTAATATCACTATTTTTGTCAACTGATGCATCAAATCAAGCATCCACCTCTTTAACATTTAAAGTTAAAGGGTTTTTTTTGTTTTTTTTTTAAATGCTGGTGCAGTGATAATAAAACAGCATGAAAATGTGGTTCAATCATTACCAAAGGTGACCACAATACAGGTGTTTTAAGTGCGATACGTTTTTATTTTGTTTTTTTTTTAAAGCAAGCGCGACGTAAAATGCTCCAAAAGGCAAAGAAAGCATTAAGAGCTGAGCCGGGTTTGCCAGTGAGTCCTATAATGACACGGAACACTTAACACCTTATACCACTCTGCCTTTAGCAAGGGACACAACCTCCAGTCGTTGCTACAGGGCTGCAGCAGCTGCCATTAAAATGCAGTTTTACCAGGAAAACTCCCGGGTGTGACTGTGTGCAACTGAGTGTGAAGCAGAGACTATTACTCGGTTTGTTCAGTCAAGCTCCTCTGGTTCAATGAGAGTTAAACAGCTAAACATCAACAATAAATCATCTTTTCATGACACTTACAGGTGATGTAATAGTTGACATTCTTCTTGAACTCCAAGCCCATGTAGTTGGGGCTGAACTCCTGGAATTTGATGGTGAATTTGATGTCCTTCTCCGGCTTGTTACAGTTGACCAGTACATTAGGATCAAGCACTGTACTGCAGCTCTCAGCCTGCTCCTTCTTCACCAGGTACAGCTTGAAGAATTCATAATCTCTTCCCTCGTCTGCTTTGGGACAAATGATGTCCAGCTTGTCTCCGATGTCTGGGTAAATCACAAGGCCCTTTCCTGCAAGAAACCTGGGTGACAGGGAAAAAAGAAGACAAACTGTTACAAACACGTGAAAAAAGATAGTCTGGAAAAGCGGCCACATAATTCAGCAACAGTTTATGTAGTCTTAATACTTTGAGCTCTGGGAGTTATGGGTTTAGATTTGTCTGACATTGCCTTTCAGGCAGAGTGTCGTTAATTCGGCCCCACAAAAAAGCGCTGCATGTAGCAGCTTGACATAGTTCAGAATTAGTCAACAGAGCGTTTCACACAAATCCCCTGAAGTTTTTTTTCCCTCACACTTGGATCAGAATCAAAGCATACCAAAAAGTTTGCAAGAATCAAACAAGATGGCTCAACACAAAATGGCTGCCGCGGATATGGCTCCAGATAGGGTTACGCAGAAAGAATGCAACAAATTTCTTCCTAATATTTTCAGAGTTACAGATAAGACTTTGTGCCTCAACATAAAACCGATGTTGTTGCTACTTCAGAGGTCTACATTTCTGTAGGAAAACAGTGTGCTGGGGTCAACTGGAAGGTTAAGGCTTCTTGATACATCTTCCTCCTGTCATGATCATCTTCTGGAGGATTAAGATAATCCATCTGACCTTACAGTACCTCTCCTCTTCGCTCTCTGCTGCCAATTCAATCAGATCGGCTCTTGTTCTCTTTTATTCAGGAAAGGTGGGGGAGCAGGAGGAGGCCTACTGTGTGTGTAAGTGTGTGTGTGTGTGTATGTGTGTAAGTGTGTGTGTGTGTGTGTGTGTGTGGGGGGGGGTGTACAACAAGTACACTAAAGCGCGTACGGGGAGCTGGTGTGTACGTTTAAGCACGTCTGCATGTATGTGTGTGTGTGTGTGTGTGTGTGTGTGTGTGTGTGTGTGTGGTGGTCGGTAAGGAAAATGGGCTGAGGTTGCACTTCTGTTGGGGGGGGGGGGGGGCAGATGGGCTGAATCATTGTTCTGGACTTGTTTGAGGCTTAAAATGTCAACATGGTTCAGCTCTGCTGTCCCAGTTAGCCAAGCATTAACCCAGACAGCCGGACTGACCACGGGTGTGTTTATGTACTGGTGTGTGTGTGTGTGTGTGTTGGGATCGCAGACAGTGAGCACAGCAGCGGGGCTATCTGCTAGATCTGCCCATGCCAGCGGATTTAAGCAGGATTTAGCAACGCGCAGAGCATTTGTTGTTCTTTCTGATCCGTCACGTTTTAACAAGACATCAGCGGCCGGGGCCCTCTCCATCTCTCTCTGCGTCTCCCCTCTTTCTCTTTCACAGACAATAATCTCACCTTATCTGCCCCTCATTTCATCATCACACACATCATTTCACCACTAAATAACTGACTCTTCAGACAAGCCTGGTGAAAGGAGGGTCGCGATACCTCCTGAAAGAGACTGACAGAGTGTGTGAGTACATGGTGGTGGAGCTGGGCTAACCATCAGCCGCTGGCAAACAGCCGGCTCGTGTAGAAAAAGATCATTGAAAGTCCCACTTTCTGAAGAATTACCCCCCGCGAAAATGAGCGTTATTGGATTAACATTCATGGCCCTTTTTCGTGGATAGGGGTATTACCAAATAAATTACTTCGTTCTCAAAAAGAGATAAATGCTAAATTAAATTTGCAAAACAGTCGAATTCCTTTCTGCCACTCTGCTTTCTTTATGCCGAACATGATGTCATGAGAGCATGTTTGGAGCTCTTGTACAAGGCCTGGACGCGGGTGAGACGTTATTTCCCTGCTATTGTCTGATGCTCGTGGGGGTGAGGAGGACGGGGGAGCTCGGGGTGAGAGGAGGGGTTGCGCTAATTCAAGGGCCGGTAAGAGAGAGAGAACACGGGGTATCCTTTGTCCCACATCTCTCAACAATTTGCTGGTGTTCAGCAGCACCACTCTGCATATACCGGTGTGTTTCTGTGTGCATCTAACATACGTTTACACGGAGATGCGTGTGCGTGCACACACATCATGTCCGGGTACACGTGCGCGTGTCGATGAAGACACAAACACAATCACTCTCTAATTGGATCTACAAGGATGGTCAGCAAGTGAGTGCATAAACAAGTTGGCAACATTAGGCTTTGTTGCTGACCACCCCCCCCCCCCCCCCCCCCCCCCCCCCCACACACACACACACACACCCCACCTTGTCTCCATTCCTCCCTCTATCCCCCAATTTCAGCCCCCCCCCTATTTTGAATCTGCAATCTCATTCCTCCAGCTTTATCCTTTCCTCTTATTCATCTCCTCAACGTCTCTCTCATTTGGTTTTTCTCACCCCAACCTCCCCCTCACTCTGCACACACAAAAAAAACACCTACAGAAAGCACAAGCATGAAACCAGGAGCAAAAAAAAAAAAGAGTAAAATCAGGCAAATATCACAGTCATACCTGAATTTTGCTTCACTCAACAACTAGGTGTTTCACATCCTCTTGTGCAACAAACCCGATGTCATAGGGTTTTTCTTTTAAACGCTGTCCTTAAAAAAAAGTTGAAATGACTTAAAAACTAGCTCCCCAATAAAACAATCAGCCTCACACCCCACTTCTGGGTCTCACAAGCCACTTACTCCATTATGAAAGTGAGTCGCAAGACTTTAGATGAATAATTAAGATTTCCAAAATCTTAATATCTTAATATCCCTGAAGGATTTATCACAAGCCGGCCCCGGTCATTGATTAAATTTTCCAAGCAGGCCTCATAGTTGGCGGTTAGATAGCTATCCTAAGTGAATTCTCTGCTTCTGTTTCCCAGCCTTTGTTAACTGTCTGCTATAATGAGGCTCTGGCTGCTGTGGAGGTCTGGAAGCGCCATCGCAGATGGGAAAGAGGCAACATAAAAGAAATAGGGCAGCAATTAGTGTTTAGCCCAGTTTAAAAGCCCTCCACTTGGCAAGCTGCAGCCCAGCTCCAGTCCAGGATGTGAAACTAAACTGGTGGGCTGGGACTTTGTCTCCTGTTTGTCTCTCTGTTGGCTTAATCAGCACCACTCCGGTGCTACACACAGCCACGCAATGGAGAGGAGGAGACGAGTGACTGAAGATTATTGTACTGTTGAGGAGGTCGAAAGGGAAAAAGGGGGGAAAAGGGAGGTTGAATTGCATCTTTCATTCATGTTGTCTAGAGACCTTTTAAGACCTGTTGATGAAAGAAGTTTGAGTGCACAGAGGAAGAGCTGTGCAGATACAAATAATGTTTCTGGGAAATGACCCTGAGCGTGAGACAGCCCTATATCCCCTCATGTCAAACGAGGTGGATCTGCCTGGACCAAACAAAATAAAGAGAATCATTTTCAAAACAACCAAATGAAGTTGATTTTGTTTCATCTGGATGGCTCCACAGCGTGCTCAATCCTGTAAAGAGCTTATGCAAACAGACCCTACGCTATAGCACAGCGAGGGAGAGAACAGAAAACAACGAGGCAAAAGAGAGGAGAACCCCCTCCTCTTTTTACATTCCACTGGTGAATATGAGCACATGATCTCACATATGCTAAACCCCACCACCACCACCACCACTCCCCCCAATCTGCCCGTACTCACACACACACACATACACACACACACAAAAACACATGGATGTGGGAGCACACAAAAGCACCGTGGGGTGCATCTTGGACCTTCCCAGCCCAACTTCCCAGCTACCCCTATTCAAGAACCCTGCCCTCACCGACTTTCAGATAAAAAAAACGCCTACACTAAGGCCCACTCAAAGCCCCTTACAGAGCCTCAATCCCCCCCCTCCCTCCCATGTTCTCCACCCCCGTCCAGTCAACTCAAGCCTCTGCCCTGAGCGCTGCACTGGCAGGCAGCCTCTGCTGCTGAATGAATGGACCCGGGACCACAGGAGCCCAGAGAGAAAGAGGCAGAGACGGCTCATATCAACAGAATGGCTTCAAATTGATTTGTTCCTCCTGAGCAGCAGCATGAACATGCCATACATATCAATTAAATTCCATTATATCATACTACGTAATCCATCTCCACAAGATGTCCATGCCAACCTTTCAGACTCAGGTCCTCCGATGTCTCGTTTCAGCAGCTGAATGCGCAGTCTTTCTCTCAAGTCTCTAAAACATATGAATGTGTCACGTAAAAACAAAGCGCACGTACACGCTCTCCTCACATGAGCACCACCGCAACAGGTATTTTAATCCCCCTGAATAAGTGTGGTAATTATCGCACCAGGAGAAGTGTTCCCTCACCCATTATTATTC